>NC_047169.1:15383290-15712665 GCF_009819705.1 Hippoglossus hippoglossus
AACAACAGACTCTGTACCACCTACAGACGACCTGTGCTGCAACAATATCACATTCCTTCGGTTGACACCATCATATGGTGTGTCACCGACTGTGGGATCACCATATGGAATAAAGGGAGACTTTGGATGTCAGCAGAGATGTTGGGGATTTATTGCCTGACACAGAACAGAAACAAAGTTTTATCTTACTTTGTTTTTAGGACTTTTTGGATGTTTTGTTAAAAATAAAAAGGCACTTTTTAATTGTATATCAAGTGGTTTAAACAAATGTGGAATTCGTGGCGTTGTGTACACAGTAGGTACCAACAAGTGACAGTTGAAAATCAACCACATCATATAACAAAGTGAAATAGAGCTCTATTGCCTATAGGAGCTATTACTGTTGACAAAAATGAGAATAGTTAAATATTAGTCAAATATTAGTTACTCTTAACCAAGACCACGGCCAATCCCTAACCTTAACTGCAGGTTTGAACAGGTTCACTTTAAGACCTTTTTTAAGGCCCTTTTAAGATCATAATAAATTCAATTTAAGACGCATCTTATTCAAATTCAACACAATTTGAAATACAGTGAAAGAGTGTCAGTCTCTGTTTCAGTTTATAACTGCATTTTAAAGTGCATAAAACATACATTCAATTATTGTTTGTATTATTGAGTTATTCTCTACTCAGCTACTTCACCTCATCTTCAATCATCGTAAAATCTGGGACTCTGATATCCTTCAATATTGTTGTATTTGACACAGGTCTTAAACTTCCATTTATTATGGTCTTAAATTGAACTTTAACTTACAGAAAACCCTTTATATAACCTTGAGACTAGGATGTATTCTTGTGGGGAGTGACAACACCAAACTCATTGGGGAGTCACAATATTTTTGCCCAAAAGAACAACATAAGGTGCAGAGCACAATGCCAGCAGCCATTATGTGGAATCTACTACCTAGTGAGTTGTGTGCATGAATTAGCATGCAGGCTTCATGCCACTTTAATAAAATATAGAGGAACGAGAAGAAAGGGAGAGGAATTATTTGAATTCCTGCAAATGTTTGGTTGTTTAATCAGTTTCCACAAATATCTACGGGCTGCTTAAGGATGTATTGCTCAAACAGAAAGGAGGAAAACTGACAGAGAGCAATGAAAATGACATTTTCCATGTAAAGAGTCTGGATTCACCTTTACGCTTTGTGAGTGTTACTGAAACCCACCGAATCAGCTCATTTAAGCTTCAGGGACACGTGTTTTGACAATCCAGCGGAGAACGAGCTTGACGCATTCCGCAAATGTCCACTATAAAGATCACACCTAAGCGAGAGACGGAGAGATATTCTGAGTTTACAGGCTGAGGAGGTGTTGCACATGACTGCTGGGTGGCAGACTTAACCGTGGGCTAAACTTAGCCTGTGACTGGGGCTCTGCGGCTGGTATTTTATCACTGTGGCTTCCGTGCTGGGCAGTCCTCACCACACATGAAGCTGCATTGTGACCTGCGAAATACAGATGATGTGTATGTTCATGCGGGTCATTGCAGGTTGACCCTGTTGTGTACGGCTTTTAAGTGACGCCCAGTCTTCCCTTTAGTGAAAGAATCCACAAAGTTTTAATCGTCGTGTCCGGAGGGTCGAAGCCGTGGACGCCTGCAGATGGCTATGTTTAGCGAAGTGAGAGCTGGCTGAAAGCGAAATAATCTCCAGGCTGTTTTTGGCCGTGTCTTTTTCTTTTGTTTCTGACGATGCACATTCCAGCTGGATAACAGGTTTTAACCGGTTGTTTTTATGCAGCGTTGTGTTTCAAATTCTTTGCCCCGTGCTCAGGTCCTGCTGCTCCCTCCGCACACACTCAAATACCTCAATCCAAAAACACTGCACAGCCGCTCTGGAAATAGAACACGGCTTAAAAAATATACTGCAAATTGTGTAATCTGAAAGGCTATTATGTCACATGCCTCCAGGTAGCAGATCATCTCAGTAATGCTGTATGATTTTTCAGTAAAAGAGCTGAATTTTTCAAAATGGATAGTTTATTAACAGTCGTTACTCAGTGATAACAGTCATCATGAGAATCTTTAATCATATCACTGTTATATTTTGCCTCAGTTCTTCACAAAGGGGTTCCATTGGGATTTTCACTTTAAGATCTCTTTTGCTTTCACACCTTGATCCATCTGAAGGTATAAAAAAAGACATAAAATAATGACTAAGGGGGTTTTATCACCTAAACATCTGGACCATGGTCATTTCTAGATAAATGTAACATTGTATACACTGATTTGGTTAGTTTTGGTTTCATATGGTAATTTAGGGAGCGGAAAGACTTCTGTTTAAGATATGTACGTCCTGTCGTTATCACCTTTGTGGGCTGCATCTACCTGTACTTGACATCGATCAGTCCGTGTGTCTGACGTCGTCAATCCGACTATTGTCAACTTTTTAAATAAAGTGCAAAGAGAAAAATGGTCTTTCCATTTGTATAGAGAAAATAAATGAACCTGTTCACCTAATTAATTTCATTGCCACTGCAATACGATTATAATATTACTATCAGCAAAAATAACATCCTCTTCATTCAAAAATTACATAGTTGGAGGCAAAAACTGCAAAGATTCCTGTGAACCACTTCCACTTTTTTTTCTTCTTCTATTGTTGATTGCTGTCTCAACTTTCTGCAATTGGTCCAAATGTCTGAACCTTCCAAAAAACTGTTTTCACACTGGAAATGATCTGCACTTTGATCTGGACAGAGACCACCTCTTCTGGTCGAACTAAATTTGTTTGTTGGGACCACGGTCCGGGGATCCTTTCACACGTGTTACGTTGGTTCGGACTAAACTGAAAAATCTGAATGTCTGGTTCAAACAAGGCAGATTTGAGAGCTGTGCTCAGTGAGCACCTCCAGGTGAACCAGGGAGAGGTGATTGGCTAAGCTAGAGACAAGTTGGCCAATCAACTCTCCCTGGATTCAAAAGGCTACTCAGGACTGAGACACTGAACTGCAGAACACTGCTGGCAAAGTTAAGTTGTATGTTTAGTTTGAGTCAATAATAAAAATGCTGAACTGCAACAGTTTCATCTCTGGCTGTGTGTGGGAGACCCTGGTGGTATCGAGCGTTGCCACAGAAAGGTGTAACAGCACAGTCTACGTGATCTTTCAGCGGAGCATGTCCACAAAGTTATTCAATTTGTAAAACCACTCAATTTATCAGATCGCACTTACCACATTATGTAATATGGTAAAATATAAATAACCTGAATTTGAAAAAAAAATCCAAAGTGCTTCTAAAAACTGCGATTGCCTGGTTGACTGTGTCCTTCCCTGGCTGCTTGATATGTTGAGTCAGCAGTGTGTGGTTCAGGGAGAATATATATGTATTGTGTGTGTGTGTGTGTGTGTGTGTGTGTGTTTACACTGATGGTTGTAAGGTCAGCAGACAGTGCTCAGTGGGAGCTGTAAAGCTATAACAGCATATAGAACGTAATTGAACTCCACAGAGCGCAGGCTGTGTGCAACCTGCGGCCCAAAGCTGTTTTTCACACTTATCATCCTTCACAAAATCCCACTTGATTTCCACTCTATAAAATACTGTTGATATAACACCACTAAGCGGAGCCAACTCGTACTTTCTCTCCTCCTCCAGTGCCTTTAAGAAGGAACTCCTCAGTGGCCTGTAGTCATTAATCTGTTGTGTTGGAGGTCTGCACGAAGACAGGATTATTCTCATTGCATGTGCATGCAAACCACATGATTAGATTTTTTTATATATTTTGTACTGCTTTCTGTGCATGCATGGCCATGCGTGCGTGCGTGCGTGTTTACACAGTTGAAATCGGAGCGCAGGTAGGCACAGAGTGTCATTTTGTCCTAATCTCCTCCCGGGCAATTCAGCCAAAAACAGCCCCCTGTAGACCCTGGTTGACCCAGCGTCTCGACTGCAATTACAAAGCCATACGACACACGCACACAATCACTCTCCCAAACCTGTCCGCATTCATCCTGTGCTCGACAGTTACCAGGACCTCCGTGGGCGTGTGTTTCCAGAGGAGATGTGACCTTAATTGCTTAAGTCTTAAATTATCTTTAATTGTGCTCGCTGTGTTTCTTTATGGTAATGGCAGGGGGAGGGGTTGCCGGGCCCCATTGAGCTATAGTTACGGCAGGAAACAGGGTAGTGAAAGGCCGTGCAGTCCCAACACACACAGTGAAGTACACAAACATGTTTATTTCTTCTGCTCTTATATTCATATGCACTCAGCAAAGAGTGTGTGTGCATGCAAAGAACTCAAATATGCGTCGAGCCACATGCAAGGAGTTTTACATCGTATGTTTATCGTGCACAAAGAAAAAAACACCGGTTAAAATCTGTAATACACATATCAAAATGACCCTCTTGATGTTGTCATATAGCACTATAAGAAATATGTATAACATAAGAGGCCAACCAATGAAATTTGATAGGATATGGGGAAAACTTGTGTACACAAAATACAGGGGTAGTTATCGATGTAGTATAATATATTTATTGTTTGTAAATTGGGAACTTGTGACCACGATGGACTGATGTGATATAATTGACAATTTGAGAGAATGTTGCATATGCATGTGTGTATTGTTGGGAAGGACGAGGCAATGAATTGTGTAAATGTTTTTAAGACTAAGCACAGTAAAGACATTTAATTAGTCTCTTGTATTTTATCGGAGATAATGCAGAGCTATAAAATATCTATTTTCTCCAGAGAGTGAGAATTTCAGAAGCAGGGTTTATCAGACTTTGTGTTTCACAATACGAACACAACAGCTGTGCTTTTATTTGGCCACATGTTCAATTACCTAAAAATGTAACAAATAAGCTCAAAAGTCGTGGCTCAAACTTTTATACTGACTTTAAGTGTTAACCAAACAATTAGCAGTGTTTCCTATTAATTCGGTGGCAGCTCACCATATTCGAATTTGTCCTGCCACAGTTTCATAATGAACTAAAACATTTTTTACACTTCTCATAAAAACATTAAAGATCTCTAAGTTAGTGTTCTGCTCCATTAAAGTATAACTGTGTGCAGTGTTATTTGGCCTATCATCCATTAAGTTATTACCATCCACGCAGAGAGACTTTATAGTTTCAGCTGCAGCTGTGTGCGTACCTGCAAGGGACAAAATTAAATAATTTATCCTGCCCATTCACTCGCTCACTTGTATTTCTTAGCCCCTATGCAAGTGCAAAAGTGCAGCTTTTCATAATCAACGATACTTCCTAACCCCCTATAACTTCATCTCCTCCTTATTAAAATGTTTAAAATATTAGAAAATTGTTTACGTTGTGTGATTTAGTTTTGTTTGAAGATGGCGTAAGTTTTCCAGCAGCACAAGCTAGAAACGGACAAAATACCCTGAGGCCATAAATTCATGTGCGATCACAGTGAAACCAACGTCAGGGAGTATTTGCTGAAACGGTTTCTATTGACAAACATAAACTATATGGGTGGGAGAGGCACTTAATGCAAAATATAGCACGTTGCCAGGTACATTTCTGTGGCTTTCCAAACTTTGTGTATGTGTGTATGCGTGTGTGTGTGTATGCATGCATGTTGACACACTTGTAGCTGGATATTTCACAGCCTTGGCACAAGTCCTTTACGTATATATGTGTGGTCCCTCAGTAAACATGTCAGTGTTGGAAACTCCTCGACATGCACACATGATACACACATAAACGGCATCCGTGCATGCACACAGCTCATTGGGTTTGTTGTGTACTGACATAACAAACATCACTTTCTTCATCTTCCTCACTTTTCTTGGAGAACATACACACGCTGGGAGGAACATGGAATCTGGGCTATAATTGAAGTGACGCACAGTAGTTTGCAGCAAACTCGATCACAAGGCGGTGTGTGAAGCTGCAGGCCGGGTTGTAGAAACACCGAGGTCAGAAGTCCGAGTTCCCCCAGTGCAGCCTCACCCTCGCAGGAAGGTTTGATCCAACAACAGCAAGATCTGTGCGAAGTTTGTATCATTTAGTTTTACAAAAATACCATATGAATTTAAATGTGAATGATACAAATGAGCCAAAAATATTAAGCAACATTTTTGTAAACAAACATTTGTAGTCTATAGTAGTATAATTTGTCATTAAACCCATTAAGACCTAAGGCGCCGAATAAATACGGCGTTTAAACCTTTGAAAACAACCACCTAAAGCCTGATGGCTTTCTGAAGAGCTGAAAGAATTAACAGCATTGACAAACCTTAAAATTCTCAGCCTCTGAAGCAAATAGAGACATTACATAAATAAAGATTTGATGGCTTCAACATTTGGGTCTCGTTGGAAATCATCGCAGTTAACTTAAATCCCTTGAACATTAAAAAAAAAAAAAAAGAAGCTGGCTAACTCGCTCGATCCCTTCTCCGTCGTCTGTCTCTTACCGACTGAGCCCTTGCTAACAGGTCAGTAGAAACATTGTCTAGGTTTGAATCTTCTTCATTGCTATTTTCATCGTTATTTTCGTAAAAGAAACTCAGCTGTAACCTGCTTCAATATCGCTCTTTTGCGGGCTAAGAGCGCTTACAAACAACAAAGTACATTTCACATAATGCATTTTGCCGTTCCTGCGAGTATTTCGGTGAATCACGACGAATTTCATCAGGCGCATGTCTTGAAAATGATGACATCTTGGATGAGCAGGGAGAAGCACCCAGTTGTCCCACCCAGTCTTCATGAGTTTAACAAATGATGACTAAACTGAGAAGCCACTCTCTTCAGCTGTATCTGTAGCAGAAAAATACTATATTTTTTAAATACAACGTATTTACAAGAACTTTCTCTCAGCACCCCCAACTCTGACTGACTTCCAGTGTCCCTGCCTAGATTTGAGTGTAAACAAGTAACAGGACGTAATGTTGACATGAGTCATAATCAGACTACGCTCTATAACGCGTAAACAGGAATATGAATGAATATAAACATCATAACCGCAGTAATGTAAAAGACATGGTTATTATTCTCACAGAGCTTGTCGGTGTGGACATCAGTGCCGTTACAGTCCAATATGAAGTAGATGTTGCTGCTGCGAGGCTGCACACAGACAGTTCCTCCGTTGTCCCCCTGATACGTGCTGTTTTAATTGCTGTGTGATGTCACTGCTGGCACTCGGATGTCTCTATTCACTTATTTTCTGCAAACACTGTTGATGTGAAATCTATAGCACTTCTGTCCGTCCTGGGAGAAGGATCACTCACTTGTGATTCTCTCTCTGAGGTTTCTGTTGTTTTTCCCCCAGTTAAAGTTTTTGTTGTAGTTTTCCCTCACTCTAGTAGAGGGTTAAGGGCAGAGGATGTTCAGCCCTATGAGAAAATTTGAGATTTGTGAAATTGGACAAGACAAATCAGATTTGATTGACTGAATTTGATTCATTGATATAATCTGAATAAATGTACTCAATATATACTTAAGATACATACTCTCTCTCCCATCCCCCCCTCTTGTCATAGCTAAGGAAACAACTTACCAACTCTAACTTTAAGTTATTTTCCATGCACAAATTTAAGAAATTGGTGAAAAGTTATTCTTGTTCCATAATACCAGCAATGTGAAGCTTTTGCATTATAAATGAAATATTTTGAAAATATTTTTTTCTGTTATTGTGCAACATTGTCCAGAGGTTTGTTGCTGTCTGGTTGTCAATGGATACAAGTTTGTATACTATTTGATGGTTGATCACTTTCTCTTTCATTTCCCAATCTGCTGTAAATCAGTCATGTTGATCAAGCACACAATGTCTTTATCTCTTGTTTCACAAGCACAGACACAAATCATATATTTAACTCCCTGTTTTCCTTTGGGGAGTAAACCATTTTTTTTCAGTTCATTTAAATTTATAAGAATCAACTGAATGGAAATCTTTTTCCTCATTTTTCCCCTCCTCTTTTTGGCAGGGGGAGTTTTATGGCTAGAAAAACAAAATTTGTGGTTTCGACGGTCGAGGTTTGATGCAAACGGCTTTGGAACCTTTTATGCAACCTGGCGTCCAGGAGACTAAAGAAAATATTTAGCTTTCCACCCTTTTGAGCCTTTTAGCCTCTGCGAGGGGAAAAGGAGAGAGGGGCTGAAAAAAAAACCTGTGGAGAAGAAAAAAAAAAATCTCTCCAAGGTCAAATGTCCTTAGTGGGATGGCTGCCAGATCTGCTCCACTGCCACTTTGCTCACACACAGTCTTTGCGTGGAACACACACAGTTACACACACAGGTGGACGGACATTAGACTTGTTTAGCGGGGACACACACACATCTTACGCTCACACACGTGTAATTGTTGCATGTAATCTGGAGAGAACAAACTCAGGGGAGATGCAAATCTGTAAATGCACATGTGGGGGAAATAAAGTGTGTTTGTGTGTGTGTGTCCTTGCATTTGATTTATTTTGGTGTGTATGGTTCATGAAATGGTCAGAAAATATCTACATGTGTACTCATTTTAAAAACCTCTTTTTCATTATTGTGCATAAAAAAACAGTGGTAATCGTGTGTGTTTGTCCTTGTGCTTGATTTATTTTTGTACATCTGGTTCATGAAGCAAATATCTACATGTGTGCTCACGCTTTAAAAAACACTTTTCTACTGTGTGTAAAGATTGTGGCAAACCTCTCTGTGTGTGTCCTTGCATTTGATTTATTTTTGCGTGTATGGTTGATGAAAAATTCAACCATGTGAACTGAAACGCTTTTAAAACCTCTTTCTTGTTATTGTGCTTGAAAATTGCAGCGTGTGTGTGTGTGTGAGACACAAAAAAAGGGCAAACAAATGTGTGTTTTCCCATCACAATCCGGTCTTTGTGTGCATGTGTGCATGTTATGCTTCCACGGTGCTTTACGCTCATTGAAAAGTCTAATCTGTGATTAACCATGATGTCATGCACCCAACACAAACATGCACACACACTCACACACACACACACGCATGCATATACAGTAAGTGAACACACCAGCAGTCTGCCGTCCTCCTGTGTGCAATTAGGATGCAGTGTGTGGTGGCTTAATGCAAAGTCCATTACTGGAGATTGGAGGCTGATTGCATTCAGAGGTCATTTTCCTACGTGGCTCCGTCAGGTCGCACTGGGCCACACAGAGGACACGCTGCCCCACTGCTGCCCCACATGGGGTGACAGGGTGTGGAGCAGAGGGGCACATGCAAGTACACTGGTGGTCTTGTGTCGCTCAGCTGGTTTTTAAAAAAAAAAAGAAAAAGGGAAAGTTAAAGTGTTGTGTCCAGAGTTCTTTTTTACTCCAGCACATGGCAGATGTGGAGAAAAAACAACAAGTGGCGGTGCACTGGCAGATGTTACTCTGACTTGTCGCCAAGTGAGCAACAAGAGAGCGTGAGCGATGATTCGCATGTTTTTGTTGCCTTTGTGATTTAATGGCTCAATTTTGAAAACGCTGTCCCCACATTTACGACCGAGTCCCTGTTGACTGTTACCACCAAGGAGCAGATAATGATGTTTAAAGATTTCCCCCGGACAGTTTAAAACATATTGAAATACTCTGGTTAGAAAACAACAATGTGTCTGGTATATGTTTTACAGATAAAGTTACTTAAGTAAAATTACATTCTTTACATATGAAAAGAGATAAATCTGTTTTTAATGATGTAGCCGTTACTGCCCACAAACGTCCATGCTTTCTTTACGTTGGCATGGTGGTCAAGCAATTCATCCACTAGAGGGCAGTGGAGAGTAGTTTCTTACAACTATAAACATGGCGACGGTGGCAGACGTTGTGATAATGTCCCTCTTCCGAAAGAGGCAAAAGTGGCTGCTGTTGTAAATGCCGTTGGTCCAACTAACCATCTCTCTTCAAAGAGTTCTGTCATTGGTGAAATTTCTTCCTTGTGTCCTGTGGTCGTCTGGCTTGAACGATTAGCTACACTGCCCCCCCATGATATCCTGTGGTACTGCTCCGTTTTGTCTTGTTTCGTATCCATAAGACTGACGGTATGAAAACAGAGTACGTACATAAGGCTCCATATACGTAACAAACATTGAGCATGAATGAGCATTAACTCCTCCGCCCTCAAAATTATGGACACGGAAATATGGTGCGTTTTGAAATCTTCCACCAATAGATACGGAAGGTTTTTGTAATTATCATAAAATCACCTTGTACATTCGTGTATCAAACTCTAGATTCGAGGTGAGCAGAGTGAAACATTCCCACTTCAGCTGATGAACGTGGAAACAAACTCGGCACAGCGATGCTCACACATCCAAGTAAAGAAACAACAAGATAAGTAGATGAGGAGACTTGAATATTTGTAGATGTGACCTGGTGGAGTTTTGATATTATCATCTGGTATTGCTCTCAGCATGTTGTAGTGAACAGGGGTTTCACAGCAGCAACATTTTTACGAAAAGGTATTCTCAGTAGAAATAGAGGCCCTATGTTACGCTCCTGCCCAGTAAGCGGTAGAGATGATGGATGGAGTATAAATAGAAAAGTATAATTATAATGAAGGATGCTTTGCAACGAAATTGCATTATATCGTTACATTTGTTATCGCGGTGTCCGCCTCATGGGGGTTATACTTCCACCCAGAGGTGATGTTTTCATCTGCCTTTGTTTGTTTGTTTGTTTGTTTGTTTACACCAAAAGTACTGGACTGATTACCACGAGGCATGTTGCAAGGATGCAGTCTGCATCAGGAAGGAACTCTGTGTTTCTCATTAATAACCTTGACTGTGGTGGCCCGCCGTATTCTAATTCATCAGCATTAGTTGCAACGCTATTTGCTGTGTGCTTGCTCGCGTTGTTGAGATATGCTCCTGCAAAGCAGTTCTCTCTCTAATGCGACAACTTATCATTCACTCTTTGGTCTGTGTGCCTGTCACTCGCATTCTGTTGCGTGTTAATTCTGCAGGAAACGCAGAGAACCCATGCAAGTTTTGTGTTGATCCCGACCAGGGGGCGCATCAAGGATTTTTTTTTTTTCAATTTCACTAATGTGGGATGGGGCTTTTTAATTTTTTGGCATTTTCATACATTTCCCGGGGAGGAATTTAATGGATCTAGATGAAACATTTTAGGTCACTGACATCTATAAGTTTGAATTTGGAGGTGATTGTCTCATCATGATGTGCACATTGGGGTCCGTGGTGCTTTCTCATCCCACATTCCCACATGGTGTGAAGTTTTCTCAAGCTGTCGCTGCTCTGTGAGGTGACCTGGGAACCAGCTGCTGTGTGTGTGTGTTTGTGTGTGTGTGTGTGTGTGTGTTGATCCATGACTTCATAATTACCGGCCGCTCTCGGGGGAGCATCAGAGTGCTGCTGGTGACCTAAGCAGTGACCTCATCAGTGACATCACAGCTGATGGGGCTCCGCTTCAGCTCAGAGGCAAAACAGGAAGCGATGATTGAGTACATGCGAGAGCACGTGTATGTGTGTGTTCATAGCTCCCGTGTGTGTGGCCTTACTTCTCATTTCATGTGTAAGTGCAGTGAGTGTATGCATATTTAAACTCTGTGTGTGTGCATCTTTGTCTGTGCACTCCCCTCGGCCTCTGTTAACTCTGCAGCTCCACCTTCTGTATTGATTCCCTGTCATGTGACTTAAAATCTGACGTGTTCCTGTCGGAGTGTGGACGTCCAACAGATGTGATAGAGTGAGTCTGAGGGGATGACCTAACCTTTAAGTTTAGACCACTGTGCTTTCATACAGTGATAAACTGTGTCAACTGGCACCGTCCGACCCAATTGACTCAATAACTTTCTAATCAAAACCATTGCAATCACTGTAACACATCCTGTCTCAAGAAAATGTGTCACAACAACATCCAGAGGCACAACTGAGCACCCCGGCCTGTGCAAGGGGCTGATGTAGGTTGTATTTGTCTTGTTTCTTTGGCAGCATCATAAATCATTTGTGTTTTATTGCATTGTGATACATTCATGTAATTCTTTCTAAATTGTGTCCTACAGCATTTTCGCTCTCATTTTGTCCTGTGTTGGTGCAAAGATCAGGAACCAGCATTTCTCAACTATAGGGCTGCAGCTAATGATCATTTTCATCATGGATTGATTTGGTGATTATTATTTTTGGACCAACTGCTTCATTGTTTTGACTAGAAAATACCAGAAAATATCAATTACCGCCCAATATACATTTGTTTCTCATAGAACAAGGTGGGACCTTTTAAATTCAGAGAGAATCCATATTTATTGATCATTTCATAACCCATACACACACAAAAAAATCAAGCACAAGGACAAAGGCTCAGTCACACACACACACACACACAGTATTACAAAAGTTTTTAAGTACAATTATAAAGAAGAGGTTTTAAAAAATGTGAGCACACAGAGATAATCAGTTTACCAACACATGCGACAAATACAATCGTCAAATCTTTGAATTGGTGAAGCTAGAAATGGCAAATATTTGACATTTTTGGATAAAATAAAAGAAAGGATGACTTGATTGTCAAACTAGTTGCAGGGTTACTTTTCTGTTGGTCGACTTATTGATTATTCAACTTGTTGTTGCTCTATTTTCAACCAACTGAAGCTCCTGAGAAGAGTTGCATTGTCATGAACAGTGACTCACAGTGTTCATGCTGAACTTATTAACATTTATTGAATCATATTCAATTCTCAGCTATTTCGGCCCTTCCTTATTTTTGCCGATTGCACACTAGATTATTTTATTCATATTCCTGTGGCAGGATGTGTTTATTAAATATTTGGGCAATGAAACCTAAGTATTGGGCAATACTTAGTTTTCATTAGAGTTGCCATGGCAATAAATAGAGTAGTTTATTTGCTTGATTAAGCAAGCATTACAAAAATGGTACCTCTTACTCTGATATTTGGAGAGGTCCTGTAATTCAGTGAGAACTCCAACATACATGTAAATACAAATCAACACATTTTGGCTTATGAATCTGACCAGGAAAACAAACATGTCAAAATGCAGATCTGATCTTTTCTATCATTTATAATGTCATGTGTGTGAGTATGAGTCGACACACATCTTTGTGGTGAAGATGTTGATATGGGGGCAGGGTTGAATCTAAGCTGCACCTGAGGGGACGAGCTCAGCCCAGCAGGGGGGCCGTCACGCCTCTGCTGTGTCCTCCTGCTCTCGTTGACCCCTCGAGTCTTCACGGTGCCCCCCGATGACCAACCGGCAGCCCTTTGAGTCTGCCGTGAGCCGTGGAACTGCTGGAGGGTGGGGTCACGTGGTTGAGGCCAGAGGTCAGAGGTCAGCAGCTCCAGAGGTGAGGGGCTGATTAAACGGTGCCTTCATCTGTCTCTCTGATCCTGACCTCTCAGCTGGACATCAAGAGGAGACGTCCGACAGACGAGCTCAACACTTGCGCCTGACGACTAATTCACTTGTGGCCACTTCGGCACCAAGCACACCATTCACTGATTTCTGTGCACGACTCCAACATATGTCACGTTTCCCTGCTGATTTAACCAGGTCTGTCCCTTAATATAAACAGTATATTCTGTCTGTACCTGCATGGGAGAATAAACTTCTGCAGAAGTGAGCTTGGTGCATTGCAAAATTGTACAAGTTGATCGTAGTTTAGAAATTAATTTTAATGTTAATTTCACTTAATTACGTAAGGTTTTTCCAACTTATTAACGACAAGTTGGTACAAATAAAATTAAATAAATAAAACAAATACAAATGATCTCTTAGTAGGAAAAGCATGATGTAATATTATTAGAGTTATAAGTTTATACAATTGACAAAACTATTTTCACCCTAATGAAAAACCATGTTATGTAATGAAAGCTAAAGAATAGTTTTAATAAGTTGAACACGATGCCTGGTCTTTATTATTTTCCGATCTCCGCTTGCACCCGGGGACTTTTGTATCATCTGTTTGCTAAAAGTCCAGTAATCTCTGATACTTGTGGAGTTTGGTTAAATGATGTCTCACCATCTTCATCATTCTCAACGTGGCCGTTGGCTCCCACAAATTGCTGAGTGTAGTTTTTGACGTATGTTTATTTCTTTCGGCTCATGATCCTTTACAGTACATGCCCTTTCAAATCGCTCAATCTTTATCTGCTCTTTCTGTTTTGAGCTCTTTGTTTTTTCCCCTCTACCTCGCCTTCCCACACCTCATTTCTCTTCGCCTTGGCATCTCGCCCTCTGCACTTTTTGCCCCCCCCCCCCCCTCCCCGCCTCTGTGTGTGTATATACTTTCATAAGTTCATATACTCTAGTTTTGGAGGCGGTGTGCTGATGTTGGTCATTAATACCCAAGTTAAATGGTCTGTGACTCTTCCTGGCCTGGCGACGAGGCAGAGATGTATAGATGTAGCTGGTGCTGCTCCGACCAGATTTCCCCAGCAACAGCGGGGTTGTGGCCTCGGATGTTGAACAGCTACGGCCCTGTTCACAGTGTATGTGAAGGCAGAGATGGATATGGGTGGGGGGGAGAAGATGTGTGGTGACATGTATGTTGAAAAAAAGGGACCAGGGAAAGCTACCTGAGTGAATGTGGTCTTTTCAGTTGAGGTGGTGCGCCCGCTGCCGGCCTCCACCCGGTGCATCACTGGTTCAAGCCAGAGTTTAACTGCTGCCCTCAGAGACACTGTGGTTTCAGAGATTTACACTTAGCATAATTATGGACTCCAGAAGACGACATATTTACACAGACTTTGCATCTGAAGGAACCGTGGTCGTATTTGGCAGCGGGGCCTGTGGTAATTACTGGTGTTTCCCAATGAAAAATTGCAATAAATTTGCTTCCACCTTCAGCAAACTTTGACAAACTTTTGGACGCGGGCAAATCAACCGACCGCTCCGATTCCATCCGCAGGCCACCCCGGAGACGCAACCCCCAGCGTCCCCTCCTCCTCCTCTCCCACGAAGAGTCATTACGAAACAAACACTGCTCTTGTCTTCTGCTCTCTCCTTCGACGCATTTCATTTCCAGCTTCGAGCCTCCGGTGCTCAGACTCCATGTGTCACCCCCGGGTGACAAGATGGAGCATTCCTCATTAGCCGTCGTCATTCCTGATCGAAATAGCATTCTGCATCAAAAACCAAATTAAATATAAACTCAAGTAGTGGCGGCACCACCCACGATACGCACACACACCGACCTCCTTCGGTAAACAGACAAGGCTTTTAGCTGGGGCCCCGGTGGTCCGACTGTGGTCCCAACTCGCCCCGAGACCATGCTGGCATCCGTTTGAAATCCAAACCTGTCCGAGGAGAGGGATGCTACGCCCTTTTTCAGTCCTGGCTCAGGACCAGGAACCATAAATGTGGCTTCTTACCTGAGGTGGACAAATGGAGGGGAGGTAGGTGACTCTGAGGGGGGTGGAGGGGGATGCAAGATATACATATATGTGTGTGCAAATGTGTGCATGTATGATATTAAAGAAGAGGACGGAAGCTGTGTGTAGGGATAAGATAGAGCTTTTTGGTAATTTAATTGACAAAAAAATGAGGGTGCATCAGAGGAGTGAGATTCAACAGAAAATCCTCCCTGGTCAGCTCACTCGGACTATGAAAGAAGCCATTCAGGGCCGCGGGTGGCGACAGGTCTGGCACGCGGCTCGAGAAAAATGAAAACGACGCTGGACTTGAGGACCACAGAGCAAAAACAGGGAAGCCAAAAAAGTTTTTCAGCAAACATTTTTAGTATTTAGTTTTTTCTAAAAAACCCGCTACTCGTCTTGGGGGTTGGTGGGGAATGACCGAGTCAGCGATTTTGTTTGCCCTACTTTGTTTCTTTAATCTCTCACTGAACTTATCTTCCTGCTAAATTTAAAAAGTAAATTGTCGAAAAATGTTGAATAAGCCACCTTCCATGTGGAGAACAACAAATATCTGCGTCTCTGACAACTTCATTTATTCCTCCCCAGCCTGAGAGCAAAGTCATACGTTTCCCTGTCGCTCAGCAGCTCCAATTATGTGCAGGTGGACCTTGTGCATGTGTGTGTGTGCATACATACATACATACATACATGCACGCACGTGTGGGCATGGCTGCCCGTGTGGACACCTGCAGCAAACAGAGATGTTATTAAATCCCTGGTGCGGGACGGCACTGTCATTCAGAAGAGCCCCAGCTGCACAGCATTCAGTCTGCTCCTCCTATTCAAGCTCCGTGCCCTTGAGACATAATCAACGGTTGTCACGACAACACACATACACACCTCACGAGAAGACGCAGAAAATATGGCTGGTACGGTCAAAAGCTGTTTTCCAAACTCACAACAATAGACAACCTTGCACAGCAGGTAGCTGTGTTCTGAGTCTCTCAGGGAGAGATCTAGGTATTTCAGGGACATCAATTCAAAAATAAAATCTGGTTCTTGCCTTATTTGATTGATGCAAACATAAACAAAGCAGCTGTCACACTAATCCCCCATCTCTCTCCACCGCCAACCTCCACACAACAAGCTCTTTATAGCAGCACTGATGATAGTCAGACAGCTGTGTGTGTGTGTGTGTGAGTGTGAGTGTGAGAGAGGGAACCTAAGTCCAGCGTGTGTTAGTCTGTTGTGTGATTCTACACTGCAGAACATGTTTAATCAAATTAAGCTGAAATATTCTTATTTTATTTTAACTGAAAAAATAGACTAAGGCCCAACTCTCCCCTTGTGAAACCACATTTAAATTCACATTTCTAAATGCATCTGCCACTCATACATATCAGTCCCCTTTTTTTCCATCAAGATCCATGAATTAATCTCTGAGAAATCAATGAAAATGTTGAAAAACCACCCTTTTCTCATAATGTTAAAGAAATTTGAAAGAAATGTGGATCCGCCCCCTGATCTGGATCCACGCCACAATTTGATAGGTTATTCCTCGAGTCATGCCCCACCCCAACACAAAGTTCCATGGAAATTGGTTCAGTATTCTTTTGTGTGATCCTGCTAACTATCAAACAAACGCATATGAAAACATACAGTAACTTCCTTTACTGAGGTAACAAGTCTCGGATTCTATTAACAGAGGAGCCGAGAGCTTCCTGTAAAAGTCAGTGCAAATACAAACAAAGGCTGCAAAGTTCATGACAAAATTACTATTCAACATTAGCATGCACTTTTTTAAATATTATTGAATAAATATCACACTGTTATCATGCAAGTTGAAGCCTTGTATAATATAAAAACACTGCATCCACATAACCAGGGAGCAGCATCTCTTACAGCTGTCAGTCACCCAACAGTTTACCCACATATCAGTGAAACTGAAAAAAACACACACACACACACACACACACAAAAGCTGCAATTAAACTTAGAAAAGGTTTCTCCTCCAGCAGTAAAGGTCAAAGGTCACATGTTTATCCATCCATCTCCTTTTCTGACTCATTGTTAGGGGTCAGGGGACTGAACTGTGGGGGCTCTAGATCTGGATTTTCCATTAATTTACTTATAATTTTAGTGTTTGTGGACCTTGGCTTGTGCTGCTTCACTGTTCTGTTTAATCGAGTCTGACACGAAGTTGCCTTCATATGCTCTTTTATTGTACAAGGCAAATGTTCAACGTTGGCAGACGGTTGCCTTCGACTGAGTGGTTTCTATTTTGAGGTTGCCATTTGATTCTTTATTAAGTAGTCAAATCTAAAAAAGAACAGGCTGGTGATCGGGCGGGGGAAGCGGGTCGTCCGTTGGTCGTAGGGCTGACGGTTCGATCCCCAGCTTCTACTCTGCATGTGCGAACAGTAAAAAGCTCTCTCCACAAATGTAGAAAAGTGTTTCATAAGTGCAGTCCAAATAAAAATGTTGCAGTTGGAAGAATAATTTCACATCTCAGACTCTACCCTTTCATCAATGTAGCGTAAAATATATGATCCTTCTCCCGCATGTATATTTTAATTCAGATTTAACCTGATCCCTTCCAAGAAACTGCAGGGTCCATTAAGATCGTTCCCCTCATTGTGATGAGATGGCACGAGCAACAAAACCTCAGGCCCTAATGATGATGGCTCAACATGTCCTCCGCTACTATTAGAGCTGATGTCTGGTTATTGTCAGCGCAGGTTTCGCAGGAGGGGGGCGGCAGCAGATGTGAAGAGTTGAGGCCAAAGCTGAACGAACCCCGATAGACTAATCAGTTTGGATTTTTGAGTAATTTTTATTCATCAATGATTATTCTTTGGAAATTAGACATTTTGAGCATGGCTGTGGCAGTAGTCATTGCATTAATGTCTCCTTGATGGCTATGGTCCAAGGAGATAGAGCCGGTCGTCCTCTATCCAGAAGGTCAGTGGCCCTAGGGATTAGGTCTGCATGCCTAAGTGTCCTTGACCGCCAAATTCCTCCTGCATGGTGCCATTATTGTTGTAATATTGTGTGTGTGTGTGTGCGTGTAAAACTGCTTTCAGACACTGAAAGCAGTTTTACTCCAGACATTATCTGGAGGGGCTGTCTGTGAGAACACGAATGTCTGAGTCAGAGGCTGAGTTTATCCTCTGGAGGATACATCTGCATGATGTCCGAGTGAGCCCATGTGAGAATATAACAGGAGATTCTCCAGAGGATTCACAGACAGTGAGTTGGCGTATTGATGACACGTGGCAGAAGCAAAACTCTACAGAACATGTAGAAAATGTCAACTTAGAAACGTAATGAGATTCACAATCTTTTGGTGATAAGGGCTGGAGCCCGTCGATGTACTGCAGTGGCATTTAAACGTTACGTGCTGCCTCTTGCACCAACCATAACCTGAATGCTCCAGAGGTTTCTGTGTAATTGTGATTGTGTCTGTTCTTAATGTTTGAAAGGCAAACTCACCAGAATGTCCGTACAATTGGGTCCTGTGTGAATTGATGAATGTGACTTGTACTGTAAATTGCTTTGAGCGGTCGACTACAAAATTGCTGAATAAGTACAGTCCATTTAACATTTACACTACACCTGTTTCACATTTACAACTCCAGACTATTTGGTCTTGAGCGTTACATCGTAGCACAAAAGCCAAAATACTGTAGCATAAAACAAAATGAATGTCAACAGTTAAAAAGCAAAACTTCATATTTTCCGAGCAATTTTTCTTCAGGTAGGAACTAGGAGTCAAAAATGATGCTCGCCCAAAGGAAAATAGGTAAAATTACAACACTTCATCACAAAATAAGTGTCAGAATGCTCCAAACATCACAGATTAACAAGAGCTAACATCATAAGCACATACAGGGGGCGATTTTTCTTGCATTATTTGACCTTCCGCGTGTCACCTGGGCAAAACGTCATACCGCTTTGCAGGCTGCACCCTGGCACTTTGGTAATGGAGACAGAGCGAGTGACGGAAAGTGAGTGTTTGAGTGAAAGAGCAACACTGACAATGAAATTGGGTGTGTGAGAGTGATAAAATAGAAAGAGGGAGCGAGCGATCCATTAAGGCCGAAGCCGTTTCTGTTTGGAAAGTTCTCCCTGGCAGCGAATTCGTCCCAATCATCGAGCTCTAATGTAATCACTTTATGAGGCCTGGGCATAATGAATATAGTGTTTAGGTGTGCAGATCCAGTCCTGGCCCCCGGTCCTCTAGAGGGAAGTGTACATTTCTGTGGCATCCTGTATTTATTTGAAATACCCTCTGTCTGGTCCCATAATACAGACGTGGGCAAGTGGGCATAGAACCCCTTTTCTATTCCATCCATTTTCATGATGCGGTCTCACATTAATGGCACTCTCCGTATGTCTAAAAGAAACAAAGCAGTAAAATGTTGCTCTGCCTTCACTCAATTTGTCTCTCCGATTTTAAGGAGGGGTGCGGGGGGGGGCGCAGATACACACTTTGTCCACTAGAGGAGTACATTTAAGTTGCGTATAGGTGTTCAGTCCATGCCAGCTTGTTGGTGTTCTTTCAAACTGCACCCTGTATACACAGGGTTAGGGTTTTGGAGTTCATTCTCGTCGGGGTGTGAAACCCCCTGGAAGAGCATCAATGGGACAGTAAACCTTGAGGAAACTTTATTAGTGTTAGCAGCTCTTTAATGCACGCTGGTTAAAGAAAAACTGTGCAATAGTGTGGTGCTTTTACAGCAGCAGTATAAAATATTGGGAATAACATTTATTTTTGCAGAGATTTAAGGGGGCCTTAAGAACTAATATATCGGTATCAGAAATGTTTTACTGGCATCGGCCCCAGAACATCTATATCGATCAGACTCTAGTCATAAGTTGAATAAAAGTTCATTATAATCTTACACTACAGCACAGAGCCGCCTCAATCTAGTGTTCTTCAGCCTCAGCAGCTTTATGCAGCCATCTTTTTCATGATGGACAGCCCACTGGAATAGCTGAAATAAAGTGGAGGAGAGAAATACAGTGTAAGCTTAGCTGCCTTCAATTTACATTCATATACTAGACAGATCATTGTCCCTGTGCATCGTTATCTTATGATCTTGCTTTGTCATCATTTTTTAGACTGTAATACACACACACACACACGCACGCACACTCACCTCCTGTGTAGTTCATGTGTTCGCAATGACGATCTGTTCCTGCAGGGAGCAAACACACGAGCTATATTATGTTTTATTCTGTTATATTCAGTGGGGACCAGGTGAACCGCGAACTTGAGTTTTCTCTCAGAGTTGCACGGTCAGCAGCTTGCGTGTGTCTGCCCGGATGCCTTCCTATCGTACCTGCGGGTGTGACGAATCACTTTCACGCGGCGGGTTCAAGGGGCGTGCCGATGTCATACGAAACCCCAGCGCCCCCGCGACTGCTGTTCACGGCGATTGGTGCTGACACCTGGCAAACGCTTTGGCGTCTTCACGTATGGGAGAACGCCGACACGCAACTTCCTCCTGCGGTTTGGGTCGCTCCCCAAATGTCTTTCCATTACCTTTGAGTGCCACACAGATGTTTCGGTGGATTTCGCGCTGCAGCTCCCGAAGGCTCCGGTTCAGTGGCCTTGTTGTTCTGCTGGTGGCTGTATAACCGGACTCTGAATGGATTTACACAAGAGTTTATACGAGATCAGATCGCTATCTGTCTGGAGCCATGGAGCCTTTATAAACCCCGACCAGTAGCTGCAGACAGTGCGGATTTGTGTGGAAGTCATGCCTGTGTGTAACAGTTAACCTGTGTGCTTTGCTAAATTCACTTTATTGGATGTGTGACATACAGGTCATTCATATCCGAGAGGAAAATATAATGGTAAAAGTTTCTGGAGATAATTTCAGCACAACTTGACTCAGGAATGGCCACAAGCATACAATAGACTACATACAGTATACGGCATATATACAATTCACGAAGAAAAAAAGGGCACACATTTATTTTGGATTTGCATAAAACAGGGCAAGGGTTAGATATCCGCAGTCTGATGAGCACATACAGTAGAATATATACTACATTGGTTGTTTACCTACATTCATTTGTTGACTCGTGTGCAGTATGTAGTCATGCCATTTTAATTGCAACCATCACCTGAGATTTGTGACGCTTTAACACCCGTCTTTGTTGCATTGTTTATATTTGATTCTTTGACTTTTGGTGTTACATTGTAATTTAGGGGGCACATTAAAGAACATGGTGATATACGTCTATCTGGGGGGCATCTACTTATACTTGACATTGATTGGTTTGTAGACAGGGGAGCGTCAGGTGTCTGTGCTACTATTTTGATGGGAAGCAGAATTGTTGTTGAATGGAGAAAATGAATGAGCCGGCTCATTATGTTAATTTGGACTGTAATAACATTATGGGTTAACTACCAGGATCAACAACTTCAGGCACTGTACTAAACACAAGTTCAAAGGCACCAAATGAACGCCCTCATCGTTCAAACATTATGTCATTTGAGGTGAACACTGAAAACAATTCTGCGTTTCACTTCCTCTTCTTTTCTTCTTCTGTTGTTTAATGCTGTCTCAACTTCCTGCAATTGGACTTAATCTTGGTTTGTTGGTGTGGAAAAAGGTCTAAAAATATGAAAACACAAAGAAGAAATTGATTTGACATTTCACACTGCTACTGCTTTATTACAGCAGGTCTTGCTAGGTAGAAATACAGTATCTGCTGAATATGGTCCAATTCTAATGTGCCACAGCCTGACTGACTACTTTGTGACCCACTGACCGTCCTTATGGTTTCAATGAAACGAGCTCGGTCGCCACTAAAAACCAATAAGCCTCAGTGAAACATGCAAGCTGGGACTAATATCAGTGAATAGCCTTTTTCAGAAAGAGATGATGAAGGTACAGTCTTTCCTGACGTCCTAATTGGACCAATGCATTAACCTGCAGCCACAGACAGGATGTAATAAGAGCGTGCGTAAATGGACGCCATCAACTTTGGGAAGAGGTTCGTTAAGATATGGACTGGAGAGAAGCTGTGGATTACGTGGCGACTGCTGCTCTGCCTGTCAGATTTAACGTTGTAACACTTCCTGTGTCGCAGAACCATCTATGCTCGACTGTTTTCCTGTGACCTGCAGTTGAGGCTCCCCGATGGAAATTGATGAAAATTGTGGTCTGACTATTGATAATCTCTAAATGATAGTGTGTAGGTGCAGGGAGTAAAGGAGAGTGTGGTAATGATTCAGTGCTAGCTTAGTTGATTTTTCTTAAATCCCTTCACTTATCCAGGGGAGTGCACACTCTGTTTCACTCATGTTGTCCCTGTACATGTAGGAGCTGCAGGTTTTTACACTCCTGAATTCAGAGTCTGAACGGTCTCTGTCTGTTCAGACTAGCTTGCTAATTTTCTGCCTTTATCGTTAACAAAGACAAAAAACAGTTTTATTTGCTCGGGGTACTTGACATGACGTAAAGCAAAGAATTCCGACTGATCATCACACATATATTCAAATGTTGTTCGAATTTCAAACTAGAAGTGCACTTGGAGGGTGCATACCTCCACCGAGGCTAAAGCTTTATTTCGCCATGTTAAGGAAAGTAAAATAAATAAATACTGAAATTGAAAGGCTTTTTCTTTGGGCCATGCACCACTCCTTTCGAATATTTTATGGAAATCAGTTAAGTAGGTTTTGCGTAATCCTGCTCACTAAAAAAAACACAAAGATACGCAGATGAAAACAACACAGGCAATAAAAGGTGACAGCCCTAAAGAACATTGGACTTTCTCTATATAACATAAGCATGTATGAAGATAACAGCAACATCTCTTCAATTCATAGTTTACTGTATATAACACATATGATAAGGTATGGCCATCACACAATGTTTTATATCAACAAGTCCTCAGACACAGGTTGCAGTGCTTCATAGTCACTGTAACAAACTTGTATCACTATGCCAATAATGAGCTGATCTGTATCACCAGTATTTGCCATTTTGTTTGACTTCCTCTGCGCAAAATGTCAACACGTTATTCTGTTCTTCCCACTCAGCACTTTGTTGCCCACCTCGGCACTTCTCAGGGACGCTCTAATCGCGTATTCCACCCTTCTCCATCTGTGCTGCGTTGAACTGGACCGGACTATTGCACCCTTCCTAAGGATATCGCAGATCTGGTTACTGCACAAGCACCACCACTCCCCTGCGCTTGGAGATCCCTGCGCTCGGCTCGCTGGGCCCTGAAGACAAAGCCTCGGAGAGACACTTCGGTCCACAGTGCATTGAGGTATGTTTTTGTTCATAGCAATGAGTTCTGCACCTCAGATAAGGCAAATAAAAACCCCATTACTGTACCAAAAAACAGCTATTCCCAGTGCTGCATCTGATTCAGACATGGCCGTTATATTCAGGTTGAGATTTGCCAAGTTTATTTCTTTGCTGTGCCCTTTGCCACAGAGGGAAAGGAGGTAATAGCTTTCACTAATTTGGCCCTGGGCTGTGCAGTCAAATCCATGTGCCAGAGTGAATCTGTAAAGCTAACATTAGGCAGCAGATATCTGAGGCTAGCGGCTGCGGGCTTTGACATCCTGTATTACACCTAATTGCCACCAGACATCGCATCCAAGTCGGTGCAGAAATCCCCCCACAACCACCTGCTCCTCGCTCTGTTTACCTTTAAAGCGGGAATAATGCAGGGGGCGAGCGGGTTATTTTCTGACACCCGAGCTGCGGATTGGGGAACTGGAATGTCAGTAGAAATTTGAATTTGAGACGTGTGAGGATAGTTAAGGGGTATCCCCCAGTGCATTGTGTTCCCGGGGTACGGTGTATACGTTCCTGATTTATGTGTTTTTCTAGGAGTAATGAGAGAGAGACGAAACAGGGCAGGGGTAATATGGAGGAATAACCATAATTGGGCGAATTATAAGTTTCACAGTCATTTTCGTAACACGAGGGGAAACCTTTCATGGAAGTAATAGCAAGAGGAGCATTAACATATTCTGTCCACAAACACATAGTTGTGGCGACGATGTGGCAAGTGTGGATTCTCAGCAATTCTGAACATTTCGACCAAACACCAGTGTCTCATGTGGGCTGTATATTAATTCATCCTCCGTCCACTCACACCTCCTCTCTCCTCCGACATGAAAGACACGGGAAAATACCTCGCCCTCTGACAGTGTAATGATGAAATGATTTCATGCGGCAGTATCCTCCAACACCCCTGTGTCAACCCCCTCGATGAGTCCAACGCTGCTCACTCTCGTTCAGAACCTCCTGCAAATCTAAACGGAGCTGAAGATCTCACCTGGCAATGGAAATAAGCGCCTGGTTCTAAAAGAGCCACATTTACACACTTCATGATTCCAGTTTTGGGAGAAAAGCATGAAGTTTTGTTCCAAACTTAATTTAATTTCTCTGTCTGCTACACTTATAAAGCTCTACATCCAAGAGGCGACCTAAAAGAATGAATCTGGCTGACGGCTGTGAAGTATTTTAGTTTGAGTGATTTGGTTACAGGGAAAATAAAAAACCTGGCTTGAATTTTGACTTGATGTTCTCAATTACACTCCGTTTTTAAGTTCTGTTTCCAGATATTTTCTCCACATTATTGTTTATCGTAATCAATGTAATCAAAGATCGAGAGGTAAAACCATTAATGGCAATGGGACTTGACTTTCTTTGATGTGTGACAGATGAAATGCTATTATTGATCCGTTTAAGCTGGGCATACACTGTGAGATTTTAGAAATAATGTTAATAAATTCCAGCTCACACGATGCTAACAAGGGAGAAACGTGCTTTCTTCGTGAATATTTGTGCTGATCTGTGTCCTCAAAACTTCAAAAAAGAGACACATTTCTCTCTGGCTTGTTAGATATGATTGGAGAAGGAGGAAACATCGAACAGGCATTTAGTTTTTGGCACAGCTCGGCCAGCCTGGTCTCCGTTTCCTGACCGCACGATGCATCGTGCTGCCAGCTCTGAGTTTCACTTTTGTTTTGCCATTTTGCATGGGCGCCGTGAGAAAAAAAGCCGCTGTCATGACATAAATTAACTTGTTGCTGTCCTATTACCAGGCGGGAGTGTCTGATCGCTCCTTGCTACTCTTTGTACACTGTCCAACAAATGATTCAGGATGAAGCTGATATTAGGTTTAACGTCTCCCAAACGTGGTTCAGTATGGCACAGTGCATGACCATGCAAATGCACTAATTTGCCAGTTTATTACATTAAAAATAATAAAGTCTAATACAACTCACTTGTAGCTGCAGTTTGTGGGTGAGTGGTGTTTTTAATATTTTGAGAAATCTTTGGATAATCCCGTTTATATCACAGAGGGTCAATACAACAGCAGCAGCAGCATCACACACAACCTCTATTATAGATGTTAAGTGAAATCTGTACCTGTGTATAACAGTGTAACTAAAAAATGACCGTTATAACACTCTTTAAATACAAACTCTTACAATAATCCCACAGTTTACTGCAGACTGTCCACACACTACTCATGTGCCTGGCATAATATGTATGCACTGTTTATTACTGTTTCACAACAAAATTAGTGGGTATATAAAGAATTTTAAAAAATGCAACTAAACCAGCTAAAAAGGGCAATTGTCTCCTCTACCATTGCCAGTACAGGAGTTTACCTGGTTCCCAAAGTGTATCAAAACCAATAAGTACACAAATGTTCGGACCACGAGACTTGTAGCATTAGCGCCTTAACTGCCATAGGGAAGAAGGAGTTAGCGCTTTCACCCGGGTGTCATGTTCCCATCAGTGCTCACTGTGTACTGGAGAGTCATCCAATTGTATCCATTCCCATTGCAGACAGGAGCCAGATGTTAGTGGGTTTTTTGACCAGTGATAAAGGGGCTCGACTGGAAGGTACCAGAAGTGCATTTGCAGTTTGTGTCCATTCATGAAACCATGAATGAGCTTTGTTGTTTTTATGTTGTTTTCTCTAGGGCAAATGAGAATCCACAAGAAACAAGAGGCTAAACTTTAAACCTCTGACAGTCAGGGGTAATCTGTATCACCCTGGGTTGAGTATGGTCATCACCTTGACTATTGTTTGCTACTTTTACACTGAATGTATGACCCTGTCCCAAATACTAAGCTAACACACCAGGATGAACGATGGTTGTCTCCCTCCTGTCGTCTCACACTACGATCATGAATTTTTTTTGTATCTGGATGTATCTGAAAATGTGGCTGTTTGGCAAAGATTTTTTTTTTTTTTAAACACATTTGGAAAAAACAAGAAGCAGCACAGTCTACAACCAGTCTCACCCATTCAGGAAATCTACATATGGATCTGAATAGACAGACTAGGTTGCTTTACTTTTGTGAACATTTGTCACTGTGTGTGTGTGTGTGTGTGTGTGTGTGTGTGTGTGTGTTAGACAGAGAAAGGTAAAGGAGATTTACAGCCCCAATCAAAAGCTGGCCCACGGTTGGAAATGTAGCGTGAATGATGTCATGAAACTGTCCCCACTCGGATGCTGTGATTTATCACACAATATACGAGTCATAAATGAACAGCAGTTAAAGAAAAACATCAAATCAACAACGGGGACAAACCCTCACAAACTGTCCTGTATAGTGTAGCGTGTGTGCACGTCCGTCCACGTTCCTTTGCCAGAAAAGCAAACAAATGTACGCTTGAATATTTTCCTTTTCGCCTTCGATGTTACACAAACCTGTTGCTACCTAGATGATGCATTGTGCGGCCATGCCTCTTCATCAATATGGATAATTGCGCTTTCTGTCAATTCACCGCAGTCGCGCTGTAAATGTTTCTTTGCTGGGATCTGGGTGTGCTATTCCCGCGGCGGTTCTGTGCAGTCCAGGCCTTCCTGAGATGAACCCAAGCATATCCCTGGTGTCACTGTGTATCTGTGCTGAGAGGAAGCATGACCCACTGCAGCTTGGCACTTCATTAAACAAATCACGGCAACGCTTAAGCCACGAGCCTGCAGGGACTCCCAGAGAGAGAGAGGGAGGCAGGGAGGGGGGGTGGTGGAGTTGTGTAATGTTCTTTGCCACACATGGACTACACATATATCCAAATATACTGAGTATAGAAAGATAGATAAAAAGACACATAGATGGATAGCACAGCTAAGAAATGGGTAGGGGTATAAGTTAGAGGGTATTGAACTGTTTAAAACTGTTGAAATTATACTAATATGGAAGGGCTCAAACATTTGCAACAAATAGGAATAACTACTTAATGGTTACTCACTAAATGTATATATATATGGTCGGCTGGTCGGCAGGTTGTCCACCAACCAGATGGTCGGAGGTTTTATCCCTTGCTACTCCATTCCGCGTGCCAAAGTGTCCTTGGGCAAGACACTGAACCCCGCATTGCCCCTGACGGCTGTGCAGGTAGTGTGTGAGTGATGTGTGCTGCACATAGACTCATGTATAATGAGTGTGTAAATGGGTGAATTGTAAAACTGTACTGGAAAAGCATTAAAAGTGGTCATCAAGACAAGAAGTGGCTATATACTGTAGATACAGACCATTTACCATGTGTTATTTTACGTTATCCATCAATCCATTATTTATAACACTTATCCTTGGAGGGTCAGGGGGGTGCTGGGGCCTATATTATATTATATTATATATTTCCGTAAATATTAATATTTCTTCATATGTAGAATGGCCATGCAATAATGACTTTGCACTGTTCTGGATTGATAAAGAAAGAAGTAATAAGAATGAAGTGGCAACCCAGATCTTGTATCTTCTTTGTGATCACTTTAATTAGTAGAGAGTCTGAACAAACTTTTTTTGCTCAGTAAATGTATTAAAGTCTGTTGTGTGGAGAGTTCCTCTGCTGTTTTCCTTTAAAAAAAAACAAAAAACTGTAGGATGACTTGTGAACCAGGCAGCGCGCTCATTCAGCAGGACACAACAAAAGACACAGACAGCAGGTCAGAGCACAGCCCAAAAATAGAACTGGGAATCCTGACGCTTGTATTTAAAGAGGTGGGAAACACCCCTTCACACATGTGTGTGTGTGTGTGTGTGGGTGTCACACTCGCACATAGACAGAAACTGGGGGCTTGACTATAATAAATGAACTGCCGCTGCAGTGCTATTTCAGGTTGGGTCACTGGAATAATACAGAGCTGGAGGCACAGCTGGGGCAGCGATCAGATGTTTCCTTGCGTGTGGTGCTGAGCTTGTTCCTGCCTCCTGTCACACACTGAGACACACACAGACAGACAGACAGACAGACAGACAGACAGACAGACAGACAGACACATAAAGTGGGTTCAGGCTCCAACATTTAATCCACGTCTGACTCTGCCTTAAATACTTTCTCTCACTCTTTGCTAACACAGGTATTGAGTTTCTGGAAATATAAAAAGTGAGGTTCCAAGACATGGATTTATGTTGATGGAGTTCTGTTAGATTCTGTCGATTTGTCACAATCAATTTGGTCAATCAATCTGACAGATGCTGCATAATTTTATTCTGACTATATCACAGGAGAGGTGGTATTATCGTATTTTCCATAACTGAGGGAGTAAACCTGTCATCTAATCCAATTTCGGATTTAAGCTCCGGAAAATGTCCTGAAAATCTGATGCGGTAATTTTTCAAACTTTATTTTTTAAAATATGAACAACGCAGCAGGAGATTGTCCTGGTCAGACACGTTCACACTAACAGGACAATGTCTGTAAAGTTCAGGTGAGGGGTGACGCCTGGGTGGAGGAAGCAGGACATGACGTTTAAATTCCTCTGCAGAAATCACGTGTTTTTGTTTACAGCATATCGACACCGATGGCTCTTATCAGCTAAAGCCCCTCGATTCCTGTTGTCTTTCCCCATTGGCTCCTCTCCTCTCTCAAGCAGCCACCCATTTTTCTTTATCTGGAGGAATGACCATAGGCCTAGATACTTACACCCAGATACCTTTATCTGTTGACAAAACGCTAATTGCTTCTCATCACGTGACCACCTTAGTCCCCAGCCCTTCTTTCCTTCTTGCCATACTGATCTCCACTCAGCCCCCCAGTCTCTGCACTCCCACCCAGGTCCCTCCACAGAGGGGCATCCACCCCAGTGGAAACAGGCCTGGTCTGGTTATCCACCGTGGAGATGATGGATTGACGGCTCGCTTACGGGAAAGGCCGGGGCCTTCATGTAAACAAGTGCGGCGCTGTATTAAATGTGGAGGAGAAAAAGAAAACACGGACTACATCTTGGCTGGAACCAAAGGAAAAAGAGACATACAGTGAGCAGAAGCTCACGTGTTGCATTTAAAACGTATATGTCCAGAAGAGTTTGACTCAGGGCAGCTCTCATCTCTAAATATAATAAATGTGACCTGGTTGTTTGTGTTCTATTTGCTCCCCCCCAAATTAGCGGATTACATTAAGATTGTATCTGCTCACTTGTACACTTGACGCAGAACCTCAAACATGAATGCTACCTTTTAGAAATGACCTCAGATCCTTGATAGCGGTGGCATTTCCCCCCCTCTCAATCCTGCCTTTATTTCCGTACAGCAGGCCCACAGAGCAATGATCCATGGGAAGCCAAATCAACAGGGAAATTGGGCTAGATCTTTGCCCTCCCAAATGCAGTATAAAAGCCATTTTGCTCATTACCCTGCCACGGGAAACCATTCGCCAACATTACTCTCAGATTGGTCCTGATGGCAGTAATTTCATCTTCTAACTATCTGATCCTGACAAATTAATTTCTGCTCCAGAAAACCCCTTCAATTTAGCAGTGACAAAAACTGAGACGGACAAAATGAGATAATTTAAGCAGTCGTAAATGATTATTAACCAAAGGTCCAACAGTCTGGGTCTTCCAAAGACAGGAAAGTCTACCTTAAACTGCTGTAACGTTGTAGCCATATAAATAAGAGGAAATTAATTAAATGCAGGGCGGGTGGTTTGGCGCCATGGAAAGAATACACAATTTAGAGTCTTGTGCCAAGGAGCCAAATGGACCAAATGAAGGTGATCAGTCATATTTTGCTGCTTTTTGACATTAAGCATATGCTTTTTTTCTAAGAGGTCAGCTAAGCAATTTAGACAAATTGGACAAAATTGCAAAGGTAAACATAGGGAGAGGTCTCGTAATGTTTCTTTCACTCCCTTTTTCTTTCCCCTCGGTCCCATTTTCAGACACTATTTTGTTTAGTAAATCCCTTACCTGAATTTTCTGTGACGGTACAGCGAGACAAAACGACTCCGCCAGGGCTATCAGGGGCAGGTCTGTGTTATGGTGTTTGACGGCTCCACCAAGCCAATTAAACTGCACTACTGTGCCCTGGAAAGTACATCTGCAACTACTGAAACCACAATGGGGTACACATCGACATATCTACATATACCTTATGAATCTAGGTATTTGTTGTCAATGTCCAGGGTAACTTTCAGTGTATAGATAGTCCAGTCGGTTTTCAGTATGTCTGTCAAGGTTCAGCGCAAATAATAGATATGATTACTGTTGGACATGTTAAAGTCCCACTTTAACATGTCCATTTTATTAAATTCAGGATTCTCCCCTGAAGCACTCCAGCTGTGAGCCAGTGGATGTCCGTGTGAACACAGTTGTATGCTTTGTGTTCTGCTTTGTAATATTCACCCAGTTCACATATTGATTTTGAACAGCTGCTACTATGACATCCAAAAGTGTTCAAGATGAGCATGATTACACCGACTAAAGAAAATGGAATCGACCCCATTTCCCCCCTCGACTGCATTGTTTCTTTCAGCTGGCAAATTTCTAAAACTTTCTAAGGAGCTGTTTTTTGCCACAAAGTTTGCAAATAATAGACTGCATATAAAGATGGATGACATGTCTTCACTTTGTCCCACTGTCCCACAAATTAAGTAAAAATATCCCACATACCAACGCTGCCATCTTGCACATTTAGAGTCAGAGACTGTGCAGAATTGATCGGGCGACGAATCTGCGGTATTGACGTCCAATGGAATCGTTAATCAGTCTCAGCATCAAAGCAACAAATTATAAACAACCAACTGAAAAAAATGTACAGTTGAACTTGAGCAAACATCACTGTGATGTCCTCTACCTAAAATGACAGAACCCATTTTTGAGAATAATGTATTTAACATTTACTTTGACTTTTTAGTTTGGTTCATGTCCTGTAGACTAACGTGGAGTTTATGACCTATACTGCAGCCAGCCACCAGGGAGCAATCAAGATGCTTTGGATTTTCTTTTGTCGTGTAGTCTATCCTTAGACGTAGTCTTTGTAGCCAACAGAAATTTTAAAAATGCAAAACAAGATGGTTTACTTTATCTTATTTGATCAATTTGAAAAAACACTACACTAACTACATAATGCGCGAACAGCCAAGAGTCGTATAGAAGTCAAGTATTTTATATTTGTGGGTGACAGTTTATTAAACATCACAGTATAACTGCGCAAATTAGCAGTGGTTCCACTACTTGTGATTTGCCATCACTGCTTGCATACAAAATAAGCAAAGTGCTCATTTATACACCTTGCAACTCTATTTTTTGTTCATATCGTCTTTTGCAGAATCTCAAAAACATATCATCACCCGATAATGTTGTTATCCATAAAATGCGTTGATGTGATGTGGATTTGAATCAAATTCCTAATCCCTGGGGACTAAAGTAGCTACAAGTGTCTGCGAGGTCGGCCACAGGGCATCACCCTGGGGTCGAATTTGTCAGCCAAGAGCCAGCCAATGCCTTTCAGCACCATATTTCTTTGTGGTACAATAATGGCAAGATGAATCATAGTGTAGAATCACACACACACACACACACTCTGAACCCATTACTAACACCTTTTGGGTCTAGACATGCGTGCAAGGTGCTGAAAAGTGAGAGCGGACTGTAAGGTGACTGGTCGTAGTGACCACAGGACTGAGGTTTACACAGGGAGAGTAACAAATGGAGGTTGCGAAGACACTGACAGGAAACCGGTTGCTGCCTTTCTATTCTTTCACAAGTCTTTCTTTTTTCTGTTTTTCCTCCCATTTTAGAGCCCACTGGAATTCCTTGACCAGTCTTTACTTCCTTTGGACTGCGTCAATGAGGCAACGGTTCACATTTGACAGTTTCTCATTCCGCCTTGTTAGCTTTAAGTGTCACTAAAATGATGATTGTGGCCACACGTTACGGGAGACTGAGTGTGAAGAAATAAAATGTTAACCATCCCTTTAAGTGCAGAGCCCTTGACTCTGCTCAGTTTGTTGTCATCTATTTATCTAATGACTCCTTCACAGTTTAGACAGTGGGTTAGATTCTGCCCATGCCAGTATGCCTAAAAAAGCAAGGCACTGCCATAACCCTAATTGCCTAACACCTAATTGCCCTGCCCTGCCTCATTAGAAAACAAGTCTAACTGGAAAATCGCCTTAAGTGGCTTAAATTAATGAGACCTTCATATTGTACACTGAGTCATCAGAGGCGTGAGTCAGGGCAACGTCGCCACATCGGAAATGGCTGCTCCATAAACTGTCAATGGGCAGCAGTGGAGAGGCTGACGCTGTCCTGCTGACCGTCATTATACATGTCACTCTGTTTGATATGCGTGTTTGTTGTGAGTCAACATGCATCTTACACGTTTTGGCTATAAAGGCCTTGTCACACCAGAAAGTGGCACATCAAAAATGAACCCACCTTCGGAATATATATCTGACGCTAGAAGCTAAATGACGTGGTGGTTTGGCTAGTTGATGACCGACTGTAGCTGGCAAGCTAACCACTAGCCTGGTGGGACATGCTACAGTAGTCAGTCATTGTCTTTGTACTGGGCTCCTCATTCCCCCCTGGCATTTTGTCTCTGGGATTGTACACAACTTTCATCCAACAAAGAGTTTATTTGAAAGTGTAAACTACAAAGATTGCTTACTAATTTATTCAAAACACTGCCTTCAAGAACACAATTAGCTTCGAGCTTAGCTTCTTCAATTCGTCCCCAGCTGGTATTTAGATCTCAGAAAAGTACAAAACAAGCTCTCAGACCTAGCAACCTTGCTAATTGCAACAGTGGTAACAGTTTGCTTGTTTTCATTCGTGTTTGTTTGTTGTTTTACATGAAAACTACTGAACAGATAACCATGAAACTTGGTGGAAGGATGGGGTATGGGCCAGGGAAGAGCCCACTACATTTTGGTGCAGATCCAGGAATTATTTTCACTTTCATTAACATTGTGAGTGAGAGTAATTAAAAAAAATAATTGTTGATTTCTCAGGCAATTATGTGTGAATCTTTTATAAAAACATTCAGGGGATTGGTATTGACGAGTGTGTGCACGTTGCCGTTGATTCAAATGTGTATGTAGCAGATTTGAATGTGGCTTCATTAATGGACTGATGGGCCTTGGTGTGGGTATGTACTCTACGCAGTACCATTTTCTTTTAAAGGATATATTTGCTTAATTAACTCGTAGTTGAAGTAGTAGTTTGAAGGAAGCGATTCTAGTTAATGCAAAGTTAAATTGCAATGGAGACAAGCCAGAAACATCAAAAAAATGCCGAAAGGATGTAACTGAACTTGACATTGAATGTCGTCCAAATAGGCAAGACGACTGCTGCGATGACCCCATTATTTGACCCATCAGCCACTGAGCTTCACAGACCCCATAACTCACCAGGGTGATGACTTCATTATGTTTGCTTCCATGGTGCTGCATTCCTACCTGTTGCCCTGTGACCTCCGACATGCTGTGCGGGAGGTGGTCATGTTCCTGTGCTGCAGAGTGGACACACATATTCTGGGCTGAAATAAGCTGTAAGATATCAGCACTGTCAAGATCGTTCTCGGATAATGCAATAAAAGGAAGGTTGGTGTTTGAGCTGTCAGGGCTGGTTGTGAGTTTTACAGTACCAATATAGGCACAGTCTTTTCTCCCTTCTCTCCTTTGCTGCCTTATCAGCCCTCTCTTGTTTTTCCCATTCTCGCTGAGAGTTGGATGAGAAGATTGACGCTCTCATGTTTCAACCTTAGATGTTTATAAAAATGGACAACATGCTCCCAAAAGGTGGAGCCAAAGCATCCTGATAGCCACCTGGTGGCTGGCTGCAGTACAGTTATAAAACCTGCCAAACTTAAAAGTCACAATACGCATCAAATATTTTTTTCTCAAAGATGGTTTCTGTAATTTTAGGTAGCTCTTCTCACACTATCTTTTGTCCCAGTGCTAATCTTTTGGTTAGTTTGGTTTTATTTATTTGATGCTTTAAAAACAGGTTGAAACTTCATGATTGACAGCTAAGACTGGTCGAGCTTATGTATCGATGGAGGCTGTATCCCCCGATCACTCTGGTTCCCATTGAACAAGATGGCAGTTGGCGTTTGTGTACAAATTTGGGCTCCATGTCTGGATAGTGGGAGGGAAGTGGAGACGCGTCACCCATCTTTAGGTGCTGTCTATAGGTATGAAGATGGAACAGAAGCCAATCAGCTTAGTTTAGCATACAAACTGAAAGCAGGGGAGCTAACATGGCTCTGTGCAAAGTAAACAAAATACATGCCAGTACCAACATTTAAAAAATTGGGCATTTATCAATCAAATTTAACAGATTAACTATTCCCGTAGAAATAAAATGCACAGTTATACTAATATACGGTGTAGAACTATAGGAGGGGTTTCACCAGAAGAGAACATGAGAGGAAATTGAAATGTTGAACATTAACTCTGTGATACACTGAACAAATTGACTGTGTGAGTTCGTTTGTCTCTTCACTCCAGTAGTCCAACCATCTGTCTCTCATCTTGTCAAAGTAGTTACTGTTCACTTCCCCCTCTGTCTACCATCCCTCTGTGGGAGGCTGAGGTGTTGATAGCCGAGAAATGATGTTTGTACTGATACATTGTTTTGGCAAAATTAACACTTCAACCTCAGTCTTCAGCCCCGGTTACAATAACTGCAGCCAGACTGGGTAACTCAGTACTGAGTTATACAAACATGGTTTGAAGGTGGAGATCCTCTGCAGCCATGATTTTATCTAGCCAGTTGTATGAAAATGAGAAACAGGGCAAGCAATTTTTTGCTAACCACGTTAGTTAATAGGCAACCTTAGTGGGAAATATATGAACTTTGAGGTTTATGGTGTCATTTTTAGAACAGTTGAAAATAATTATGTAACGGAGAAGTATATGTTCTTTTTTTTTACTTTACTCTAATTTTAAAACCATAACTACTAATACCTCTCGATATGTTATTTTGACTATAAAAATCTATATATCTGAGAGAGAGAAAATACTCTGGAGTTCTACCTTGTAAGGGGTCTAATAAAAGTAGTCTTTAACTGCAATTATATGCCAATTGTGTAATTGTATAGGTTTACAGTGGCTGCAGCAACACTATCTGACAACATTATACATGTGGATGGTGAACAGCGGTCTATCTGGCCTGCAGTCCTCGAGCAATCACCTTAGATTGATTAGTTATGACTGCAGATGACGCCACCTCCCTCCTCTCTCAATGTTTGGTCTTCCCCATATCTATTTTCCTAACTGCGGCTAGTGGCTCCATCGCTGCCTTTTCAGACAGACAAAAAAAATTCAGGTATCCCTTGTTTGATTTGGGTCAGGGCCTCCCTAAAACTAATACCTGTAAGCCCTATAATATGGTCATTTGTAGCGGCTCGGGTAAGAAACGTGGATTTATCAATAACTGGGCTAACCGGGCTCATATTGAGCTTAGATTTGGTTTTTTGAGACGAGGGGCACACAGAGAGGGGTTAGGTGAAACAGAGGTTATTCAATAAGGGGGTGGTTGTTATTCCAAAAGGCAACCAGGGGAACTTATAGGCTGTCGGTGAGCAGGCACTGACAGCCTCGTAGACTGACACTCCGTGTCCCTCCCGTGGGGGAAACGGTTTGACGACATGCATGTGCAAACATAAATGTGTACGTGAATGCACAGATATTCAGTGAAGCACTAGGGGGTTTATGAAAGTTTTCTTGCGTGAATTTATCCTGTGTTATTTCTGTAGGTACTATCATTCTTCTGTTGATGCTCTGCAGCAGCAGCACAAATGTGTATCTTATAGAAGGTTTTTTGGCTTTCACTGCAAAACACCAAGATTTTTCACCCAGATATTGTATCCATGCTTCAAAAAGTTGCGTTCCCTGCTATAAGACCACATATTTGCCGCAGTTTATAAAGAACAAGGTTGTCTTAGGACATGCACGGCTCAGAATAGCTTCTGGTGATAAAAAAGTTCTGAAAGCAGATGAGGAAATGCAAAAGCAGCAGCTGATTGTACCACACAGTCTTTTTTTCTTTTTTTAAATGACTTCCTGATGAAAACACAAATAGAGCTTAATGCTTACCTCGGCACGTTCTAACATACTCACTCATGTTAGCAGTTATAGTGTTCAGTAAATTCATGTGAGCATCACCAAAATAAGACGGTCTGGTCTACAAAGGCTTATTACTGTTGCCTATAGAGCTGAAGTTGGGCACGATGAAAAAGTTTTAATGTCCCTTGGTTTTTGAACGTGTGTAATGTTTGGATGAGTTAAGGTGTGATACTCAAGAATTGGACGTCTCTTCGCTGGCCAGCAAATCTAGAAAAATGGTTAATTGCCAAAGCAAAATGAATCCTGGGATAGGTTGACCTGAGAGGGATCCACCCGTTGGAGCCTTCGTTTCTCTGGGATGAAAGGATGCATTTGTCGGCTGCATTTAAACAAGCCTTTGAAATGGGACAGCTTTGTCGTTGCTTCTGTGACTTAATCTGTCTTCAAATGCAGCTACTGGAGGATGCCACCCCTGAATTGAGACTCAGCTATAGCTAGAGTACAGCTGAGGTTGATGGGAACATCATGCCTTTTGCAGATATTTGCAAACAAATCAGTTTTTTTTAATGAGGCTGAAAATTAAACCAAAAACTCTGACAACTTTCAAGAAATGACCATGAAATTTCCCGTGTCTTGGTTGCCTAAAAGAGAAAACAACTTGAGACACACACACACACACACACATGCACACACACTGACGTAAGGTAAACAAAAGGAATGCATTAAGTCTCCTGCCCACAGTCTTTGCATCATACGTGGGTCCCGATCCAGGGAGGTTGTGCAGTATAATGAGCAGCAGAGATGAAAGCAGCTCTCCAGGCAGCAGGAGGCAGACTTCTCTGCGCTGTGAAGTGTTGTTGGCCCGAGCTATCTGTGTTCTAATCTCCGTGGACAAAACAGGAGCAGACCTGGCAGATGGTTGTGATAAGGGGAAACCACCTCCACCACAGGGGGAGTGCATGCACAAAACACACGCTGACGGATGTCTTGGGCTGTTTACCAGGACAAACCCCATCTCCATTCTGCACCAAGAGTCCATTTGAAGTGCTACGGCTTTTAGAGTTCAGATTTTTCACTGCATTCATTTATCATTGTTTTTTTCTTAGGATCAGTCATTCATCAACAGCGATCGAAAGTATTGGCTGGGTGAACTGTTTAACCGCCATACGTTATAAAGTCATATTATCAAAGTCTGAAACGTGTTTGCTTTACATGAATTATGAGGAAAAACTGAGTTTTTACACTTTTTATTCTCTGTGGCCATGTGGTGCAAAGAATGACTTTCTTTTTATATCACGTGAATTAAGACGCTTCAGAGACACACGTCCACGAGTCACACACACACACAGTCTTCATCTTACTCTAGAGCGAGACCTGAAATAAAAAAAAAACTCACAACACTGACATATGCGCGCGGAATCTGGTTGTGACTGTGGTTGTGTAGTTAATTAGAGCCAATGTGGCCACACTGTTAATCACCTCCATCTCTGCCTTCTCACAGTTTGTTAACACTGGAACCCTGAGATTACCTAGACCTAATGGACTCATTAATTACACACACTTTGCTGTGTTTTTAATTAGTCATATGTTCATTTAGCAAATCAGCGGAGAGTTTTTTTTTTTTTCCCTCTGGCAGCCAGGAGTTCCATGTTATGTGGCGTTACTCATAACAGCTGCTCGGTGGCCGCCTTGAAAGAGAATAAATGATGTGTTGGGACTGGAGCAACTGTGAGAAAGTGTGTGTGTGTGTGTGTGTCTGCTTTGTTTCCAGTGTATTTGTTTTCAGTGGAGTTGTCTCAGAAATGGCAGTGTTCAGTGTCCGACTACAGTACCTCACAGTGTTTGTTTGCCAGTTGATTGTTTACCTCAACACAGTGGGTCGAGACGTGTGTGTGTGAAATCTGCGTGGCCGAGTGTGTGCATGTGTGTATGTGTGTGTACACGGCAGGCCCTGCTCGACCCGGAGGGAAAGCGCTCGTCGCCGCTCGCAGCGCCTCGAAAGTGATTTGTGAGGCCGTTCCCATCAGGCGAGTCTTGCCTCAGCACAAGTGGAAATGTTTTTCTAATTTGTATATTTTCTGAAGCAGAGACCAAAGCGTCTGTGTGCGTTAATTAGCGGTTGTAAAGTACTTCATGATGTAGCGCTGCGTTGCACTGTAACCAAGCGTTAGGGGCCTGCGCGACCACTGCCGCTGCTACTGCCGTTTCCCACTCAGGTCCTTGCTTATTTCATTTCTGCTTTGTAATGAGAGTCAGATGCGACGGTGTTTACAGCAGGCCTGAACCACTCACATGCCGTCTAATTAGCAGCAAATGAGCGAACGGCGGAGGATATTTTTCTCCTGAGGAGTCACAAGTGGCAGATCTTTTCAAGTTCTACACAGAAAACCTGGGCTTAAAGACAAAAAGAGCGAAACGTATCAAGTCCGCATTTGTGACAGTGAATGCGTGGGTTGGGCAGCTGCATATTTTTTTCAGTTACCATACAGTAGAATGTAGAGTTCTGCAAAGGCCTAAAATGAGACCTGAAAACGTCTTAATCCATTTAGACCTGATGCAACGTTTGCATTTATATTCCTTTAACACGGGGTGAAACGTTTGTGTGCTTCTCCTTTCAAAGCCAGATGAGACGTGTGTGTGTGTGTGTGTGTGTGTCATAATGTAACTGTTTTCAAGTAAGAGACATGTTTGAGGAGAAGGAAGGAGGGGAGGGTCTCGGCGAGTTTAACAGCTTTGTTTTTAAACTTGAAGGCAATGATTTACAATGAAAGCCAAATGTTTAAGCAATCAATTTGAAGTGACCATTTGATCCCTAGGGCTTGGACATGTAATGATATAAAACTGTGATTTATACAATTTTATTCCAGTGGAATCTGGGTCGGCTTAGGCAAGATGCTTAATATCAAGTTACCCCCGATCTCATTCGCTTTTGTGCACAAACCACTTGTTAAGACACTAATAAATCCTAAAAATCTGAATCAAACCTTAATAAATCCTCTAAATAATAATTAAACAAAAAATGTAGCCTAACCTTGAACGTGTATTTAATGAAAATAACAATCTATCAAAGAATAATTTTACTTGTATTATTATTTAGCGGATACAATAATCAGATTATAATATAAAATGAATAAAATAATGATATATTATAGCCGTGGGCAGAAATGAAAGATTCCCAGTCTAAATAACAGAGGTGTTTTCCATGTGAATGAATGAGCTGCATTCACACTGACTCCTCACAACTACTGATTTATGAGGATTGTAATTCCTACCCACACATGTTCCTCTGCTACTGGCTGCAGAGGAGCCATTTAACTCAGTGGAGCGACACATCTAAAGACGACCTGTGACTCTGCCCGTGAATGGTGGCAAAGGAAAGGGAGGTCCTGTCCCGTTGTCCATTTCAATTAATCTTCACCGGCGACAAGGCCTCTTTTATCCACGTTGCCTGCCAGGGTTTTATTGGGCCCCTCCCAATACGGGCCGGGCTATGATGGTCCCATAATTCAGAACGAAACTCCCGAGAGGTCAAAGGTCGGTCCCGGAGGAGAAGGAGAGGAACAGGAAGTGTCGGGGTCAGGACAAGAGAAGCAGGAGGGATGGCTGGATGAACAGAGGAGGGAGGAGAGGAAGAAATTCCAGCTTGAGCAGTGTGAACTTGAACTCGGCAATAAAAGTGGGAAAATAACTCAAGCTGCAAACACCTGCACCATCGACCGAAAAGCACAGAGGTGCCAACAAGGGGGGAATCGGAAGTGGAGCCCAAAAGTCTGAGACCACTTTCCCGCAAGTGGTCTCAGACTTTTGGGCTCCACTGTATATCAAGTTTAATTATTGGTATTTAGTGTACTTATACAGTGCATACACTTTCCTCATGTCAGAGCCCTTATTTTCTTTCTTTCCTCTTTTCCTTTATACACTTTCTCATACATTTCCCCTGATTTTTTTTCCCAGAGCTCAGCCCCTCCCTTCCCCTCTTCCCCCCTCCACTCTATATCAACATCTTTCCATAGTGTTGTGTCTCCAACACTGTGACATTACATTGACTGTGTTTACACGGACTGTAATATTTCAATATTAACCCGTTACATTAACAGCATTTTCTGATTACCTTAATCTGAATGAGGTCATACTTGGGAGAATCATTCCAACCTAATTGGCATTATGTATATGTCATAATCGCATTATAACGTCCCGATGGAATTATTGCAGCACTTGACATGTACAGCGTTTTACCTTGACTTCATAATCAGACTATGCTCTTTCAAATGTAAACAGGAATGTGAATGGAATATCTATTAGCAACTCATGTAAACATCATAATAAAAGAATGAAAGAAGTCAGTAGAATAAATATGTTTGTCCATGTAAATGAAGTCAGAGACTTTGTCCAAAGTCCGGGGCGGTCTAAAGGCTGAATCAAAATGAGAGTCTGGTCTATAGAGGATTCCCATTATCAGCTTCACCAGCTTGCCCCGCCTTTACTGCCGTTGCTAAGAAACTGAGCTCAAGTTGGACACGACAATATGCCCCCTGGAATTTTTAACACGTGTATAGTTAGCTGTTCTGTTTAATATATATTCACGCATCAAATCTCTTGTTGGTTGCCGGCAGCATTACCTCTTTGAAAAACTGCGCAATTTATCCTGGGATAGGTCGGCTGGAGAAAAAAATCCACCCGTTGGCGCTTTTTGTTTCTGAAGGATGGAAGGACGCATTTGTGGGCCACACATTTAGAGGAGCCTTTGAAATGGGAAAGATTAGTCGTGTTGCTGTGATGCAATCGCTCTTCAAATGCAGCCTCTGAAGGATGCAGCCCCTGAATAGAGAAACCGATATTGACTGTGGTCTAAATTAAAACTATTACTTGCCTAACCCTTTGTGTCAAGTGATTATACACCAATAAAAAAAACATGATTATAGATATTATGTATCACTTCAAATCCCTCACATTTGACATTCATGATTTATCCTAACCTCCAGGTTTGGAGCCACTACTACAGTACAGTAGTTCAAAAATGTATACAAAACTCAGTATTGAATGATAACTGATGATTATGATCTTTATTAAGAAAATGTGAACTGTGATTTGTACCAGTAGCTTTGCATTGCCATGAATTATGGAATCATGGAGTGTTTCCACTCGAGGGCTACATTTCCCACACTCTCCCTTTTTCCTTCCAGCTTCAAGAAGCCCCTTGCCAAGCCGCCATAGTGGTGGAAATCCATCGTTTCCCATCGCAACCAGATGTATACCCATCTATTTCCATAGTACTCGAATGGCACACATACCCACACATTCACCGCAAATTCACATAGTCATTACAGTACATATACATATACACTGTATCTAGATTCTGTCCGCCAGCCTGATTACAACCTCAGTGTTTGTGTTACTCCTCTGCCAGCGGTCATCAGTGGGACGATCTGGCGGTCGCACGGCGGCGACAGCTGACAGAGCGCCGCCACAACACTGGTGACACGAGCAGCCAACACACACTCGCATGAATCCACACTGGCACCAGGCCTGACTGGTTGGTGGAAGATCAAGTCAATGAGACCTGAAAGCAAGAAAAAAGAATGAAGGCGTACACGCACGCACACGCTCACACACACTGTTGGAGTAATATGGAAGGCATATTATCCCGTGTTTCCTTGCTTTGAGCTCTTCTACAGGACAGATTTCGTTTAGGTTTTCCTCTGCAAGTATCCCCACAGTCCTGTGTGACCACAGTGACCACCTCCTGTGCGAGATGTGCATTGACTCCACAGCAGAATTATGTTTGGGTGTCTGGAAAATGTGTTACTGAACATTTTTACTGAAGTGAACAAGTCATGCAAAACCAAGGGGAGCATCTGTAAATCCATGCTCCTGCTGTGCACAGTGAAAGTGCAGCGGGAAGCAGACACATGCCCGGTTGAAATGAAGACCATTGCACACGCGCACGCGCACACACACACACACCCACACACACCTGCTCGCTGCTGGGACTGGGTGCCGCTGTGCTTCATGTGGCTTGTAGTGGTCTGCTGAGGAATGCACAACAGAACCACAAATGGACCAGACACACAGCCAGATGACATAAAACTCAATTTGCCGGTTCATGCATGCCCTCTCTGTTTCTCTCTTCTTCTCCTCATCCTCCGGTTTGCTGTCGCCACTCGAGCTTCCAGACCCTCTCTGTTGTGCCCGTGTTTCTCAATCTGCTTTGTGGAGCCAACCTTCATGTTATTGTCATGTGACTCCCTGACTACTGTGTCATTTTTCTGATTTGAAAATATTAGCTGGAACATACGCTTACACACTTAACCGCTGGTCTTCATCAGTACTGCACTAGCAGCACATAGACAACAGTGGGTGTTTGCATAGAGATGGACGACTTATCTTCCTTATTTCTTAACTAAAATAGCTATAACTGTGTATTTAACTAACTAGTCAATATGCCTTTAGATTTTATGCAGAGGACTGTGTTTTTTCAAGCAGTGTTTTCTCCCCTTTTTTTTATAATATATATTCTGATGATACTTTTAACGCGCGACAACCGCAAAAATGAAAAAAAACAAATATTTCCCAGTGAAAAAGCGGTGCCATATACGTAGAAGACACAGTTGAAGATGTCTTGAGAGTTTGTGGCGATTAGAGACGACACCGGTGTCTGTGTTGTCAATAAAATCTTGTGATCTTTGTAGTGGAATTGATATGTCACTTCCTGCCTCTTCCTGCTGCACCTAGCTGCTCCACCTCTCGCCTGAATACTGTGGATTTGATGCTGTTGTGAACACGTCTGTGCGGAGAACCTCCCGCCGCGTTGTGCATGCGTGAAAGGAAAACTACGGGTTAACTCCGTAGCAAATTCTCCCGACTTTGCTCGCAGGTCGTGTCTTGTGAATAATACTTGGGAGTGTATCTCCAGATGATTACCTTTTACTTTGTAAAGCACTTTGGTTAACCAAGTTCCTTTAAATGTGCTATATAAATAAAGTTGACATTGACAATGACATCAGCCTTTTAAGAAGATTGGTTGGGGGTGGGGGGGATGATACCCTTGCGATAGAGAACTGTATGCTTCTTGCGTGAAGGTGCACATTGAAAGCAGTATTTTTTTAGTTTGTGCTGAATTATTCAGCTAGCCTGCCGATCAATGTTTACACAAAATGATCTGCGGATTCCATCATCAGCACTAAATACAGGATGTTCACTTGCACACACACATTCTTCATAAGCAAACCCCCTCCTCTCTCTATAGTGGATGGGAGGATGGCTCTCGATAATCTGATCAACATGCCTTTGTTTTTCAATAATTTCGTCGTCCTCCACTTGTCAAGAATAATTTTTTTCTCTGTGGCAGCAAAATATGTTACATGAGCCATCAGGCTCACAAGGCCGAGCCAGGCTAATGAAAACACTTTAATGGCTGACCAACACTATAATGGACACTCAATAACTTGGCTTGAACAAACTCAGTAGTTTAGCAAAATAAAGCTTAAAAACAACCCATAATGCAATACTTCCTTTAGGAGCTGATGTTGCACTGGTACTTCATTTAAAAAGAATATCTGTCTTTGAATGCTTTCCTCCTTCCACCATTTCTTCCTACAACCCTTCAACCCTGCCTCCTCATCTTCATCTCAGGTGGCTGTAACTCTGCAAACGCTCATTAAGAATTTCCCAGTGCCAACTGCTGCCGCCGACCAAGCAGCCAGGACAAACGTTGAGTGTGAAAGCTCTCATTTATCACCGGGCACCGCAGGGCAGCAGGCCCAGCCAACTGTAGCCATGGGCTGGGTAAGCTGGAGTTGGAAAGAGGGGAAGAAAGGGGGAAAGAAAGGGTGGAGGAGGCCCAGAAGTGAAGCAAGGAGCCAAATGAGGTAGGGAGGATGGAGCTGGGTGGGGAACGTGGGGTGAGCTGGTGTGAGCGTGGGGCAACAAGCACAGTTACCTTTGAGATGGGAGGAGATAGGAGGAGGGAAAGTGGGCAGAGGGTGTGGTGTTATAGGAGAAACATCAGGACAGGGTGGGTAACTGGCTGCAGTCTCTCAGACGTAAGCAAAACTAAGGGAAGTCACTAGTGGTGTAACTCCCTGGTTAAATATACTGTGTCGTTTTTTGGTGAATTATGAAAGTGCTAATCCAACGGTGTAAAACAAATCTTCCAAACTTCACACATCTAGTTTATAACACAGACTTAAAATTCAAAATGTTTAGTCTACATTCATAATCCAAGACAGGACTGATGACATCATCCTGGTTATTTATTTTTTTATTTCAGAAAGACACAACCTTTTTACTGGTGAGTTAACTTGCTTCTCCTAATCAACAATGCTCAACTTTACACTGGACATTGAGGATTTTTTACATTACATCAAACATTGACACAAAAAACAGCATGCTTATAGAATCATCATTTAAAGCTCCATGAAGTGCACAACACATATTATTACAAAGAAAAGGTTTAGTCAAAGGGGAACACAGTCAGTTTCACATGTAGTTTGCTCATCAGAACAGATCCACTGACCTGAAGTCCTGTGTGCGGCTGTGGCCTTGTGCTGAGCGTGAAAGATTTAAACATAAATCCTGTTGTGTGTTTTGAAAAGTGGAAGACATGCAGCCAGGTATGGGCCTCCTATCAAATTGCATTATGGGAAGTGAAGTATTCAGTGTTTTTGGAACCTGACCCATTATGAGCACTACGCAGCCTCAGCAGATGTGAATATGATCATTCTTATGCATCTCTTCCAAGTCCCCCCCCACCGGTTTACAAACGCAATGCTAAATAACAAGTATCCATTTCATACCAGAACATTCACATTCAAATGCTGCATGAATACGTATATGATGTGCAGAATAATTCACAGCTCAGGTGTCCATGGATTCTCCACATATCGAACATGGATTTTAAGTATTAAATTACCCACTTTTGCAACAACAATAAACAATTAAATTAAAATAAAAACCTGGTATAAAGTCGCACAAAACCGATTCATAGACATACACTGTTTATAAAGATGACGACATGACTCCCAAAAGTGAAGCCAAAGCATCTTGATCGCCACCTGGAGGCTAACTGCAGTATAGGTCGTATATTCCACCGCCACCATGTTAACAGAAGAACCACAATATCTGTAATTATTGGTTGCTTTGGTTTCTTTCATTTGAGGTAGTTGTTTGAAGTGCACATTTTTCTGGAAAGTTTATCGATACTGCGCAGGCTCCAAATCCACAAGATGGCCGCAGTCATATTAGGCTAATAATTTGGCTTCTTCTATGGACATTGGGAGGAAGTGGAGACGCCTCATCCATCTCTACATTCAGTCTACGGTGAAATCAAAAGACAATCACTGTAAAACCGTCACAGCAGGTTCAATACATTTATAACATAGAAGCAGAGCAATTCCTTGAAAAAAAAAATCTAAACCATCTGTTAGTGCAAATGATGATTATACACTGAGCTCTGCAGATCATTTTGATTTGGATAGTGCTTGACAGACAGTTAACATAGATTATAGGATAGGCTGTTGCTCCTCAGCACAGCCCAGGCCTCATTAAAGAGCATCATGTTATGTGGTTTGGTTTGTTTGCCCTGTAGTTTACACACTAAACAGAGTTTCCAGGCGGCAAATGTTTCTAAAATGCAGATCAATACTAAACAGTGGAATAAATGAATTCTCATGGGAATTATGGTTGGGAGCTGTGCCACTGACGTAGAACCGCTCCTTGAGAAATGCAGGCGTGGACATGTGCTGACGGCCTCTCTGCCGTACGATGGCTGGTGGCTCGGAGAAGAAAAAGAAGTAAAATCACATTTTAGGACATTGCACTGATTATGCACGCATTCCTATCAAACTGTTGGAGAAATATGTATTTCTCTCTTGTTCTCCATTGACGTTGACACTGCTTGTTTAACATTTCCACCAGCAGACGTCCTGCAGACAGGCCGGGCTCCAGGAGCACCACTTGTTTCATGAAATTACCCACCAAATGGCCCATACAAACCCACGACTAGTTGTGGTTTTCTCTGCATTTGGTTATTGCTGGTCACAAACGTCATTTTTTTTTTTTTATTTCTCCTGGATGTCCATGTGTGATTGAGCAGGATTTTCCAGCTTTCCCACCCCTGCTGAATATCCTGCCATTATACGACTTAAATGCATAAATCAAAGCGCTTTTGCCATCAATCTCTGTGCTTATGTTTTGTTCCCTAACTAACTTTGACACCTATCGTGACCACGGGTGGGAAACTGCAGGGGAAAGCTGGCAACAGTCTGGATCACTGATCTATTGAGGATTAAATTTGTCAACAAAATCAATACAGGAAAATACGTAACAACTTCCAGAGTATCACATGCCCTTTCCTCGCGTGCTAATCAGCAACATTAAGTAAACTTTTGAAACAGTGAAGGCGTCAGGGTTGAAATGGACACCATTATTACTGGAAAGTGCAAAGCATGCAACACCACCTGAAGGTCAGGGAGGAAAATGTCAATGTCCAGTCCATTTATAATAGATGTTACCCATTGCCTCTTGTACACCAGAGAAAACACTGTTCTGTATTCAAACAGTTTTTATTTTTAATCCACGTGTAAGTATCAGAACGTTTCACAAGAGCTCAAAGAATTTCATAGCAGCTGAAGTGTCTAAAAAATTAAAAAAATTAAACTGACATGCTGCCCAAAAGTGAAGCCAAATCGTTTTGAACACCGCTCGGGGCTGGCTGCAGTGTAAGTTATCAATCTGACCTCCTCTATTTTAGCGGATGGGACAATGGAGCACATTTTCTGTCATTTAAGGTAGTTCTTATCACACAGTTATTAGCTTTCCCAGTTTGGCTTTTAAATTAGTTATTTAAGTAAAATGTCATGATTGACAGCTGAGTCCGACTCACGATTGGTGGAGCGCATGAATTGGCGGCGGGACCGCAAAATACCACGACTCCACCACCCGGTCGCTTCAGCACAGATTCTGGCTCCAAATACTCAAGATGTCTTCAGCTGTGTTCACATTGGTGTGAGAAAGTATGTGTGAACGGGTGTAAACCGTCAAGGTAGAGAAAAGTGCTATGTAAGTGCGGTCATTTGCCATTCATAATTTATGCTTTTTCTATATTTGGAAGTCCAGAAATGTTCATCTTTGCACAGACATATGCAACCTGTTGAAAGACTTAATAAAAAGCATGTCTTAGAAGGTCTGGGGAATAAAGCACTGACGTGAGTTTCTTACTGTGGCGTTGTCCATTGGGAAAGAAATGTTCTCTACAGTTCCACTCATCATAAGTTCTTCTGGGAAGACACATCAGTTAAATAAGCATGAAGATACTTTATATTCCCAGTAGGGAAACTTGGGTGAATGCTTACACAATAGCTGCCACTGTTCTTGGTACTCTGTCACTATTACTTCACACATCCGTTCTGGTCAAAGTGATGTTTTTAGGACATCTCAGGACATATTAAGTAGGTCAGTCATTGGACAGGGAATAACAAGGATGATGACACTGTGTCATCAGATGACCCAAGTGTTTCAGACCCAAGCTGCTACTTAAATCTTTCCATCATTACATTTACACGTATCCCTGCTCGTGCAGCTATCCTTTACTGTCTCGACAAAAATCAGTCTGGAAGCAATAGGATGGTTGAAAGTGAACCTTTTGTATTATTTATTACTTTTGAATTTTTTTGGAACTTCTGCTTTCTTTTGTCTTAATTTTAAGACTATTACTATGAATTAGCTGTTGAGGACAAAATGATGATGGAAATGATACATCCAAGGTACCACTAGTTCTGAGATGACATGGATTTTGAGCACCTCCATTTACTACGAGGTTAATAAATATTAAGTTATTTGATGTTTGTTTACTTTGTGAGAAGATTATTGCCCTGTTTATACTTGTGTTTTTCTCTGGTATTTGACGGATGGTTGATGTGGACTTTCAAATCAAATGGTTTGAATAATAAGAGTAACACGCTTCTTCCCTGCCCCATGGGACAACACTGCAGCAGGGTGCTCCTTGATCTCATCCATTTAACCTGAGATTGTATTATCATAGGTAATAAAAGTCATGCCCAATGACCCACGTTGTTAAAAATCTAAATTATTCTCTCCAGATGAAAAGGAATCAGGCCTTTTATAAGTATCAGCTGTTTGAAGTAAAAGCTGTGACTGTCTGATAGTCACAGGATACTGATTCTGCTCCCTCGGTTAAATGTGGCTCCTGGTGCCTTTTCTTACCGATCCCAACAGCAACGCTTGCCCTTGTTTAGAAAATAGCAGAGATTCCGACCGCAGCTCAGTAAACTTTGGGGGAAATGTGGGGGAAACGCACCATTGCACTTCAATCAGAATGGGAAATGCGAAACACATGAAGAGCTAAACTTAAGTCATTGCTCAATAATCTGTGGCCTGGGTGTCCTTGCGTGGGTCCTGCACACTCTGTGCCTCGGCTTAACTTTTTTTTTTAAGTCACACTTTAATATTTTAAGAGGGAAAGCCCCGCCACATTGTGGAATTTAATGCTATGACTTTGTTATTGTTGATTTAATTTCATTCCAAGCCTTATTAATACTCACTGGACAGGTACAGGCTACTCCTTTGGTAAATCTACTTTATGCAGCTGCATTCTTTGAGGCATGTTCTCGAAAAACTCTGCTGCACATGTTACAAAGACCTGACTGAATCCGCGGCTCAGCCCACACACTTTTTCCAGTGGTTTTTGGCCTTGGCAGACCTTTACCCACTACAGCTACATGCCAGCGTCCAGACTCTGTCTAACATGAGAAGGTGATGTGCATAATTTGTTATATATGTATTGCTTAAAATCTGAAATATAAACAGCAACAGCGACAAGCGCGCTGCCCTCAAAACCACAAAGAAAAACAGCTCAGTTTAAGCGCCCTGGCTGCTCTCATCTGATTAGGACCAACTCTACATTTTGAATTCCTCTTTTTCTCCATCTCTCACTTTTTTCATGTCAAAATGGCTGACGGCTTTCCATAAACACCTTTGGAAAATGAGGTTGCGGGTATGGAAGACGCAGTTAGTTTAATGAAAATGTGTTGTGGGAAATCAGAGCTTTGCCTCTCGGTTGAAAACGACCCTGCTGCAGCACAGTTTAGATTTATTTTGTAATTATTTCAGGATTTTGTTCCCCCTTTCCGTGCTTCCTATTAAGAAATTCTGCGATTTACTTTCACGTGAACCTACAGAAGTGTAGAGAGACTCATGTTTCCCCTTCCTCTCCCGTTAAGTGTGTCAAGTATGACTTCACGGTGCATTGGCGTTTCGAGCGAAGGGTCATGGACTTCAGTCTAGACCCCCTCTTCACCCTTTCGTCTGCAGCAAATCCGACGCTCGATTAGCCTTCGATTTTGTGGGATTTTCAGTCGCGGTGCAGATCCGACCAAAAGAATAACCCAAATACCTCAACGTCTGCTTCTGGTCCCTGTAAAAACATAGTTAGAGTGAGGAGATGTACGGTGCGGTCGCTGCACTGTGTGCAGACCCACTCTGTAATTGGAAGGATCAGTGGAAAGGGGAATTTGAGACAAGCCAGAGCAATCTGGGGGGATGACAAGATATTGTGAGGAGCTGAAGAGTGGATGGCAGCAGGTGAGAATGATTTGTTGGAGCTCTGCTTGTTATACCTCTGCCTTACGTGCATTACACACACAGGCGCACAGACACACAACCTTGTATTTCTATCTTTGAGAGGACACTTACTGGTATAAAACAGTCCATAGCCCCTAACTCTAACCTTACCCAGCACAACTAAATGCATAAATTGTAATTCTTCTAAATTCTTAACATTCAAAGTGAGGATTTGCAAAGATGTCCTCACTCTATAGGTTTAGGCTCCAAATAAACACACATACACACAGAGTCATGACTTCCCTGGACATTACATTGATATTCATTTCATGGAGTCTTACTTTGACCTTAACCATAGTTACAACTTGCCGAACCTGAACCTAAATGTAACCTAAGCTTTACGTAACCTTAACTTCAACTTAAAACATTACCTCACCTGAAAATGTAAGTATTTGTATTATGAGGACTTGATTTTTGTCCCCATAAGACAGACAAGCCCGCATAATGTGACTGTAGACAGACTTAGGTCCCCACAACATGAGTAAAACCTGGAACACACACACACACTGTGTTTTGGGGTTTTATTTAGATATTTCCAGTGGCCCTGAAAGCTCCACACACTACAAATTGAGCAATTCCAACCTCAACCACATGTTTATCACTGTTACCATGACGACAAAGGTCCGGTACGCCTCCTACTGGTACACGTTTATGGGCTGGATCTCAGGCTGTGGGGACAAGGAGCCTTGATTGTGTAATGTCAATTCTACTTAAATGTCAATGTGTGATTTAGGTGAAAGGGATCTAGTGGCAGAAATTGAATATAAAATAATCCTAGTGATGTTTTCACTAGTGTGTTTCATCTAAATTGTTTTCTTTACACTAGAATGGGCCCTTTATATTTAAATACTTTATATTTACATCAGGAGCGAATCCTCTCTAGGCTGCTATGTTTTTTTACAGTAGCCCAGACTGGACAAACTAAACACCTTTTGAGTTTTTATGACAACTGAAGGCTGCCACAGGTTCTCTCTCATGTTTGGAAGGGGAGGGTGAGGTGAGGGGCATTCAGCTGCAACATGCAACTTCACCAATAGGTGTCACAAAATCTTACTCACCCCTTTAATTCCATACTAATCACTTATTGTAAGTATTTGATGATGTAAAAACAGGGTGAAATATCATGACTGACAGCTGAGACGTGTGTATTGTTAGGATTCCGGCTCCAAATGTGCAGGTTGTCAGCGTTCATATCCGGGATATTTTGGCTTCATTTCTGGATAGTGACAGGAAGTGGAGACACGTCTTCCATCTTTATGTACAATCTATGGTACAAATCTAAACTTCAGTTAAATTGGCTCCTTACTGTTGGTTTCACATTAACTAAAAATTGTTTTGTTATGTAAAGTTAATTATGATTTTTTTGGTCGCAGCTGCTTTACATTTATTAAAGAGCTGAGCTTAATATTTTGACAGTGTAATAATGAGAGCAGTGCTGCAGGCACACAACTAAACAAAACACTACGACTTCCAGACATGTCTGTCTGTGTGTATGTGGAATATCTCGTGAACCGTTCATCCAACCAACTTTTGGTTTGTGTGTTCTTAGTGGCCACTGGAAGCGCAGTGCAGAGTTTGGTGTGATTTGGGCATGCGATACATTCAATATCGATACAAATTGGGTCAACAGGCGCCCGGTGCTCTGCAGCAGTCAGTGCAGTGTGTGTGTGTGCGTGTGCATGTGCGTGTATGTGTGTGGGGGGGTTGCAGCATGTAGGCTGAAGGCTAATTTGAATCTTATTCAACATTCTCAGATAAAGTGTTAAATCACAACCAGATCATTTTGATTATTTGGTATTTATATTTCACCATATCACCAACCTCTTTGGCAATATGTATTCAAAGTAAAAGCACAACGTTTGTCTTGTTGAGTCAGAAGAGTGTGTCGATTGCATCATAAAAACATCTGCACACAACCTTCAGCACAAACAATAAAAAGTGACAGTATATTGTAAAACTGTCTGAGGAGGACTCACTACTGAAGAAGCTCCAGAGCATTAACACAGGGCAAGAGAACAGAACATTACAAACAGGCAGATTCAGAACAGCCACTGCACAAGTTATTGTTACATGTAAGACAGAAATAGATTCATAGAAGAACTCAAAGACTTTAAGTTTAAACATTGCAAAGGTTAGTTGGATCGAGGGGCACACAGGCTCAAATCATAAACGGACAAAAAAAAAATAGTTAATCCAAAGCCCTGAAAGGTAAACTGTACTTATATATATATATATATATATATATAAGTACAGTTTACCTTTCAGGTATATATATATACTTCAACTTATATCTGAATGCACACACAGGAGCCAGCGCGGTGAATTTCTGTATTTGCTCGTGTTTTCTGTAAACATCTGTGGAGAAATGTCTGCCAACGTCTGTTCTCGGTAGCTTTCATCCAGCACAGGGACATTCGTGGGAGCAGGGATAGAGAGCGAGAACCAGCGGGATCACCTGCTATAGCTCACCTCACCCTGGCTCCTGCATCCCTCCTTCCTGTCGCCTCGTCGCCATGACAACAGACCAAACAGGGCTACGGCACAGTGCCGCCAAACAAGCTCCGGCTGTATGATATCATACCGGATTTCTTGCACTGAAAAGAGGCCGTTTCCAAGAAGCCTGGAGGATTAAGTAGCATCTCGGTCACACGATGGTTAAGCCAAGGGAATATTGTCTGACCTCGTTGACATTTTAAAAATGGATCATTAGATATTATAAAATGTGCCTGAAATATCTATTAAAATCAGTAAACTTCAGTTTATTAGGAATTTATATGTTCTTTTCATTACTTCTTCTGCACCGCATTCAAAAGGGGAGTGCATGGTCATTTTGTCCGTTTTCCAGTGTAAACATACACCACCCTCCAAAAGCAAAATGAGTAGAGTACTGCTTGTACCTTTGAATTGGCTGCACTGCATTCAAATAAACTGAAAACCAACTGTACGTGTGGAACTGCGCTGATTTTTACTATATCTGCAAACACTTTGTTAGAGTAATTATCGCTTGTTTCAACTGTCAAATATTTCACTGTGGAGAAACAAGACTATTTTACCTTCAACACACACACACACATTTGTAAAGCTATCCTTGTAAAGACTTTGAATTGACTTCCATTCATTGTGGACAGCCTAACCAAAATCGTATCTTTGACCTCAACCGTGACCAATTCATGCCTAACCCTAACTCTAACCTAACCAAAAACTAACCTTAACCAGGAGCTTGAAAGTGACGCCATGGTCATCATGGTCGCCATGAGGTCAAGTGGTCTTGACGAAAGGTTACTGTTTATGCTGGAAAAGGTGCTCAAGAGGTAACAAAAACCAGTACACACACACACAAACACACGCACACACACTCTGATGTCAGTGGTGGTGGTGTTTCCCTCCTTGTGAACCCTGAGCCACTGTTCAGGGAGATGTAATGAAGCTGGTGGTGACAGGCCATGACTCAGGAAGTCAGAGAGCTCTCTGTCACCAACCATTGGTCCAGCACTGCTGTTCTTTATCAAGTCTCAGCTCTTCATTCAGTGCATGGACAAAAAACTCAAGTATAGGCGGCTCCAAGCAATAGTGTATTCCTATTTTATTTTTTTGCCAATTTCTCTTTTGGTAGCTATGGAAAAAAGTAGTTTTCTTTTTATTTCTCCTATCGATGACTCATCAAATCTTGATCTTGAACTTCCAATAGTTATTTCCTGCATTTTCAGCAAACCAGTCAGCTGACTGGACACTAGTCTCTACATTCACATGCTGCGACTCCAGTCCATATCATATGATTTTTAATACTTAAACAATGTATAACAATATAATAGCAATAACAATAATAATTTCATTTATGAAATCAAAGACACAAAAAAAAAATACATCATTTAAAACCAATGTCAAAAGAAAAAGGATAAGAGAAACAAAGAATGGCTAAAAAAAAGTAAAAGCCATCCGGTAAAACTCTTTATGGTTTTATTTTCAGTGGCTGCAACCTACCAAGATTTCCCTATGACAGTGTTGTGCAGACTCCTGCTCTATTCAGATGTGGATAATATGTGGAGGTCGAGCAAAAGAACGGCAGGAAGTCTTTGGACAGGACAAGTGAGCAAAGACAAGCCAGATGAATCATCATCTACAGCAGCATAATAAAATCCTTCAGTGCTTTCAGCCCTCGCTAACCTTTGTCACAGTAGAACTTTTTTTTTGTCGTATGATTTATTGTTATAGCATCCACTGCCTCCTTGTATGTAAGAGCATGTCAAATGACGCCCATGTTCATAATGTAAGCATATGCATATTAATATTTCCCTCTGTGATTGTCTCCCTGCACCGTTTTTAATGCAAAACCCACAGACAGACAGTCAAGGCCTTTTAAACCTGGTTCTTCATAATGTGTGCGTTTTGCAAACCCTGTCCACCATATCTGTCCGTACGACGAGGAGAACATTACAGCTCTGAAATAATTCACTACCCTCAGACATTCGCTTGCAGCGCAGTTTTGCATTTCAAAGTAAAAACTACTTAACTGTTCCCAATATCTGCTGATGTGTCTCAGCTCCCGACATTTTTAGAGAAATGGATGTTTGGTGTTTTGAAACGAAGCCCTTTAAAAGCTCGGTGGGAACGAGCGCCAAGGAGCCGCACAGCAACTCCTATTCATAAGGAGTCCAGGAGAGCCCATTGATAAAAAACAGGCTGCGTTGAAGTAGGAGTGAGTGGATGTGGATGAAAGGGAAGAGATGAGGTCACTGAAAATGATTAAAGGACTTTCTTCTTTTTTTTTTCTCCTACTAAACAATTTATATCCATCTAGAACAAACAAAGCATCATTGCCTTAAGGTCATCATCCAGTTCCCGTGGTTACGCCCTGTATACATACTGGGACTGTCAGGGTTTTAAAAAATCGCATGTTTCACTCGGTTGCAGTGCTCTATTAAAACAAAGAGTATATATTTATGTCCTGAATACAGATGCCTCAGGTATATGGGTATATGGTTGAAACTCATCCATTAAACTAGTGCATGTTATTCCAATCCCTCACTGCCTGGGGTCGGATGGCAGCGACATCCACAGAAAAACAACAATAATACGCCTGGAAATTAAACAAACTAGCAAAACTTTTTTATTGCACGCAAACATTTTGATATTACCTTTCCCTGAGAAAAGCAGCCTATTCAACTCTGGCTCCCAGCTGACTCCTGAATTGCGCTCGGCGTCTGTTTGTGTGTACGTATGTGCGTGCGTTGTGCGCTTCATGGTGAAAAGCAGGACTGTTGATCTTCGTGTCAGATGCCAAACGGTTCCATAAAGGGACTTTTGAGGGTCTTAGCTGGGCACCGTGCCAGTCTGTCTGTGCTCCTGGAAAGCCAAATGGTGTGTGTGTGTGTGTGTGTGTGTGTGTGTGTGTGTGTGTGTGTGTGTGTGTGTGTGTGTGTGTGTGTGTGTGTGTGTGTGCCCCTTATGGTGTAGCCATGAGGGCAGCAGGAGATGATGGAGACCACTCTAAATTAATGATACAGCATTGTTTGTTTAGTTAGCCTTTTATAATTTTTCCTCTTGCCTCTTACTGCTTATTTCCTGAAAAAAATATTTCTTCTCGTAATATAGTTACTATATTCTTGCAAAATTCTGACTTTTTTCTAATATCATTCCCAAAAATGTTTTCACAATACTACAACTTTATTCTCGTAATATTATGACTTTATTCTTGTAATATTATGAGTTTCTTCTCAATTACTTCATTCTCATAATGTTCGGAGTTTAGTCTCAATATTGACTTTATTCTATTAATACTACAAATTCATTATCGTAATATATGACTGTATTCTCATAATATTACATGGATCCTTTCAATAATAACTTTATTCTCGTTAAAATTACAACCTTATACTCATAATATTAAGAGTTTCTTCTCAATAATGACTTTATTCTCGTCATAGTCCTACTTTATTCTCATAATATTACAACTTACGTTACTCAAGTTATGTTGTAAATGTTCTCTACTGCAGCTTTAAGGCCCTCAACAAAGCATACTGTAGGTCCCCAAGTCTATTGAAAATGTATGAAACAATAGGCAGCCACAAGTGAAGGTACTTGCAAACAATTTTATGACCATTTAAATTAAATCACAGGTGTATTTCCACCATTAGGTTGGAAGAAAATTCAAACAAAAGAACTCCATCTACAAAATGGAATAGAAAACAGTGATAATATGTCTGAAGAACGTTGAGTTGATTTTCTTTGTCAAAAAGCATCATGAGACCAAGACAGGTCCAAGACTTGAGTCTTTGAGAGTAGACTCAATCACTACAGGCCCAACTGCAAACTGCTAACAGGCTAATGAACTTCTGAACCATGAAGCTTTAGCAGCTCCCTAAACAAGGCAGCGTTTGAGCGGAACTGCCGGTGACGTGCTTCACCTTCACTTAGCCGAACGGACACTTGACTGAGTCCCCTGGGTCACCTCTGAGGGAGGGGGTCAGTGTTTACCAGTGTTTGCCCGTCACTCCGCACAGCTCCTGCAGGTTCCCCCTCACTCTCGGCTCCCAGAAATGGCTCGCTAAGCCAAACAGCAGAGGCCTACAGCCGAGGGTGTTGATGTTTACTCTGTCAGGGCCCTGCCTCCCGTCCATGGCAACGCAGATACCATTTTGGAGATTGCGGGGGAAAATATTTTCCCAAGCGGGCTGACTCAGGGCAAAATAAACAGCTCGGTTCAGGGGTACACACGGCATCGGAAGAATCCCACCTCAGTCAAGGAGAGTGACTGAGGTGGGATAGGAAGGGTTCAGAGAAAGATTTCCATCAGAAAAAGAAAAATAACATAAGTAGAATTGTGAAATAATAAAAAATAAAGAATATGTAGGGATGGAAGGACCTATTTTGTCAGCTTCTGTTGGAGATTTACAAGTCAAAGACATTCTAAGATAAACAAATTAACTATTGGTCATGAATTTGTTTCCCTCAGGTCTCTACTATAACTTTTTAGTGACCTAATTACACATTAAAAATGATTTGAAATACTGACAGAATAATGGTTATGTTTAACCGGGAAATCTAAATAGTCTAATGTAGCCTAATCATTTTCCTAATAGGCTAATTCTTTAAATATATTTAAAGAAATAACAGGGAAACACTCTCCCTTTATTCCCGATAGCGATATGAGAAGACATGTACCTCTCTCATGTATCTGATTTGGCATGACGCTAACGAAATCGTCAAAGTTCCAAAATGATGATATGTTCAACCCACAGATTGAATTCATCGTGTGGGAAACACTGCAAAGAAAGTAAAAAAAGTGCTGTATCAAAATATTTATTTAGACCCGCTCCAAAATGTTATGTTTTTTTTTAGCCATGGCCCACACCTCCACAAAATATAATAGCAATGGGTTGCGTAGCTTTTGCGTAATCCTGCTAACTACTAAAAAAAAACAAATGCACGTGAAAACATAACCTCCTTGGTGGAGGAAACATGACTTTTGTGAAGGATGGCTGCTTTACCTGCAAGTGGAGTACACTAAGTCCCTGATGGCAATTTCCAAGTCCAGTTAAAGCAGGAAGCTTTATTTAACTTCCTTTTCAATTTATTTCCCTCTGCATCTTCAATTGGAAAAACAAGTTACGAGAGATGTTCAGCCATAGCACTGTAGGATTTAAACCAAAGGATAAATGATAAAGGCCGGGAACAGGTCGTAAAGCAAACACCTCAGGGGTTGAGGTCGCAGGTTCACAGGCATTAATCACAGCTGTCCAGCTAATGGCGACAGCAACACTCGGGGCCAGGTTTGATCAGCTGAATCACATGTGACTGTTGTCCCGGGGAAGTTGTCTCCCTCAATCACTACCACTAAATGGGCTCTGCTGGACGAGCTGTCTCGGAAAAACACGAACACACACGCACCTTATTGAGGGAAAGGCTTTTTCTGTGTAAGCTACTGTGTTTGTGTTAGATCCCTAAAATCTAAAGGGTAATTCCGGTTTATTAAAAGTTAAGTGGGAAAATGTATCCCTGCCCTTAAAAACAGTAGCCGGACATATCTTAATTCAAGGTCTGCTACCATTTTTCTGGAGCTCCATGATGGGTGATCTCCATGACAACCTGGAGAATTTCTATCCTCTCACAAGATACTGTTAAAATATCCAAATGTCCATAAAAGATTGTGGTGGTTTGCAATTCATTTAATCAAATTTAGATCTTATTTTAAAGTTGTGAATGAAATGTAAATAGCCTCATTGCACAGGAAACTATTTGCTATACAAAGGAGTTAGCATTAAAACTGCAGTGACATAATATCCAAGTTTTAATAAACCAACATTATCTTTAGACCCAAACTCATTAACTGATTGTTTTTGCCACTTGGGGGCAGCAGAAATTGAAACTTTTTAAAGTTGTTATGTTTAACGTCAAACTTACCAAATTAAAATGCCCATCTCCAAGGCCAATTTCATATCTATATGTGCCAGCTCATATGGCACATATGATCAAAGCAGCATTTTTCTCCTTTGTTAGCATCGTTCGCGACAACACTTTGACTCCTTCTTTGATGACTGGTCCTGAGGGGCCGAGGGCAATGTACAGTGTGAACTGTCAGGTCGCTGATAGAAGATCGGACTATACTGTGAGCACATAAATCGTGAGCTTTAGCCGTCCACCTCAGACAAATAATCAGATATTGTGAGGTGGGATTTAACAAAATTCCTAAAGTTTGTTTTAGCTTTGCTCTTGTCATGTGCTCTCCAATATCTGTGAAACAGGTGCTGATCTAATCTTCCTACTCTCTCTCCACTGCATCCCAGCAAAGGATCCTCTTCCCCACCAGTGACATCTTCTCCGTCTGTTGGCTGTAAAAGCATGTCTGCATGGTGTCTGTGACCTTCCTCTGCTATCTCCCCGGGGTCCCATCCTCGCTTCGATTCTTCTGATCTCCTCTGTTCCCTTCATCTCCTTTTCTCTTTTCCTATTTCCTTTCTTCTTGACTCATGCTCCTAAATTCCCAGTATCTGCCTGCACCTTACCTCAGCTCTGCAGTGTGAAGCCCGGTCTGAGATTCCGTGGCTGTCTTCCTGACCCTGTAGGTCATTTTGTCCACGCTGTTTTCAGAAAAAAAAAAGAGGGATTTGGTTAAATATTATTGTTTCAGTCTCCCTCCTCCCCTGTCTCTCCTCTTGAGTAGTTTGAATCCCTCAATCCAAGAACAATTGGCCTCCGTGACAAAAGCAGAAGGAGGGAAAATGAAAGAAAATAAATTGATGGCGGAAAGATAACATATTTTGCAGACGTGGAGGTGGGGAGAAGATCAGCGAAGGTTTATAATGGCAGAAATAAATCACGCGTGCTTGTTCGTGTCAGTGGCCTGTTTAAATTCTAGTCTCTTTATATAAAGCTTGAAGAAAAGCCTGCGTTGGTCCCGACTGAGGGGTGATTGAGGGTGAAGGGGTGGTGTTGGGTTGCAGGTACAACACTGCAGCTCATTTAATGAAGAAAAATAATGTTATCATACAAAAATAAGAAGCTCAAACTGCGCGGTAGGCTCTGACAAATGGCAGTGACAAATGTTCGCAAAACAAAGGCAGCTGGCGATGACAAGACGACTTAGACCATAGAGGAATGGTTTCCATCTTTTACACGTTTCACTTATAGTTGCAGAACTTTGAGGCCGTTTTGCTCTAAACTCAATCCCAGTTCCTCAAATGAGGCCTTGAAAAATTAGGGTTTTTATTCTTTTTGTGGTACCATAGTTACAAAAAAAGAAACGTTGATTAATAGTTTCAGCTTCAAAAGTTTCAATTTATCCATCCACTATCTTGTCCGCTATTCCTTTAAGGGTTACAGGGGAGCTAAGGCCAATCCTAGCTGATAGAAGGTAAGAGGCGGGGTGCACCCTGGACAGGTCACCAGAGTTTCACAGACAAAAAAACAAAAACATTCACTCTCATTTTTACACCTACCTTCATCATGGTTTTACTACTAGCATCACCAACTTCAGGCGCAATACTCAACACTAGTTTGAATGAGACAACTGAACGTCCTTGTACAAACGTGATAGAGGCAAAGACTGCATCTGTTTTAGTCAGACTCAATTTTAGACGATTAGTGCGGACCATCACCAAGGCACCTTTCACACCTGTTATTTTAGTTCAGACTTAAATTGAGAAGTCTGAATGTCCACAGGAAGATGTGAAAGCACCTTCGAAGTCTCCAATGAACCTACGCTGCATGTCTGAGGACTGTGCCGGAGTATCTGGAGAAAACTTTTAAGTTTGCATTAGTTTATTTATACGGCCATACATATAAAGGTACCTATAACTTCTGGCCACTGGAATTCCCGATGAGGAAGCTTTGAGAAATACTCTCACTCCAGTGTAAGAGAAGATGAGCTCCTCAGAGGATAAAGATGGGTCATGTGATATTTCTCCTGCACCAGTGCCAACCCACTAAATGCACCAACAGGAAAATCATACTGTGGGTTGATCATATTAGAAGCATCAGGAGTAATAGTAACATCCTCCCATGTAGATAAATAGAGGATTTATTATTCTAAGTAGTGAAGTTTAACTGAGAGCTAACCACTGTGTCCATTTCTTTTTCCGATTTTTGCTGTGTGACTAAGTTGCCTCAGTCCCACAAAATAACGTTGAAACAAACGCCCCAGTGAATTAACCGTTTTAACACATCCTGTCAATTAACAGGCGCACCTCTCGGAGAAAACCGATATGTTTTTGAGAGCGACTTGCAGTGACCATGAGACCCCGACGTCAGCGCTCAATCACGACTGTGCTGAGTGAGCACATAAGAGCGCCTGATGGAACGCGCTTAATGGCCGACTGCATTACTTTGTCGCGTGTTAGAATAGACTGCAATGTACCAGGTCAGTGTAGATGTATGTGTTGTGTTGCGCTTTTGCGTGACCATAGTTTTGTGTCTATATGAAGCTCTGATCTACATTCAGTTTGTTTTCTGGATCCTGTGTTATGGTGAAATGATCTCTGTGCAGTTTTGTAGCATTTCACACAGATGCAAATTTAAAAGAAGAGCGTAAAAGTAGAATTGTAATAAAAACATCCCGCTGTTATAATTGAAACTTATAGAAACTTACAATATTGCTGTAAAAACATTTGAATACATTTTTTTACGATCAACACTTTTGTGAGGAAAAAAGCTCCTTCTGCTTGTCAGTTAGCAGGATTAAACAAAAAGAACTTTCCATGAAACTTTGTGAAGGGATGGGGCAAGACCCAAAAAAGAACCTTTTAAGTTTTTCTGGATCCAGGAATTTCTTTCCACTCTTTAACATTGTGAGAGTAGGGTGATTTTAAACAGTTTCCTTGATTTGAAAGGAAATTAAATGGACCTAGATGAAAAAATGGGCATGATAAAGGGACTCATATTTATGAATTTATGAGTGTGTGCAATTTGGTGCAGAATTAAATAAAAATCCGGATCTGGTTAATGTCGATGCTGTTTTGAGGTATGCACTCTACTGAGAGCTATTCTAGTTGGTTTATATTTTTACCAGGATTACGCAAAACCACTGATTTCCACCAGACAAAAGGGACAGAGTAAAAACACATTCACTTTTGGTGGGATGCAGATTAACAGGCTGATCCAGTATATTTTTTATCTCAATCTTTGTTTATGTTTTATAACAAATAAACTATTAAAATTACCAGATCACTTTCATTTTTCATTTACGTTTCTAACTTGACAATCATGTTTGTTCAGACTTGGCAGACGTTTGCGCTCCACTGAGCCCCACTCTGGTTTGGTTTGTGGGTGCGTTTTTTTTGTAAATTAGGAAAATCAACCCTTTTTAAATACCAACAATGGAAAAACGACTTGTGTGCACTTGTATTTATCGTATTAGTCTACGACAGCTGATGTGGTAATAAATCACTTCGCAGACGCAGCGATGTGTCTGTCTCCTGCTGTTGCCACTAACTTTACACTCGTATATGTTACAGTGGTATTCCTCCTAGCTTGAAACGACCATGAAATGGCAGGTAATTTTTTATTGCCTTCTGCTAACAAGCCAAAAACCTGCACGGCCGACCATTTGGAAGTTAAAAAACAGCCCATGATTAATGATCGCTGAGACATGTCTGAGTGAACCAAATGGAGTGTGCATGTAAACGCTCCCCTGCCAAAGCCTTCACCCTCACACTTATTGTAATCATTACAGGGAGAGAAAAAATTAGGTGGGGGGGGGGGACTGTAATGGGTTAATTACGGCACAATCTGCGGGGTGTAGAAATGCAGACCTTTTTAATTATCTCTGTCCATCATTCGACACATTTCTATTATTTCTTTCTCTTTTTCGGCTCCCTGCTTTGACTGAGGTTCAGCGCTGTGAAGGAAAATAGGGAATAATTGGGTTCATCCATCTCTCTCTCTCCCTGCCGGCCCCCTCCCACCTCTCTGTGTCCCACTCCAACTCCCACTCCCACAACTTGTTTTACCTCCCTCTGTCTGCTCGTGTCTAAATAGCTGCATTACTCTTGTCCTCTTTCAGTCCCTCCTCCCCTCTGTCCTTACATTCACTGTCCCGTCGTTAGTCTCTTACTAACAATACTAACAACAAATACGACAATGTGTGAAGACATTTTAAAACTTTTTTGAAGTACACAATGTTCAAAATATATTCATTGTGGCTTTGCTCAAAGCTACGGCGCTAACAGAAAAAAGGAACGAGTTAAATATGCACCTTACTGAGTCAGAGTTGTGCAAGGATGTTGGACATATAAATGGCCCCTCTTTGTAAATTGTGGCCCTTTTATAGACCCTGATTTAGAAAAATCCCAGATCAGCAACTAGGCTTCAGTAAATATTTTAAATTAGTGTTTCTGACTACTCATATTAATTGATTTGCTGCCCTTTTCTTGCTGCTATCTTTGTTGCCTACAGTGACCATATACTGTAGTAGAACATCCTGGATGTGGCCTGAATGGACGAGTGGTGAGACAAACATGGAGGAGCTATCGAGGCTGTTTTAGAAAGGCTTAAACACCTGTCAATCAAGCACATACGCCCCCGTAAACCGAGTTGGGAAACTGGAGGGGTTACTGGTGCTGAAATGATTTTCTCTACTAAACTTTAATTTAAGTTTTCTTTCATAGACATTCACAGTTTGTTGATAATGATGTGCTCCCTCACTGCGGGTGACGAATAGGCACTCAACAAAATCATGATTGTTTTGCTGTCCTGGCTCCTAAATGGTGGAATGAGCTCCCCATTGACATCAGGATATTAGAAAGTCTTCACATCTTCCACCGGAGGATAAAGACACATCTCTTCAGACTACACTTTGGTTAAGAAGGTGATGTCTAATAACCATTGTCAAAACTAAATAAACAATAGTTTAGTTGCACTTACATGTAGCACTTTGTAGTTTATCTTTTATTAAGCTAATGTGATTACATGATTCTTGCTGTTCTGGGTTTTTACCCTCGTGGTTGAATGCACTTTTTGTAAGTCTCTTTGGATAAAGGTGTCAGCTAAATGTAATGTAATGTAAAGAATCATGGGTTAACTGATTAGATTAGTGTGGTCAGAGGTCAAGGTGGCCTCACAACACATGTTTTTGGCCTCTTCAACATGATATCTCAAGTCTCTCTCCAAAATTTGACCAGTTGAATACATTTCAGGGAGAAGACGACCTCTGGGCAGTAGTTTGAGATAACTTAAGTTTGTGAGCTGAGGGCGCTAAATATCTAAACTCCTATGGAGAAGAAGAAAGTTCAGGGCTGAGCTGTTATAGATTCAACTTGTATTCTTGCTGCAGGGATGAAGCTTTGGCACCAGAGTTGCTGAATTTACTCAAACTAATATAGAAAGTCAGAGAGTGGCAGTTTTCTTACACAAAATTGCACATTGGGAATTGTATTTAAAAATACAGTAAGCCTTTTTTTCCTATTGTTTTGGTTGAAAAGCATATCTTAATGTGGAGAGGTGTTGTCCAAGGTTTCTCTGGCCCAGACTCGTTGAAAAGCTTGGCAGCGGTGCAGAGATATTCCCTTCGAAAGTCTTGTCTGGCTGTCAATCAATATGCAAAAGAGCTTCTGGTCTGCTACTCCTCTTGCACTGAGGCTTCAGGCTAGTGCGAGCTGCTGGAGGACGTCGCTTTGGCAGACCCACAGGCTAAAAGGCTCCAGATTCCTGCATTAGCTGAGAACAGCGAACACAACAAAGATGTAGGTGAAGGGCCTGGTGTAGTGTAATGGAGCTGGCAGAGGAACGGACTGGAGTGGTTTGCTTTTAAGTTTCATGTTAGCGCTAAAGCTTGTTCGCCACACTGCAGGATTTCTTACCTCAAGGAGTTAATGTTTTCCTCAGCATTTGTTTGTCTGTAAGCAGCGTGACACAAAAACTATGGGACAGATTACCACGAAACCTGGTGGCAGGATGTAGTATGGCTCAGCAAAGAACGCATTTAAATTTGGTGTAGATCAAAAAGGCGGATCCAGGAAGTTTTTGTCCCTTTCTTTAACATTGCGAAATAGGAAATTTTACGACGTTCTCACCAGTTTCCCAGGGAATTATTCACGGATCTTAAATCTTGGATTTAAGGGGACCGTTGGGCCCTCTAGTTTCTCTCTATATTTTTGTTGACAGGCTTGTAGATTTGAGTTTTCCCCTACCTGCTGTATTTCCTGATCTGTTGTACAATCTCCCAGCGTTTCTTCCTTTCCTCCCTCCATTCATCCTCCCTTATTCTGGGGAGGGTTACTAGATCTGTGTAATGTGACATGAGACGTGTGGCCCCATGATGCCCCTTGAGATTGCTCACACTCCTAATAGAACCAACTCTACACACACACACACACACACACACACGCGCACACTGTCAATTCAGTATAGGTGTCAGCGTGGACCCCTGTAAACATCAGCAACCCCCTGCTGGCTCTCCCTCAGCAGTACTTAGTGACTTACTGACCCATGCAACCCCTCACACACACCGGCATCAGCCCCTGTGGTAGCGCATGGTCGATCCAAAGTGTCACCTCGCTAAATAGTGGAACACACACACACACACACACATTGACGCTGTAAGTGTTAAGCACACTCTTCTGACACCTTCCGTGATATCAGAAGGCATGTGCGGTGTGATGTGAGGGGGCGAGGGAGGGATTGAGGTAGGAAACGAGGAAAAGGGAGGTCGGGTAGGGAGCTAATGGCAGCTGTGTCAAAACAAGGCCTCAGTCGAGCACTTAAGTTGTGTTTAATGTTCAAAGAGAAAAGTAGCACGATTATGGCATGTTTTTCTGTAGAATAACACAATGATGAACTGATTTAAGACCTACATTTTACTTGTTGAATAGTTAAAAGCTGTAAAAATCCTTTTAAAGATGTAGTACGTAAGAATTGTTAATTAAAATATCTTAAAATGTTACACTTACATTATCCAACAATGTTTCCAACAAACCCAGAGAAATCCCTCATTTTATTCACACAGTGGTAATGAGAAATCAAAATAGTTTAGCGTGACTACTTTTAAATGAACCATTTATTTATTTAAGAGGATGCTCAGGAGGAGGAGGAGGAGGAGGAGGAGGAGGAAGAGGAAGATGAAGATGATCCTCCCATTCCCATGAAGAGGGAGAGGAAGGCGGGTAACAAGGGTTTTCTTATATCAACTCTCGGTACTCCTTTGTGACTGAGGATATGTAAAATCGCTGGTGGTTATTTACTGTGTGTAAGGATAAACAAAAAGTCAGAATTGGCTCTGCCCATGTTTTACAAATTGTGTCTGGCTTCACTCCACAGTGCTAAAAGAAAATAAAAGTGGCAGGAACAAAGAACACGTTTAGTTCTTCTTCAGTAACTACCTGCTGTTTAATAATCTATTGAAATTTCCACTAATATTCAGATTTACATGCCAAATGAAATACAAAATACTTTCCAATAAACTGAGGCTCAGGGTGCAAATAATCAGAATCTACTTGAACTGTGGAAAAAATATTAAGCGTTTATTCATTTATTTTCTGGAAAAAAATATAAATTACCTAAGAAATCATCACATCAGTTGAGGCATATGATTGTTAGTTGTAGCTTTAATAAATCAAGTCAAATATTTGCCCTCATTAAAATGAACAGGATTCTATTTCTTCTTCTTCTTTCTCCAGGCGGTCGAGTCGTGGTTGAAGAGTTCCGCTCACCGAGGATCACGTGGTCAGCACCATGAACCTGAAGCTGGGGCCGGCACTCAGACTCTGTGCCCACATCAACTCTCTGAAAGATGCATGTTTCATGTCGGTGAACTCATTTACTCTGGACTCTTTATTACTCTGGAATGTGGATTGTCTTCCCTTGTTTTTTCGTTTTTTCTCTTTTGTGTTTTTGGAGAACTGTGGACTTTTGGTATTTTGTTTTGTGAAGGACATGGAAATGGTTCCGACAAATCTTTGTATCATTTGTAAACAAGAGAACAACTTAAAATAGACATTTTTACACAAAAGATGCTGTGAAATCTTCAAGATTTACAGAACAGATGTTTGCCTAATATCGTGATTTTTACATTTAACATCAGCAAACAGTTAAATTAAATATGAAAACTAACTGATGCCAATGTAGTTTATTATTATTATTATTATTATTATTATTACTATTATAGTATTGTCATAATTAATATATAAATAAGACCAAATGTAAAAAAGTAAAGAAACATTGTTTGTTTCTGTTGCTGTGTTGTGTTGTTGTGAATAGTAGCACACTAAATGAATCACACTGATTTGTTTCACTCCAACACTGTGTTAATTGATCAGGGCCATGAATCCTGTATCTATATTCAGAAAGACAGAGGTAGATGTTACTGTACTAGTTAGATTTATTCACAAAATTTAACATATTTACAACATTCACATCATTAAATTGAATTAGGCTGAGACGTTTCAGTACAAACGTCTAATCATCCCTCTCTTCTTTGAGCACTGATTCGCCTTTTTCTCCTTCTCCACCTCTTCTCTCTGCTCCAGCTCATCTCGGCCTCCACCTTTCTGCAGCTCAGTCCCATAGTTGGAGTCGTCTCCTCCTGCTTCACCTCCAGCCCCGACTCTTCCTATGCTCCTTTTCTTTTGTAGTGCGCAAGCCCGGGCAGCCGATGTAGGGAGTTCTCCTTTTTTTGGTTTCGCATGTGATGAGCTGGTCCTTGTTAATGAGCTTAACCACCGACCTCCAGCAGGTTGACCTGCCCCTTCAGAGCCTGGTTTTCCTCGTCGACCTCCACCTCTCTGCTCCAGCTTTTCTCAGGCTGAGATGACTCCTGGTGCAGACTCGCCTCCATACTCTTGGACTTGGCCTGACACTCAGTGAGCTCGGCCATGCAGTCAATGTAGGCCCTCAAGCAAGCACGCCGTTTCGTGGTCTCTTTCTTTATCAGACCATCTTTGTCATTCAACTGATGTTGCAGCTGCTCCACCTGCTCCTTCACAGCCTGGATCTCCTTCTCCTTCTCCACCTCTCTGCTCCAGCTTGTGTCAGGCTGAGGTGGCTCCTGGTGCAGACTTGCCTCCATATTCTTAGCCTTGGCCTGACACTCAGTGAGCTCGGCCATGCAGTCAATGTAGGCCCTGAGTCGAGCACGCCGTTTCTTGATCTGCTTCTTTATGACACCATCTTTGTCTTTTAGCAACAGAGAGCAGATCTATTTGTTGATGAAGCTCTTGGAACAGTTGATGCTCTATATCTCTTATCAGCTCAGTAGTTTGTTGTCTTTATGTTGGTCGTCGAGGATCGTTCTCACAAGAAGTTTCTGTTCTCGTCTGGATCTTGACGTTTGTCTGCAGGTGACAGGATGAAATAGTGTGTAAGATTTAGGTGAAATTGATCTATTGACAAACATTCAATATAAAACAATTGACAGAGAGAGAGAGAGAGACTCCCCTCCTGCTATGTGTGTATCTGGTTGCCATGGAAACTCAACTGAATGCACCTGTTCTCTCCCCACTGGGTAGAGAGGAATCTAAACTCTGAGTGCAGCACTCAAACAACTATAATTCAAAAACTATAAGTCCTATCTGTGAAATAAAGACACGGTGAGAATCCCAAGACTTTGCCGAACACACAGATATATTTGGGATTTGTGAGAGTAAAAAAATGGGACCGTGGGAGTGAGTTATGCGAGTTGATGCTCCTTCCAGAAAGGTTTTCTCTGAAATAACATTAGACCCAATGGAGAGGGATTGGTTTTTCCTTAAAGGAGCTACACACCTCATGTAATGTGCTCCTAGCTTAAGCTCCCGTCAACTTGTCCTTAAACACATTCAAACTCCCCATGAACCAATTAAAACTCACCAGGGAAAAAAAGCATTTTTTGAAATAAATGACTGGGAAAACTTCCCTCATCAATCACCATGGCAACCAGATGCTTTGATATGAATTTGAATCTGAATTTGATTGGCAGTGATGGCAGTTGTTTGTTTTTTTACTTTGTCTTAAATACTATCGTTAAATACCAAGATTAATCTCCCCACTGTTACAAAAATCCCATCGTTTGGTAGAATAAGATGTGAAATGTGAAAATATCCTGGTGCTAAAGATGTTTTTTCCACAATGCCTCGCTCTGCCTGGCCTAGGCGACCTAACGCTACTTAGCATCACGCTATCACGTATCACTCATTCATTTAAATAGCAACATAAAATGACAAGAATACCACAGGAATCAAAGATAAGCAGCAGAATACACAAAACAAGCCAGCAACAATATTCCCACATTTGTCATAAAAGCAACAGAAAACAGCACATTATCAACATTTGAGACATGACTTACCCCAGTCAAGGTCAGAGTGCAATAGAAACTGTCATAAACTTTAACAGTATTTAAGGCAATCAACAGCCAATCAGAGGTCCCCTATCAAAGTTGTCCAATCAGATTCATCCTGTTGTCATAACAACAATGGAGGTATTGAGGGAGTGTCCCTGTCAATCAAAATCAGCTTCTATTTCAAATATTAGCATCTGGTTGCTATGGTGATGGAAACACCTACTGATGAGGACGTTTTGCGATCATTTATTTCAGTAAATAAAAACAGGACGTTTCCTTTTAGTGGACTTTTAATTGCGTCATACCTGCAGCATCTGATCTCTAAAAACAAAGAGAGGTGCCCTACATCCCCCACAATACCCTGACAGCGGTGTGACGGTACACTCCAAACTTACTGTATCTAATAGACACCACTGCAGAGGTCATTGGACACAATATCAGCGCTTTATTTAGAGTGTAAAACGTATTAACCTGCTCTGTGCTCTGACCCGTTTCAAGGGAAGAAAGAAAGAAAACATAATTCCGAGATCGATAAGTTGAAGGACAAGCGGCAATGAGTGTGAAGAGATGTGGCAGATACACAAACGCACACGCACACACACACACAGGGACTCCATGTCAAAAAAGCTCCCAGAGCTGATTTCTTGGCGCGTTGCAATCACACCAGTCTGACGTCCACTGAAGCTTTTAATCTCTGCACATTAATGAAGTGTCCTGTCTAATTTCCCTGCTCCTCTGATGATCAGGAGGTGGAGGAAGGACAGAGAGCGGTCACAGGGAAAAAATCTCCCACTGCAGCACCACGATAGACATTTAGCAGAGAGGACAGGGGCTTCCCCATTTACAGGTGCATGGGGATTTTAGTCCAGTGTTGCCATAAGAAGGCTGAAATATACAACTTAAATGCTGTAGTAGGGTCAAAGAGCATAAATGGACTTCCAGACCTCCTTGAATTATTATTAATATTATCATTAGGTGAGTGCTAAGTGGAAGGTTCCTACAAAGTGCAAGTGTAGTAAACACAAAGGTGTAAATCATGAAATGAGCGATGGCTGAATTCCATTTAGCTGCTCCAGTTTCAGGGTCCTAATATTGTACATTTTGGCTCACTGTTACATTGTCATAGCATTGTCATAACTTACACTTCCGCTTCTCCTACAGCAACAAGTTAAAACGAACTGATCTTAAATAAACTTTTGTAATTGTAGTACATACAGCATGTACTTGTATGTACCTAAAACCCATGCAAACTGCTTTTATAACACAGACATCAGATAATAGAAAGAAAAAAAAACACAAAATAAAACTGCAATTTAATTGAATGAATAAAAACTAGCTACTATCTGAATAACTAAAACCAAATTTAGCGGGAACAATTCAATCAGTGGGATTAAACTAAAATGAATTTGATGTAAACGTTTTGTTTGGTCCATGTCCCACCTGCTAACATGGAGAAGGCAGGGTTCATGACCTAAACTGCAGCCAGCCCCCTACAAATATGTTTGGCTTTGCTTGTAGAGAACTGTCATATCATCCATTTCTATATAGAGTCATTGGTGTACCCAGTCTCTACAATAATATCACAACCAAACAATTGCAATGTTTAAAACTATACTGCGTTGGCTCATTTTCTGATGAGTAGTTTGAGTATCTTTGAGTTTTATGTAACACGCAGAAACCGTGATTGTGTGCTTGGACTTTTCAGATTTTGCAGGGACATTTTTGTTTTGTAGTGTTGTTAAAATGCTTTGTCCCAAATTTATTTGCTTGAGCTTTATCTATTCAAATGCTGTTGGTAAGTTTGGGAAAAGTTGTCTAATGTCTCCTCTCATTCTCAGCTCAATTTACTTGGGGTAAGTCTAACTAGATGTTGTGATAATCAACACCCATAAGAAGGATTTTACTAAGACTTTTTACCTCCACCTCAAAGTTATGTGTTTGTCTCTGTCTGTTTGTTAGTTAGCAGGATGAGGCAAAAAGTGGTGGAGCACAACCAAGGAAGAACTGATTATGTTTTGGTGCAGATCCAGGAATCTTTTTTTTCACTTTCTTTAACATTGCGAGATCGGGTGTTTTTTTTTTTTACATTTTCCTTGATTTCTTTGAGAATATTTAATGAAAAAAAATCTGTCATGTTAACAGGCACTAATATTTATGAGTGTGCACAACTTGGTGCAGATCCAAATAAAAATCTGGATCAAATTAGTGTAAATGTGGTTTCATAGGGGACTGTCGGGCCTTGGCAGAGGTAAGGACTCTACTAAGTGCCCTTCTGTCCCGTAAGATCATGCAAATGGACCTTTTTATGCATTTTCCATGTTTAATAGTGTCTATATTATACGTTTAATTGACATTTCCCTAAAACTTTGTTTTTCTGCAATATGTTCAACTACTGTAGATCATAGGAGCAAGTATTTACCCAGGAGCCTGATTAACACAGAGCCATGTGCTTTGATTTGAATGCTATACACTCAGAAAGAGTGTACGGGGACAATATTTGAGAACATGCTTTAAGTAAACGAAACAAATCACTCGAATTAAAAAGTAAGTAGGTAGTAAGGCAGGTGACCCTCATTGATTTATCCACCGAAAACAATGTTTGCTGGCACGAGGAAGCACTTGGCAGGTGGGGGTCTGGTTATGTGTATCATCTTTTTATATATCAAGTGTGTGGGCGTGAGTTCGAGAAACCAGCCTCGGCCTGCGCTGAGCAGCAGAAACCCACTCCTGTGCCCAACTCAGCAGAAGAAACACAATGAAAACATTCAGCTGTGCTCCTCAAGATTGTTTTTGGCCACAGAAGCCCTGTAGGAGGAAACACAAGCCCACCTCTATACTACTTTTTGTCTGCTGAAGCGTATGGATTTTTTTTTTTTTTTTCCTGTCTGCGGTTGAACTTGTGCAGCACGCCAAATATTATTTAATTAAAACTTCACTTTACAGGGCGCAATTTGCAACAATTTTGTGCACCCAGATCGTGAGGAGGAAAAGTAACTAATTGCTTAACTTTTATTATTATTGATACAGTATTTAATGTTTTAAGAGGGTTTTGGCTCCGCTAGCGCCACAGTGATGGTGACGACAGTGGAAAATGAACCTGGCCTCTGGTTTTTTTCAGTCTGCGAGGCCTCGTCCTGGGCAGCGTTGTGGTCGGACCTCAGTCCATAGAAAGTGATGATTAGTTTGTCTTAGCTGACCGCTGACCAGAGGAATCCACAGGAGTTCCAGTAAGTGGGGTTCCAGACACTGGGGAGAAGATTAGTGTTTAATTTCACTGTGTGTCTGCCTAAATTTACTGTTTCTTTTTCTCTCTACCTGTCTCTCGGTCAGGGATCTTGCAGAACCTAAATCCGAACAAGCACCGCTGATGCACTTTCTCATATTTTTCTAATGCTCGGAACTCCTATAGGTCAAGGGATGTAATATTATTCAGATCCACACATTTCGAGTGACCTACGAGTGTGAATAGTTTTTAATCTGTTTTAATGAAAAGGTCAACTTCTCCTCGAGATAAACTAGTGCAGTGCCCATTCTAAACATGCATGTTGCAGCTTTCTTCAGAAATGCTCCAACAGAACAATAACTGCTGAATAACAATGTTAGGTGATTGACGGTGTAATGTTAGGTTAGCATTCAGTAATACCGTCAGTGTAGTGTAACATGCATGGGGCCAAAAAAGAAACCTGTCAGTTATGAGTACAAACAGAAGCACATTGGTTGATAATCCTGATTTATAAGGCTATGACAATAAATTCCCAATGCCCAATGTTTACAGAGAACAGCAGTATAGGATTTCTGTCTTAATACTACGACACCATGAATGGGTTAACAAGCATTTTGAAAATGTACATTTATCACAGAAACAACTTACGTGTGTTAAAAAAGTGAGCAAGACTTATAATGCGTGTGCTTGTGCAGAGCAGTTGTACTGCTGTGATAAGACAATTTGACATGCTTGAACCCATAGACACTATATAAAAAAGGACAATGTGTCTCCACTTCCTCCCACTATCCAGAAATGAAGCCAAAATATCCCGGATACAAACGCTGTCAACTTGTGCCAACGGGCGCCATTTAGAGCCAGAGTCTGCACAGTAGCGATCCGGGAATCGAGCCATGGTGGCGAGGTCCTGCTGAAAAACGGTCTCGAACAATCATCATTTTTTATTGCACCAAATAACCAATTTAAGTCAAACTTGCCAGAAAAATAGAACTTGGACAAACATCGGTGTGATAAGAAGTACCTAAAATGACAGAAACAATCTTTGACAAAATTGTATTTAACATGTACTTTGACTTTTTAGTCTGGTCCATGTCCCATCCACTAACATGGAAGAGACAGGCTCATGACCTATACTTCAGCCAGCCACTAGGGGGTGATTAAGACGATCTGGCTTCACTTTTGAGGAGGCATCATGTCGTCCATCTTTGTGTGACATCTCTGGCTTGGACCAATGGATACTCTGTTTTGCACCGGGTGCCATCGTCCCTGTGACGCACCTTTGTGGTGATTGATGACCTCACTTCCCTGGAAGAGTCCCAGCTCCAGCTGTTACAGAGCTCCTGTTGCCTGTTTATTTATATCGATTTTGCATATCCAAATTGCACAACTGCTAATTTGACAATGCGGAGATGCAATGGCAAATTTGGGCACCCAGTAATAAACATATAATATATAGATAAACAATTGTTAGCAAATAATATCTTAAGTCATATTTGCAGGTGTTTGGTCGATTTGGAGTACATCAAACCAAAAAGACAACTTGATATCAAGCACACCTTTAAATGATATTGTGACTTTCTCCCGCAGTCCCAGTCCCAGGCAGAATTCACTCACTGATAGAGAGGTCGTTGTTTGACACTAGATAAGTTACAGAAACATTTCTGGTCTCTATCTAAACCAAATCACAGGTAATGCAGTCTGTGATTTTTAGATGCAAATCACATCTCTTTGCACTTTGTTTTATTGCCGACAACAGAATATGCAGTGATAGATGTGTCTGATGGTTATCATCCATCTGACCAGTGCAAAATTAGTCCGGTTAACCTCAAGACACCTTCAACCCTGAGTCTGATCCAGCTTGGAGCCTCATTACCTGTACCTGTCTGTCTGCCTGTAGGCATAGTCCACCTGACTGTCTGACAGTGTCTCCTCCGCTGCCGACAGCAATTCAGGATTAATGAGAGCCAGTGAAAGCAGTCGCCACCCTCCCCCCCACCGCCATTTCCCTCCTCTTCTCCCCCTACCCAGCTGAAGCCAAGGCCGGCCATAGGCCTCATTATTAAAAGCAATGGCCAGCACTCGGGCCCTGTCTGTACAAACATGCAGCGGCGGAGTTGGGAGGGAAAGGGAAAGCGGCTCGCGGGGGGATGAGGTTTCAATAAACGTCAGCCAGCGTCTGCTCTGTTTGGACTGCAAATTATTGCTGGCTGATGCTCTATTATTTTACAACCATAGATCGCTGTTGAGAGAAAGGTAGAAGGGGAGAGAAGAGAAAGAGAGAGTTGGGAAGGGAGGAGGGGAGGGGAGGAAAAGAAACTCTGGAAGGGCGCCTAAGGGGAAAAAAAGGTTAGTGAATACTATAATAATCTTTAAAAATATTACCGGAGTGGCCGCAGCTTAAGCTAAGAATAGGCCGGAGAGAGCAAAGTGCCTGTGGATGATTCCAGTGTCGATAGGAGCGGTAGAAAGCCGCGAGCAAGGAGAGAAGGAAAGAAAAGAAAGGAGAGCATGTGAGGGAGGTGGAGAGAGAGAGGGTTATAAAATCAACACCTCCAGTAAACATAACCTGCAGCTGCCTCCTTACTTCTGCTGGGAAATAATACATTGTAGTTTTCACCGCGCTGAAATTTCCCTAAAATCAAGAGGTGTAATGGTCCATCGCCCGAACGCTCAAACAAATGAGGAAAATACAACGAGGGCCATCAAGAAAACCTGCCGTCATCCATCAGTGCTGGATCCGTGCTGGACAGGTGCTGCAGCGAACACAATCCAAACCCACTTTAAATATAGCTCGAGCTGCTGCTGCTTAAGGTTTAACAAAGAAAGACCCAGCATACACAAAATGTTTGTACATGGTAGTGAAAACACTTCAATATAAAGTCTGTCACTGTGGACACATCCAGTTTCCCTGTCCACAAACATGTTTTGCAAAACTTGTTCCTCTGCATTTTTTTACTCTTGTCCACTTGCTGATGGCCTTTGAAGTCACTCAGAAGGATTTTTTTACAAAAGATTTTCTCAAAGTCTGTGGTACGTGCATCCATGTGCACCGGGAATACGGAGCATTTCTTGCATTTTCTGCCTTCTTCTGAAAGACGACTAAATATCCAAAGCTTAAAAGCTGTGTGGCTCCATAGAGATGGCAATGTACAGATATTCATGGTCCACAGAGTAAAAACCCAGTTTGACTTAAGTCACTGTGATGACCCTGTCAGACATCACAACTGGTTTTCCCAAATAAGTTACAGTAGCAGCATCATTTTCAGCTGGTTATGATCAGAGATAGGTAAGGATTGAAATTAACCAAGTGCAGTGAGTCCCTAAAGATACCATAAAAAGTTAAGTAATGCTTGACAAACTGCAAATTAATATTGTAGTGCAAGATCACATATGTTAGTGGAAAAAAATAAATATGTCATTCTTTACATTCACATTCCACACCAACCAATCATGAGTCAGTCTCAGCTGTCAATCATGAGGTTTGATAAAAACATAAACATCTCTGAGAATAATTTATTTATATACAGTTCCATGCGCTAAACTTGTTTGCATGCTGACTTTAGCATTTAGGCTCAAATTACAGCCTCACAGAGCTGCTAGCATGGCTGTAAATATTAATCCTTGTGTTTTAAGAAGCAGATTTTGGATTTGCACATGTGCAAAGGTGCTGATTTTAGAAATGGAAAAAAATATAGCTATTTTATTTTAAAACAACATCAAAATGACAAATGTTTATTTGGGATCAGATTTGAAATGATGGACAGATGAAAGAATCGCCACAACCAAGTATTAACAGATAAGCATTTCCTGAGCTTATAGACTGTTTAAGCTGTGTCATAATGTGCAGGCTTTGAAAAAGTCCTGATATTCCTGTAGACGCGTGGTGGCTCTCCTTCAAGCTGCTGTGGTCAATATCATTTGAGAGCTGCTGAGATTTAACAGGCATCGATGCTGGTTAACATGATTCTGTGTGGATGTTCACAATGACCCATGCAAAACAGGAGTGTGTGTTTAAGCCTTTAAAAAAAAAAACCCCATCAAACTGGAAAGTCTGCAGTTTGTGTGTGTATCTGTCTGTGTGTGTGTGTGCTTGTAAAGATTTTAATGCATTAGTGCGTATGTGTCTCTCGTAACAGCCCCCTCCCAGTAAAACAAGTTTGAAAAGTCATCTAGCTGACACAGAAAAGCCGTTTTCATACCTCTATAAAATTATCTTGGATTTTTAGTGTTTGCCTAACACTCTTGTACCAGTTTAATAATTGAGCACGCTCCCCCACTCTGACTTGGAGAGAGAGAGAGAAAAAAAGGTGTAACCTATAATGGGCTTGGTCTCGCTGGCAATACCTGCAGCTGAATTAAAATGCAACATTATATGGCCTGGCCAAGGTTAGTCCGTGTTAGCTGGGGCGCTGTTACGGGCACTTTTCGAGCCTCTCAATTGTGGTAATAAATTGAGTCTGATGGCTAATTTTAGGTGAAACCCAATCCCCTCCGGCTAAACTATGAGCCAGAGGGGACCATTTAATCAAAATATGTCTGGCACTGCCGCCAATACAGAAACAAGCTTTAGAGTAAATATGTATTTTACAGAAATTAGTTTTAAGGTATACTGTACCTTCGGTCAGTCAAGTAGAAAGAGTTAACAAACTGTGGGAGGTAAAAAAATCTGGGATTTAAAATCCTACAAATCTACTTGGCTGGTAATACTCATAGTGAGAGTGAAAACAGCAGTTAAATTGGCTCTTATATTCAGCAGTTGTGCACAATAAACGTGCCTGTTGATCAGAGTAACAATACTTTGTGGTGTTAGCATTGTCACTGTGAGCCATGGACTGTATGTAGAGATGGACAATTCTCTCCACTCCCTCCCACGATTCAGAAATAAACCAAAAATACACTCATTCCACCAATAGTGAGTCAATCTCAGCTGTCAATCATGACGCTTCACTCTATTTTTATAGCACGTTTTTATACCCACTAAACACTTGTAACTACATCAGTGTGATAAAACCTCCCTAAAATAACAGAAACTATATTTGAGGGAAAACTTGCTGTGAAACGTACGTATTTTTTGTTTGGCTAATGACCCATCCACTAATATGGAGGAGGTGGGGTATTTGACCTATACCGCTGCCAGCCACCAGCTGGTCAGAGAAAGGCTTTGTGGCTTTGTAACTTTTGGATCCTCGTGTTTTCCGTGTTTACATGAAATCGTAAACAAGATTTACGTTAGCATTTAGTTTATAGCACAAAGTACAGCGTCACAGAGCTGCTAGCATGGCTGTAAAGGTTCGGCCTTGTTTCTTGAGTAGCTGCTTTTGTATTTGCATGTGTGAAAAAGAGATTTTCAGCCCATATGGAGAAAAAAAATATGTATTTTATTTTAAATCAACTTCACATGATTTGATTGAATGAATTAAATATAAAGCAATCTTTGTTGATCTGCTCACAGCAATGCAAGAATTGAAGTTTTACAGCACAAGATAAATTCAACAGTCATCTTGCAAAGAAATGAATCAGGCCAATCCGTGCTGTGGAATCAGAAATGTGGTTTCATCGTCCCACACTCACTCAGTCACCCTCCGAAAGTATCTCTCAATTAGCAGGGGAGAGGAACGATCTCCAAAGGGGTGTCCAACTCGCAGCCTCCACGGCCTGCCAAGAGCCACATCCCGCAGCCGCAATCAGCGACACTCACAATAAACGGGCTGATATTTAATCATTAGGCGAGGAACGCACAGCGGACGTCTCTAATCTGCGCCTGTGGCCGCTGAAAAGTTGCATGGCACGCAGAGTGGGAGCCGTGAACTCTCCGTGTCAGCCTCTGCCGTGCGCCTGCAGGGTTTCGGTGGCAGACCCAAGAGGGCTAACGTTGCATGGCAGGAGGCCTCAGCATGCCATTGCAATTAATGTATTGTCTTACTTAATAAGATGGAAATGTTGGAATGATTAGCGAAGACTGTGGTGTGCACTCTGGGGTCGACGGGCGGATTAGTTACCAAAGTGCTGAGGCTCTCATACCTACTGCTGAGCTGGACTTAAGGAGAAAAATAGAGATTTTACTGTATATGCAGTTATTATTGTTATTGTCAGATTAAAGGCTTTAACTTTAAAATATCAGCTTTACTGGAAATAGGGGAAAAAAAAACTTTATTTGAGGTTGATTACAGTTTATTTAATCAATTTTGAAAAAGAAACATAATTTTAACAAGGCCATCGACTCTGAAACGACCAAAGCAATTGATCCTTTTTTTTTTGCATCTGAAGCTTGATTCAGCGTGAGTTCCATTACTGTCCAAAACAAGTTGGAAACACATCCGTGATCCGCATTATTCTGCTGAGTGATGGGTTATTCAGTTAGTTCTACCTCACAGCAAGATGGTTCCCAGTTCAAATCCTGGCATGTGGAGCTCTCCCCGTGTCTGCGAGGGTTTTCTGCGGCTTCCTCCCACAATCAAAACACATGCAGATTGGTGTGAGGTGAACTGGAGATTACTGTACATTGTCTGCGTGAGTGTGAATGGTTGTTTGTCGCTGTATGTTCGCCCTGTGATACACTGGTGACCTGTCCAGGGTGTTGGAACCCACCCTTTGCCCTATTTAAGATGAGATTGGCTCCAACCCCCCCTATGAAGCATTCCAGATAATGGATAATATATATATATATATATATATATATTTATGCTGAACTACAAGGAAGTATGAGCAAACAAAACCAAAATGCGTGAATAATATTTTCTATGTGATACACTGCAACACCTAAGGAAAAAAAATGGCATCTTACATATTGAATAGATATTAAGACATACATTTTTTTTTCATAAGTGTCATTGCCAGGGGTGGGGCCAGGGGCCATGGGGGCACTGGCCCCAGCTGAAATCTGACTGGCCCCTGAAGTGGCTCTGTCGTGTCAGTAGTCTTACAACAAGACAAACAAAATGTTTGTTTTGTTGAGCACCTTACTGAATCAGGGATTGTAATTTGATCCCTCTATGTGAATTGTGGCCCCTTTTTAGCTCCCAATTTGAAAACATCCTAGATCCGCCACTGGACATAAGCATCTGTACAACAAACTGCAATAGTCTGCACTATGTGCTCAACTATAATAAGGTGCATATTGAAATATTAGAGGATAATGTATTATGAACAATGAACCTGAAACAGAACACAGTATGTAGAGCAGAGAACACCACAGAAATGGGCAGATTTTAGAATAGTATTTTTTTTTAACAAACTCTGAAAGTATAAGAGAAAACTATTTGGACATTTGTTCTCAAACAAGCATTAAAGTCCTTTTAGTCATTGACTACATGAGGAGCTGCAACTGCTGAATTACAGCTCAGCGAGTTAGTAATAAATTCTGAGTCAGCAGTGCTGTGCTGTAGCTGCAGAGCTGTAAAGATGTGACAATAAAATCTGTAACCCCAATTACAATGCACGTATAAATGGACATTACCGCTTGTTCATAAGTTGTATACTTATTTTAAAGGTAAGTAACAAAGCTCACGTCATTGACCTGAGCTCCAGACTGTATTATACGCTCACATAAATGTACCTGTGTGTGTGTGTGTGTGTGTGTGAGTGCACCGCCAAAGTAACCGAAACCACAGCATCTGTTCCGTTGTCACACTACAGGGAAATACAATATGACAGTAATTGTATTTTGCATACCTCCATGGAAAAATGAAATGATTACCAACCTCTTTTTGAGTAAATACTACCACGGCAAACCAAACACGAGGAGGCCGCGTGATTTTGTGAGAAAATATTTCTCCGGCGAAGAAATTAGCCACCATTGAGTGTTCATAATTTGTTTTTTATTTTCTCCCTAAACATTTATAATTGCATCCAGAGGGGGTGTGTGTGTGTGTGTCAGTGTGTGTGTGTGTGTGTGTGTGTGTGTGTGTGTGTCAGAGCTGCCGCCCCTGTGCCACACCACTATTGTTGCAAGAGCAGGGTCAAGTGCTTTGTCTCCCACAACCACATCAGTTAACAGGACTGCCACACACACTGAGCAACACGAGAGATTTGCTTACTAAGGCTGGACGATGAACACAAATTCAATTTATTCACTTTTTTAAATTGTATTTTCTCAGGAAAGTAAAAAAAAATCTATGATCATATTTTATATCTAAAGACAATCCTGTTCTATGCTTTTTTCAATGTTTTCATCCCAGTGTATATATACTCAACTACAAGCCTCCACTCAGTCAGTGGGATTGTTGATCATATTGACTGAACACAGATTCATTCCTCTAGATGCCTATAACCGTGTTGACAGCCAGTTGTCCATCCGTCTCATTGTGAACATGACATGTCTCAGTTAGATTTTTATTTTGAGGAAATTGCTTCATATTTATTTTAGATCTTCAGTTTGACTCAAGGATGAATCTATTCGATTTTAGTGGTTAAGGTCAAGGGTGCTATGACCTCACAAACACATGTTTTTGCCTTGTGAGCACCATATCTCAGGATCAGCTCCAAGGAATCCTTTCGAGTTTGATACGAAGGTTTCCTCAGACTCACGGGTGAACTAAGGAGAGTTTAGTGGTCAAAGTTCAAGGTCACTGAACTTACAAACCACGTGAACACAGCATCTCAAGTACAGCTTGAGGTCTTCAAATTTAGTACAAATGTCAAGAGTCAAAAGTCAAGGTCACTGCGACCTCTTTTTAGCCTTTTGAATGCCTTGAGAGAAAACTTTTAGGTTTGGCAAAAATGTTCACTCCGACTCTTTTTGTGGTCAAAGGTCACGGTGGTCTCACAAAACCTGTTTTTGGCCTCTAGAACATGGTATCTGAAGTCTGCCTTTTGGAAGCTCTTTCAAATCTTAGATTCAAAGATTAACTGATTGGGTTTCAGTGGTCAAAGGCCATTGTGAGTCTTTTGGTGATTTTTTTTCTTTTGTTTTATTCACTTTGTGCTAAGAGTCATTTGTGAAGATGAGTATCCCTGACTTCTCACTGAGGTCAGTAGCTTAGCCCAGCCTTAATATGGTTAAAGGATAGAGCAGCTCCCATCCACTGATGCATGCCAACCTCATGGTGACGAGACCTTGCCACTGTTCACCAGGATGTAGTTCCAGCACGTCACTGCCCATGAAATCACAGAGTGATGTTTATACATTTCAGTTTTAATACAAATTAAATGAATAGTCTGATTTGGAGAGAAAAAAAACAACATGTAAAAATTACAATTTCGGTTTTACATGGGTGAACGAGGCTCCTGGCTCGACTATTGGCCAGGAGAAGTAACTTTGTTTTAGTTTTGTTGTTGCCATGGAGTTGCTTGGTTACCAGCAGAGACTTGAGGAAATGACAGCTCCGGGCCAAGGAATAGTCTGGCATGAAAACTCCCATAAAACCGAGAGCTCTTGTTTTTACACTTGGATTTTTTAGTTAATTAAGCAGCTTTAGAGTTGCTGTTTTTTAATTTGGGACTGGGTCATTGTAGCTGTTCCCCCATATTCAACCTTTATTCTAGGCTATGATAACTGGCGGCTGCCGATGGCTTTATATTAATTAAAATGTAATTTACTCAAATTACCTATAAAATAATATATCAAAATATTAAAGTTGATGCCATTTGCTGTTGTTGTGACAATAATACCACAACTCAAATGACAGCTAACTAAATTGTGCAGTTGTATACTTTATTTTATCAAACAATTCCTCCTGAGCATGAATGCAGCATTATATCTGCAACAGCAGCATTTTGGGTCTCCATAAAAAAAAACGAAAAATCAAACAAGTGCATCGTTCTTTCTAAACTATTCGACAGTGAGCCCTGCGCTGTCTCGTGTGTTTACAGCACATGTCGAGTTGATGTGCTGATCTTTATGGAAAACATGAAGACATTATTGGAGGGAGGCAAATCAAAGTGACAGTAGTGACACACACTCAAGCCGACCAATATACACGACGGGAACCACAAGCTGGAGTCCCTCAGGCTGTGGTGAGCCTATGGCTCGTCGTGACGTATAAAAGCCAGCGGCTCCTTAGCGTTCCTGTGCTCCTGATCGAGTTTTAATTGATTTCTCATAGACGTGCGGTTCATTCTTGTCAGTGACATGGAGTCTTCGGGGTTTTTAATTTGCAGATCTCTTGATTTATCCCGCCAGTTTGTGATTATTACAATTATGTGGCTTTTGTAATTGGTGGATATCGAGTTGATTTTTTTTTTTGGTGGGGAGGCATTATTTTGAAACTGTGCATGCTGCCAGGGACAATGAGGCTGGGGTTTGATACACGGCCTCACTTGTGGTTGAAACCGTGTGTTTGTGTGTGTGTGTGTGTGTTTGTGTGTGTGTGCCATGTACAGTACGAGCATGTGTGTTCATATTTCAGCATCCTGTACGTCCACGGTGCGTGCTGACCACAGCGCCGTCGCTGCCTCGCTGTCTGCTTGCAAGTGTTACGTGTGTTTGTGTTTATTATAGTGTGTGTGTGTTTGTGTGTGTGTGTGTGTGTGTGTTTGTGGAGTGACTGTGATGTGGAGCACCTGCCCACTCCGCCCTGTTTTGCTGCTGTGTGGCAGCTACTGAGCTGGAACCTTCCGGATGACATCATCAAACGGTGACAAGGCAGACAGGTCAGGGCGCCTGCGGTTGTTGCTGGAAAAGGCGACTCCCTGAAGTGCGTGTCTGCCTATGTTTGGGTCCACATGTGCTATGTTTTTATATTGATTCTCATATTGAATATTAACGTCAAGGTCAATCATATCAAATACCAGTTTAATTTCAACACAATTATATTTCACCTTGATCCAGGCAGCACAGACATCAGCTCTGTATGTGTGTGTGTGTGTGTGTGTGTGTATATATATGCTTGTATGCATATGAACTCCAGTCATACAGCAGCAAAATAAGTCATATAAAACTATATAAAACAAGCCCTATAACACTATAAGTATTTTCACTGCCTGTAGTTAGTCACATTAAAGTTAATGAGAGACACAATTTTTGGGATTCCTGCACTGTAAAAGTTAGATGTTGGTTTTATTCTTTCAGGACATATTTGCGGCACCTCTTACCTTCACTTGAAAGTCTGAACCGTGAGTTATGTCTCTTTCATTGTTTACATTTGATCCGGTTAGTTTTGGTTTCACTTTGTAATTTTGGGAGCGCACTGAAGAATCGTGTATGACACACGTGAGCTGTGTCTGCATATTCTCGACATTCATTGGTCTGTAGACGGGCGTGCGTCTGACATCTACGTGTTGTTAGTTCGGAGGGTAGTGGTCTTTTGTTTCAAATGGAGAAAATAATGACGCAGATGATTTTGGTTATGTCTTTGCCACGGTAATATCAGAGTGGGTTTATTACCAGCACTGCCAACTTTAAGCACGTTAGCCTACTTGACACTAATTCAGATTCACCAGATGAATGTTCACGTTGTTTAATAATGATAATCATCTGAGGCAAAGACTCCGAACAATTCTGTGAGCCTGGGCAACTCCATTTCTGGAGGGACCAGCAATGCTTGTTTTTCTCCCTCCATTGTTTAATGCTGTCTCAACTTCCTGCAATTTGTTCAAAAGTCGTAATCGTGCAATAAACATACAAACCGAACCACCTCTCATGGTCAGACTAAATTTGAGTCCATTGGGTCCAGACCCTGGTCTGAGGCACCTTTCAAACCTGTTATTTTGGTTCATGCTAAACGGAAAAGTCCAAAGGTCCGAACCAAAATAGGTTTCCTTTAGGAAAGCAACTGTTTGAAACACCCAGAACAACTGCCAGCAACCTCTGAGAAAAGCCTTAGCAACCACATGATGTGCCTCCACTGATACCTGTCACCGCTCTGCATATCAACTCCCTACAAACTCCTTAGAAGCAACATGGCAAACACCTACACCCAAGTGTTCACGTGTTACTGACCTATTAGCTTAAACACCAAGCAGTTATTTGGAAATGCCATAGCAACCAGTCTTACTACCTTAGCATCTGCACAGAACACGTCGGCAACCACCTATCAACCTCTGTCCTCTGGAGAAAAAAAAAAAACACACAGGAAGATTAGCATCCGCTCTCTATTCATAAATCAATGCAGCAGATTTCAATCTAAGTTCAACAACGGCTGGACATACTTATGTAATCTTCTAGTTATAAAATATTTTTTTCTATATTCTCAATAGCATGTGTTTTATTCATAACAGAGTCTTGTGGTTTGGGCAAAATGTCACAATTTACATTTGAGAGAAAAAAAATGATTCATCCTCAAAGCTGAACAGTAGCAAAGTGATAATTCACCAATACATAAGGGAGTGATGGTAGGAGATATTATAATAATATGTCCTCATTATATTTTTTCCTCAGTTTCTTTTCAAAACACAGAACAAGGGAAAAAGGGGAATGAGAAGCAGAAAGAAACCAGATTTTTGCAAACACATATCTTCTTTAAATAATCCACCCACTGCAGGGTTTTCGAAACTTTCCTCAAAATGCTTCCTAACGTGTTTTCCTCGGCTGCTCTTTGTTTGCCCTCTTTAGTTTCACCCTGGTGTGTGCATGTGATGGTCTGTCTAGACCTCAGAGGACAGGGTTAGCGAGGGTACGTTCATTTTCCATTTGCAGATTTAGAGGATATCATGGCCTATTTCCACCTGTATCCCTCCACCTACCTGCTATTTGTCAGGATCTGTGTAATTACCAGTGTCTGTCCCTCACTCCCCATCTCATATCCTGAGCACAACATTTGCCCAGATTTACCGACCGGCTCCGAAACGGGTTTTTCGCTCAAAAACAACACTCCAGCTCCGATGCAGCGAGAGGCGAGAAGATGCTGCCAGGGCGCAAAGTAGACAAAATATCTCCTGTCCACATCATAATCAAATCAAATCATTTTTTTTTCACTTCTGACTCGCTGTGCACAGGAAGACGGCGCGTGGCTGCCCAAACCAAATAACCCAGAATGCACTGCGGGCCCCAGAAACGGTGTCGGCGTTTCAGCGAGCGCTCCCGTGGAGAAACAGTTTTGATTCAGGAACATTCCTATTTCAGGAACTTTAAATGTTAAGTAAAGAAACATTATGAGAGGAGGGCTGAATGGAAAGCTGTGTGTGCGTGGATGTGGATGCATGTGGATTAGAGGAGACTGAGTCGACAGAGTGTGTGTGTGGGTGTGTGTGTGTGTGTGTGTGTGTGTGTGTGTGTGTGTGTGTGTGTGTGTGTGTGTGTGATTTGGACATACACCTCTAAGCACACCTAAGTGTATCTAGCCAAATGTTTTTATATGGTTCCATGACGGGGGCGAGAGTGTGTCTAACAAAGGAGACTATTTCGATGGGGCCGGTCAGTGAAGGAGTGCTGGACTCATAATGACATAGAAAACAAACAGTGGTGAATGGGCACATGGTCCCTCCGTAACCACAGGGCCCTTAACGGGAAGAGCCTGTCCAGCGGTGCGCAGCCCACCTCCAGCACTACAGGAAGACCCAGGCGCCAAGGAGTTAAAGTACACCTACTGTGTGTGTGTGTGTGTGTGTGTGTGTGTGTGTGTGTGTGTGTGTGTGTGTGTGTGTGTGTGTGTGTGTGTGTACAGTGTGTGACACGCATGTCAGGTCAGCTACACGCATTGCACTCGTACCCGATGATATGATATGGACAACCACGCACATGCGACGCCTTAAAAAAAAAAAAAAAAAAAAGTAATTAACTGACACCCCCCTGCTGCACAGTCAAGACGCTGTTCGACACATTAACATACAAACACGCACACACTCGCTCTCTGTCTCGCGGTCTCCGGGGAGACGTCCCAATCAACCACCAGCAACAATATTATCCTGCCATTCACTGTCGCGGCGTGATTGATGAAGCCGAGGCGAGGCCGGACTCACACCGCTCGCACCAGATCCCAACACGGCGCTCATGAAGAATAACAACGCGAAAGACAACGCTTATACTAAGACTGGGATTGTTGCGACATGTACAATTTAATGGCCAAAAAACACTGATCCCCCGTGTGGAGAGCTGGGTTCCAAATGCATTCTCTGGTGATATGTTTGGCAGCGAGAGGGGAATTTTTTTTTTTTGAGAGAGAGAGAGAGAGAGTTTTAGTGTTAATCCGCAAAATCTTTTCTTCTGCTGACACAGATTCTGAAGTTCATCTGAAGTAAAAATGAGGCGGCTGTACCCACAGTTACACAAATGCAATCCTAGAGCCCAGTGACTATCAGATACGCCTCTGCGGGCAGCGGGCAATATTTTGGAGCTTCCGGTGTGGACAGTAAATATCCAGGTGTCTTCCATTCATCGCACATCGTTGACAGTGTTTACAGAGTTTCTCCACACATAACAAACAGTGATACGTTTGCGATACAGACTGTTTACCTGCGTGCAACCAAAGCCTGCACTAACGTGATCGGTCAAACGAAAAAAAACAGAAGGCTTATCTATACAGAATCCCAAATTACTGTAGAGTGATGTTTTACTCTTTTAATGTACATATGGCACGTCAGTATTTTTTTTTAAGAAAAGCTTGGAAAATATGGAACTCGTCCTTGAACGGAGATGTGAAGTAATAAAAAAAATAACTTCTGGTTTAATCAAAATCCCCCCATTCAAATCCAATAATTATTTCCTGTGTAAGCTGCAGTTTAGATAGTCATCGTTATAGCTGGAAATCAGGATGAGCACCGTTTGTTGCCGTTTCTTCACATTAAAGAAGAATTGGTTTAACTGAAAGTTTCTCAACTTCTTATTTCTTTTTTTCTCGGGGAACTGTGAGAGAATCGAGATTGAGATCAACATCTCTTTGCTCCTGTGTTTTGAACTTTTTAGGTGCGAACAAAGTTTTCTCTCAAAGTCTTTTCATGTGTTCATCACTGCTCATCCCCGCCACTTTTTCTAAAATCCGTGCTGCATTACAGTACACCTACACCCAAGCTGATATTAGGCATTTCATATTGGTGAAATAGAAATGTTTAAAGAGAGCCGTCACCGGTGGGGCCTTTTGTTTCAGATATTTTAAGATACTTTTCCCAATGCGAGGCAGCAGGAGACTGGTGAGAGAGCGAGAGCTGCGTAGCGTGGGTGGTGGTGTCCAAACAACAGATGCACGCGGAAATGCAGACATGTGTTTGCTTTCCGGTTTATCCCCCCCCCCCCCCCCCCCCCCCACACACATATGTTGTAGAGACGCTGAATTTAGTTTTATTGCTCGGTTTGATTTGTTTTCTGGCGAAAAACACATATTTTTCCACCTTGTGAGGTTCAGTGAAAACTGTGGCAGGGGTCTGTTGGGCCTTGGCAGAGGGAAGCGACTCTGTGCCATTCTGGTTGCTTATTATCAGTGCTTGTGCTTTCAGTGTGTTAGTGTGGATCTTCCAGGGACACACACAAGGGATTTCAATGGACAAATTCACTTCTCAATATTTCTTTCACATGTATTTGAATACGTGTTTGAACAAGGCCTCCGAGGTACAGCCACACCAACAGTGACTGATGCCTTTGAGTCTGGTGACTCCGCTCTCCATTCACTCTGCTTGTTTACCTGTTGCCATGATAACTGTCAGTGGCTCTTCACCGCCAGTTCTCCTGGCGCACACTTTCCCCCACTCCCTCTCATCACACGTCCCAGAGGTCCACTCACTTACTCACATTATAAACATCATAAAACATTGAAAAAACACATGGTTTATTAGGTCACGCTGGCGACTGAGCATCAGTGAAGGTAGTCACATTAATAGACATTAATCCTCAAATGTTCTTTTGTTGAGCTGACACACACAGATAAACGTTATTTATAAGCCAATTGTCGATTCTGCATTCTGTGCTGAGTTCAACTAACTTGATCCCGACGAAGTGAAGCAGAAATGCTGAGGAAAGATTTTCACCGTGACACGTCTGTGCGACGTCTGGACGTGCACGTGTGCCGACCGCAGCAGCTCCCCCACTTAGTTTTATTGCACCAGGTCGTTATGTTCTTCCGTGCCTTGTTCTACTGGCTTATTTTGTTCCTGTAGAGTCGCACATAATACTGCCAAGGACTAATGGGCATAGTCACATATTCTCAAACTTTATCTTTTTCTCTCTCCTTCTGTGTGTCTGTGTGCGCGTGTGTGTGTGTGTGTGTGTGTGTGTGTGTGTGTGTGTGTAAATAAGTAAGTAAGAGAAAACCAGCCGAGAGAGACGGGTGGAATCGGCAGAATGTCTGGTTCATGCCCCCGCTAACCGCCGAAGTCGACCCAGACATATATCGGCAGTTCCTGTGCATTATGGGATACGGCGCTGGCAATAAACAGAAACAGGGGAAATCTGAAATGAGGTGACTGAGACTTTTTACGACTTGTTCTCTTCACAATGCAGATGTCTGCAGCCTAAATCTGACCGCCCCCATAAAACTCTAACTTATAACCTGCTATGAATCAATTATACGTCTCACTGTCTGCAGCTGAAAAACAAGAACGCACTCTGACTATCTTCTGATTGATATTTGTCTCCGAGGCTAAACACTCTTCCTTCTTTTTCTTTGTTTTATTTTCCTGATCTTGACTGTTGAGCTGGCTTCACTGGCCCAGGGAACGTGAGCCTGAATCAGAGAGGCATGTTGTTAATGATGTGTTCTATCAAAATGCAAGTTCATTAGAGGTTTCTTGACTCGGAATTTCTTGAATGTCAAGACTACGGTCGTCCTGAGCCGTATGAACCTCTGGCGCAGACGGCTGTCTCAGCCAGCTTTTCAAACAGTGTGCATGAGAGACAGCCAGGGTAGGAGACAATGGGGGACGTCTCTGACTGGTAGAGAATGTGGTGGTTTAGTTTTAAGTTTTATATGAAAATGAGCACAGCTTTCCAGATTTCCACTCATGAGCGGTCACTGGTGGGGAGGGTTGGCCGCCCTCCTTTCATAAGAGGGTGTTAACCTTTTCGAATATATATAAATATCATAATGTAGAGACGTCCCGAATGGTTGACTCTACATAATCAATCATTGGCCTTGCAAGGTCAAAGATGATTTGAAACACTAGGTGGCGCTATGAGCTGTGCGCAACCCATTAATGTAGTAATAACTGTGAATCACTTGCATCACAGGTCATCCTGTTGATTATCACTCCACAGTTTAATCCAATAGGATGCCAACCATGACATACACACGCACAGTCTGTGGTGAAAGATGGAATAAACCTTTTTTATTGGAAGACATTGTTCAGGTTTCTCTCCAGAGAATGCTTAGATGGCTCTGATTTACGAGACGCTGAGTTCAGATATAAAGTCAGAAAATCACATCACATGCAGTTTGGTGAGTTTTTATCAAAACCATCTTCCAAAGTTTAGAGAAGCATTAAGGGACACAGCAGGAAAGGAAAAACATTACTGGGATTTGAGCAAATAAATTACAATGGATGAAAAAGTGCCACAGAAAAAGCTATTTTTTATGTTACTGTGTGGCCAGAGAGGACAACACCGTCTAACCCACTGATTTATGTTTTCATAAAAAAAAAAAGAAGCTGATATCATCCCAATATATCAGTGCAACCCTCGTCTTTTACCGTTGTTTTTGGATCCCTCCACTTTGGGATCTTGAAAACATTAGGCCTGAATCCTCAAGCTGGCCGCTCTCATCATCATGTTCCTCCATCTCCTTTGATTTGGTTCTGTCTTTGATATCAATAAGCTTGAATTGGAAGGGAATAAGTGAAGTCATCTTGTGAACTTGAACTGGATCCACTGATATTGTTTGGATAGGTGCACGGTCGGCCTTGAGAGACGCACAATGTAGCTGTAACCATCACTTTTTTACTCCATGCTAACTGGGCTGCCACTGGTCTTTGGCTCAGTGCTCGAGAAGAATTACTTTGAGGAATGAAGTTGAGGATTAAAAGAGGAATTTTTCGACATGTTTCCGAGAGGCAGTGCTACTCTGAGAGCTAAGCACATTGGCGACAGGTTATTTCTCATGATTCTATATTTTTAAGTTTCATGATGAGGACAAACGAACAAACGAACAAACGAACAAACTCCATTGTCGAGAATACTATTAAAAACACATCACTGCAGATTGTTCTGAGTGAATCCCAGATACACTCTCTAGCTGCTTTGAATACTTAGTTTAGCGCATGCGAACAAAAAACTGTGAAGAATTACTCAAAATGTTTTCTGGTCGGTCTCTGTATTTGATCGAATCGTGTGGATTATGAGACACGTATTTACACATATTGAAAAGTCCAATATTTTGTGTGCACGCATTTCACCTGTTACACACAACACAAGACGCACACAGCCAGGACATCAGGGTTAGAGTGACCAGAACGATCCGGATTCACGATGCGACATCATAGATTAATAACTAAATAACTGTGATAGTCTGTGTGATGAGCGACAGAGACAAGCAGACACACAAGCACACACACACACACAACACGCATACTAACCTAATACAATACAAACCTAAAAGCTCATGTAAATCATAACCATCCTGTTCACTGAGCTGGTAACATATATCCTGTTCCAAATGTTTCATATTTATTCAAGAGCAATTTTTGCTAACAGAGCCAGAGAGTCAATTTTATTTATTGTTTTGGTTGTGTGTGGTTTATTTTATGTATTTAGGATATTTTAATTTTTTTAACTCTAATTAAAAATGTCAGACTTAATATTCTGTACATTTCTTTCAAAGGGGGTACTTGTATGATTATGAGTATTGTCATTAAACCAGTGGTTTAAAATGGATTCACAACATAGGTGTATTATTGTGGTGCCAAAAGGTGCAATAAAAGATTTTATATTTATATATATCCTTTACCTTAAATAGAAACAGAAGTGATCCTTTGGATCTCGTTTGTAGACCACACATTGCAAGATGGCAGTTTGTAATGACAGTTATAACTAAATAGCAAAAACAGTAAAACAAATATGTAATATGTATTCAATTATTATGTTATTATTTATATTATTATTATATTATTATTATTATTATTATTATATTATTATTATTCATGTCTTATTTGTTGCCTGTCCATTACCAAACATTGTTAAATATATCAATACATGCTACACATTTTTTGTTAATGCACATATATTACAGCACAATGTATTTATTCATAATGTAATTACTATATATTTTCATTGATCAGGGTTTCAGTAGAAAACTGCCTGCAGTGATAAAATACAGATGTTTTGTCAGCTTTCATTTATCCAGGTGCTCAAGGTCAGAGTATGTCACATTGACTTTCTCCAAACATTCTCTCCCAGCATGGATTCTAACTAGCAACTCTCTCAGCCACTACCTTGATTCAGTGTGCACTGGGCCACAGCTCGCGTTGGAACTCTTTGTTCTCTCCAGGATATTCCTGCGCAGAGACGTTTGTTGGACCACTCAGCCAGAAGTCTAAGTCACTGTGACAGTTACTGGCAACAGAGAGTAGCAGCGCTGCTTGAGTTATAGGATATTACTACATGTGGGATCCCACCGAGCGTGAGCTATGCTCCCACTGCCTCACGCTGCGTCTTTTGATCACAATTTATTGCTGTGTGTGTTTTGACTTTGCCTTCTGATACACCGAGCAGAAAAGTGAGGGTAAGACAACATATAGCAATATACGATATTTGTATGTTGTCTCCTGGATATTGATGAAGAGGATTATACAGATGATTGAGATTTAAAGGCTGAATTGCCAGTGATTACTGATTAATGCTGTGCAGGGCAGAAGTGTGCTCTTTGGCTGACACACATTTATATTGATTTGTTAAATGAATGGACCATTACACCCCCCAACAGCAATTGTCTAATCATATTGTGGCATATATGTGGGGCACCATAACCATGCAGACCTGTAAATCATTACATTTCTCCGCAGGCCTGAATATTGTCCATAGGGTGCACCTTTCAAAAAGAAAAAAAAAGTTACTAATCAAACTTTGGGTTTATCTGCTCTAACCTATGCTGCTAATGTTAGCATGTTTGGCTAAGAAGTTTTTTTTTTCCCCCAGTGGGTAGGGGTTGGCTACTGCAGCCTTTGTGTGGTCATAGGTGACATTAGAAAAATAACTGGAAAGATCTGCGTTGGAGTCATAGACTGTTTATTAGGTATAGCTACCCAAAGGTGAAGCCAAAGCGTCTCGATCGCCACCTGTTGACTGGCTGGAGTATAGCAGCTTTCTCCATGTTAGTGACACGTTATGTTAAGTAACATTTTCTCAAAGATGGTTTCTGCCATTTAAGGTATTTTTTATTCGACTGATATGAATGTAAGTGCTTATGTTTCCAGTAAATTTGTTTTCGATTACTTTTTTAATGTTATTTAAACTGGATGAGACATAGTGATTGACAGCTGAGACTGACTTGCAACACTGCAGCTCCATCCCCCGAATGCTTCTGTGCAGAATCTGGCTCCAAATGCCCAAGATGACAGAGTTTATATCCAGGAGATTTTGGCTTCATTTCTACACAATGGGAGGAAGCAGAGACGTGCTGTCCATCTTTATTTAGTGCCTGTGGTGGGAGCTCTGCATATTAGTTAGTTTGGGGAAACTATTCTCCAGCTGAATTAAGTTATGTGTAGACATAACAAATGTATTGCTTGTCCAAGCATGGTTTTCTATACCTAGCAATAAATATCCCAAAGGTTTTGTTAAAACAAAGGAAATCTGTATTTTATCTTTATACGTCAGTAACACTGTATTATAATACAACTGGCTCGATCCTGCTCTACACAAACAATGCTACTGTTTTATCTTTGTCTTCTCTGGATCATCAAGCTGGCGAGGATGCTGATCTTTGCCATGGACATGGAGCTTCAGGGTGCTTTCACACTCAACCTGTTTGGTTTGGTTAAAAACATTAACTCTGCTGTATCTTCCCAGTTTGCGCGGTTGATTTTGACGTTTGTGTTCTGAAAGCAAACAGAAAACAAACTTTAGAATGAGTCCGGCTGCCGTGCGAGAGCAGCTCAGAATGTGAACTTATATCATCTATAGCTACGTGTGAGGATTTTACTCTGATCAGTCTGCTGTGGTTTTGTTCTTTTTCTACTTAGTCAGATTCGAGTCCAGCAAACAGACCAAAAGAAGTGACTGATGCATGCACTTGCCAATATTTATCATGGCTGGTCTCTAGCTGTAACCTCCTCTTCAATGATAACCTCAGTTTAGCAGCATGTGCACTCAGCAAGTGGTACGCAACGCTTTAGTCCTTTGGCCACAGGTTCACCAGATGTTGTAGCAATGAACATAGGGAAAAAGAGTCAGAGTAGCTGTGATGAGTCACCAGCATAGCGGACCATGGTATGAAACCCGATACGGGCTGCGTCTGCCTTGAGAGGACAGTTTAGTGAAAACGGTGTCATTACCACAACCTGAGGCCTTGCAGGCTAGGACCTCATGCGGTGAGCTGTATGCCAAAAAACGAAGGAGATGAGAGGGAAACAGGCTGAACACAATACAATGGGGGATGGAGGGGGGGGAGCTGGAGGGAATGGGCCAAAGCCTCTGTTTTATCTGGAGCGAATGAGATACTTGCATCATAGCAGCCCTCCAAGAATAATGTCAAAACCTGATGACTCTAAGAGAAAATAAAGAGTTGACGAAAATTAAGCTTAGCCCGTCTCACCTGGGTAGAACTGAAACTGGAGGAGAGTGAAATGATAGGTTTTGGGCAACAGACGTATTTGTGTCTCATTATCTTGTCTGATTTTATGTCAAGGCTACCAAAATGATAAATGAAGACACTGTGACATTCTCCCAGATACATAACACAGAACTAAACTGAGGGGGGGGGGGGTGGCTGTGGCTCAGGAGGTAGAGAGGGTCATCCACTAACCAGAGAGTCAATGGATCGATCCCCTGCACCTCCAGTCTGCACTCTGAAGTGTCCTTGGGCAAGATGCTAAGGATATAGATGCCCTGTATGAATGTGTAATTGAATGGATTTCCCGGACTTGTGCATATATTCTATGTCCCCAAGACAAACTGGGCAAGGAATCGACCTTTGCTGCCTTCTCAACCATCAGCACTTACTCCAGTACTTCTGTTAGCTGATGAGTAGTCTTTTTCTATTTCAGCATTCATCTGAAGAAAAATCATAAAGAATGTTGAATACCTTTGAAGATGGCAATGAGAATTGGACTTATATTGCTTTGCAATCGATTAACTAAACAAAGGAAGTCTTAAAGTCTTTTGGCGTTTTCGACCCCTATGTCATCAGGTTAAGAAGGGGGTGAAGCAGAACGTAGTCTAGTAATCCCCCCCCCCCGTGGGCTGGACACTGGTGGTGGTTGATGATCCAGATAAGGTGATGATGATGATTCTGCTGAAGACTGGAGGAGATTGGGGTGGAGGTGGGTTACATGCGTCACTGAATGACGGCTGACTGCGGAAGAGAGGAAGAAGGGATTTAAAGTTTGAAAGCAGCTGCATGATTGGCTGGAAGAGGCGGTGGCAGAATCTGATTGGCTGTTAGAAACGCCTCCAATCAGCTGATTAATAAGCATAGAGAGAGTGAGAGAATTGAGATTGATTGAATGAGGGAAAATCTTCCCGACTGAACTTGCGCTCAGCCTCATTTTTAGGATGTGCACATTTTAGTGACTAAAGATGTCTGTGACTGTTCAAAATTCCACATTTACACCAAAGCAACCTGAATCTGACCTTTGTCTCACGAAAGCTCACAGAACCTTGTTATCGAAACAGAAAAACAAGGATTTATTTTATTTTATTTCATTGGCCTACTTACTACTTATTTCTTATCAACCAATGCACGAGTCAGTGCCTTCTGCAAAGAAAGCAAAGCAAGTGGAAAACGTTCAATGGCTACAATAAAAGTGTGGACAGCAAATGGGGGGAATTAGTGGTCGGTAAGAATGCATCTGAGGCGATGAGTAAAAACCAATGTTCTCACTCCTGATGTCATAGGCTGGAGTGCACTGGGCGGTGAGACGTCGGTTCACCTTTCCCTGTCCCGGCACGCGAAGGACACCCAGGGGAGTAAGACGTCAGCATCACCGCAGCCGTCAGCATCATCAACACTAACGTCATCAAGTGGTGAAGGTAGAGTCAATATATCTTTCACACATCCATTTTTTGACCCACTTAGGATGAGGGATTTCTTCCCTGCCTCTCTTTACCTGTCTCAATAACCCATTTGCTTCCTCTCTCACGCCGAGCATTAATACACTTACACCACATTTTAAGTGTTACGATTCCTTGGTTTATTTTCAGTCGATAGAACCCCTGCATCAATAGCTCAGCTGGGTATCAGGCTTTGTCTCATATGTTATTAATAAAACCTGACTTGTTAGCAGACTGGTGTCTGGCGTCCAGAAACAGAGTGCAGCGATTTTCTAATCCAGTCTTAAAGATGCTAAAGTCATTCTGAAAATGGTCAAAGCTTAAAAACAGCCCTTTTTTTTATTGCAAAATATGTTCCGAGTAGCAACTTTCTGCACCTGCACGTGTTTCTTGATATTTATACCTTAATAGCAAAGTGTGCACTTAATTTTTCTGTTTTTACTCAATTTTCTTTTTTGCCTATGATGGGATTTTACCTCCCTCTTGTTTTCTTTCACCCACCGCCCCTCTTCCCATCCTTACTGTCTCACCACAGCTTTTCACTGTTTGGGTTAATGTGGTTGGATCGGACAAGCCAGGATTTACACGCAGAGGAAAGATAAGGGGACATTTTTACGACACAACCACTATTTCAGAGGTGTGCATGAGAGTCGGAGAACCATTTTTAGACTGCAGACACGGCTGGAAAATTGGTGTAAGCTACTAAAAACCAAGTTGTAACATTTTAGGGCCTCATGGCTTTTCACGGAAACACCTCCCTGTACAGAAAATATACTTTATTAATCATCTGGCTATTAGCATGATTGTCTGTATCCGGGGGTGGGGTGGGGGCTGCAATAGTCTAGGATTTCTGCCTGTAAGAGACAAAATCAATAAGGAAAAATTCATTAATTTTACCACAGCAATAACTTTGTGGCACTAAATATATACATTTTAAAGAATTCAAGACCATTTTCCATCCAGACAACACTGCGTTCATATTCACATAGTTGACTTTGCTGGAAGCTGCCCAGTGCACCGACAATCTGACCTACTGGTCACTGAGCTGTCCCACTAGTGCAGTGGCCCTTAAGGCCTTGCTCAAGGACACATCAGTAGTCATGACAAGAAAGCAGGCTCAGCAACTATACTTTCCCATTCAGCACAATGCCTGGCAACTGGTGGCCCGCGGGGCAAAAATGGCCGGCCAGCAATAATATCTGGCCCGCCTAATAATTTTGATGATTCGTATTTTTTTATTTTAAGTATAAGACTAACTTTGTCGACAAAGTAAAAGTATAACTTTTTTGCTGTATTTTGAGCTGAATTACAGAGTTTTTAATCTGATAAATTGTGAATTTCGGATTGAAGATTGCATTACTTGTTTAACAGGCCTTTTGAAATAGCTGACATACAAAAAATGTATATCATTCAAACTTCTATATGAGCCACTCGTAAACAGTAACAGAGAAAAAAAACTGACTACAAAATCGGTGCAAATTATATCTTATATGTCTTATATCTGTTTTGTACGCAAAGTTCTCTAACTTCACACAATGTCCAGCGTGCAAATATGTCCAGCTGTCAGTATGTTTTATTGAGTCATAGATTAGTTGAAGCCAAGAGGTAGAAGAAATGAAGTTCCATTTTTAAGTAACCAAGTTGATTAGATCAGAAATTCAAGCAACACCTTTATTAATGCAATATTATTCCTGAATCATGCCCTCTACAGGGACTGCCTGATCTTAGCAAAAAATGTGCCCAGGGGAAAAATGAACTCCGGTCCCCAAAGGAGCCCCCCCCCCCAAAAATTAAAGAGCCACTTTAGGGCCCTAACGGTTTCAGTGGTGCAGATTACCAAACAAATGGCAAAATAATCAGATTACTACAATGTAATTGTCACACAGAACCAGTTGCCCTGGGGCAGTTCACCAGTTTGGGAATCCAGCCTTGGATTGTGCAGGAGAGCAGAGTTTACACTGGGAAGACAATAGATTCAGAAAAGTGTTAAATAGCACAAGTCTCAGCACCAGGCTAAAAATAGTTGTTCCTCATCAACAGTTGCATGGTGGAAACCAAATGTAGCTCCACTCAGGTCATATAGTGCAGTACGCGTACAGCCTGTTGCACCTTCACTATGCTGGATACACAGTCTGTGTATTGGCAGCAGTCACCAGCAGGACTTCCCCAGTGGCTCGCCGGGCTTGTTGCTGGTGACCTGCTGCCCTGTGTGGTAACAGTGTCAGTGGGACACAGAGTCGTCTGTGCAGCAGCAGCACACTGGCCTGTTGTGACTGTGGCTCATTAAACAGAGGCCCTGTATGCCTGTCCGTGAGTGGCACGTGTGTCCTCTCTCTCGCTGTGCTGCTAAAAATAGCAACAACAACAACAATGGCACCGGGAAATGCCTGGTTAGAAAAAAAGAAGGGGAAAAAAATGACCTCAGATGATATCGCGTTACAGCCTATGAATAACGCTTAGACAAATCCTATTTTCCATCGATGGCAGAGAGGCTGAATACTTAAGAGGGTTGTTGGCTGGAGCTATTCATTTATTTCATCCCTTCATGAGTGCTTTGGATGAATTTAGACTGCAGACTGAATAGCTGGACGACATGTCTGTCCAGAAATAAAGACAATATCCTGGATACAAATGCTAACATGCCATCTTCGGAATTTGGAGCCAGAGTCTGTGCAGTAGCGATGGGGGGAATCGAGCCACAGTAGCAAGGTTGTGCTGATACACACTCTCGACCAATCACAAGTCAGTCTCAGCTGTCAATCACGGCATTTGACCCCATTTTTGTATCGTAGAATAACTCATTAAAACCAAACTTACCAGAAAACACTCGGACAAACATTGTAAAAAGAACTACCTTAAATGAGAAATAACATCTTTGAGAAAACTTCATTTGGCGTGTTCTACTTTTAAGTGTGGCCCATGTCCCATCCACTAACATGGAGGAGGATTAATGCTGTATACTGCAGCCAGCCACCAGGTGGTGATCAAGACACTTCGGGTTTACTTTCGATAAACAGTCATGTCGTCCTTCTTCAGGCCATTAGAACAATCCCTGGTGGAATATATCGTACTTATTGTTTGCTCAAATGTTCCCTTTCACATCGGTCTGGACGTCAGTGTTCCTCCCCTGTGGTTGGCTGAGCAGAAAGCCGGTGATTAAATCATCATCTCCACTCAGAATCGCTGCAGTGGGTCCCGATGCGTGGACAGCCACTGCTAAGAGAGTGGCACGTTCCTCGATGAGAGAATCTGTCTGCGGCTGGAAGGCATGGAGGACAACCTCAGGCAATAAACTGCAGCTATTGAATGGGCTCCTTTTTTTTTTTTTTCTTGAGGCCATCACTCACCCAGGAGGCTGTGAAATGGTTTATTGAATAAAAAAGAGATTTTAATGTTTCAAACTTGCAGTGCAGTATAAAAGGCTGAAAGGGCAAAATGAAGATTATCACTCCACATTAATAACTATTGAGGCCTTAAGGGGATCGCAAACATTCCTTGAAACTCATTATGCATTCACAGAGAAGTGTTAAACTTAGTATATTCCAACAATGCTTTGTATTTATACTTTACGAGTTGACTGTTCAATAGATGCAAAAGTACGACTAAAATTAGCAGAATTGCTCGACACAGACAGAAACAACCAATCACTCTCACATTCACACCTCCGGTCCATTTAGACTCTTGTAAATAGTATCTTTAAGAATTCCCAGTATGTTTCAGGATCTTGATGTTGCTACAGGGCGAGTACAGAACGCAGTTTCACACAATAATTATGTTTTTTTCCCACTTGCATTTAGCAAAGAAGAATATCAAGGTCAGAACCAATCACAGGGAGAGTAGCGGTGAATCTTCCAGACCACACACGGAGACAGACCTGCTGAATACCACCACAGAAAATCTTTCATCGCAATTGATATACAGTGGGTTTGGTGGCTTGTACAACCACAATGGACACATTCATTGGGAAATCATAGCCATGAAAATTTAGGACGAATTAAAGAAACCTATTGTAGCTTGATTACTTTGTTGTGGTTCTGTAATAATTTACAGAATGATAGAGTGACTATTTTCACAATTTAAGAAATGTCTTTTCATGTATTTGCAACATAAAAACCGGCACCTCCTTTTACCACCCATGGCCAGTGAAGTTCTGCTCGCAGCTATTTTTATTCAACAAGCAGCATTTATTTACATTTCAGCCTTGTGGGTAACTCCCAGGCATCCCTGTGCCTCTTAAGCGTCTCGTTATCTCTGCTAGGTGTGTTTGGCCAGCAGAGTGAGAGCTGGTTGCTGTATGGCCGTCTTGTTCCTCGTGTTTGCTTTTCGTCACCGGAGTGGCGAGAAGATGGATGAGTCTTTCACTGCTGATAACTCTGGCTTCTGCCGCCATTAGCTACCAGGCAGGCTAACACCCCCTGTGATCCCTCTTCATCTCAAATAGACTGCAGAGCTGTCAGGAGCGACCACTTCTATATTCAGTCCGACCATGATGGACAACCTGGGTTCATACCAGGAGTCTCAGTACCTCTTAGTTTGGTCTTCTCTCGCACTCAAACACACACACACAGTTGTGTCTCTGTGACTTCAGAAGACATTACATTGACTGCGTTTACATGAGCACTAGTATCCCAGTTATTTCAGGTTTTTGAAGTACCCTGAATGTAAACATCATATCCTGATTTCAGTTTCCTGACTAAGCCCTTATCCCTGTTTTGAGAAACATGACTTTAGCTGGAGCAGTCCGTAAATAACCAGCATACTGTTGCATGTATACACCTAATGCTGGTTTCTGACCATTGCTGACTGGTGCCTTTACTCTTGTATCCTCCGGTATCATGAATGTTCCAACTGTGACACACAGCTGTTAAAAGGATGTCCTGCTCATACGAAAATGTTCTCTCCATTCTGTTCACTGACCGCAATCATGACGACCCGACCCGTTTCTTCATCCGTGAGCCCTGCCTCTGTGCGAAGGCAGTGGCAGCATGACAGCGACCAAAGAGGAGGACATGTTTAATATTTGCCGTCGCTGTCATTGCTGGCAATAAGGTGGATGAGCCAAATGTGCAACGTGATGTTGGCGTTTCCATAGCCACCATACAGGAATTCAAATTGTCTGTAGGTTGTGTTGTTGTGACCATGGTATCGCAGGATACTTATGTTTATCATTTATACAGGGATATGAATAACCAGTTTTCTCAATGTTTTAAAAAAAAATTCCAAATATGATCAAAAGTCTCATCATTTAGATTCAAGTGCACAACGCAGTCATTGATTTCCTGCAGACTTGCTCTAAACCTAACCTGAGTTACTGCTTGCCTTAAATGAAACCTAAGCTTAACCTTAAAACATGGCTTAACCTGAATTACAAACTGGGGACTTGCTTGTCCTCATAAGGCAGAAAAGTCCCCATAATTTCACTGTTTAAACAGATTTAGGTCCCAACAACATGAGTAATGCCTGGACCACACACAAACACACACACACACACACACACACACACACACACACACAGCCTCTGTTTGGAACAAACACACAGAAAAGTAGGACGGATCCGTCAAAGCTAATTTGATGGAGCAGTTTGCCAACAACACAAGGATTTAGACAACGAGGGTTATTAAGTCTGAAGTAAACATGCCTGCTTGCATGTAAACTCATCAGCACTCGCAGCGCATTCCAAATAATTCCGCCCTAATTTTCAGGGATGAAGTGGAGGAAAACGCTTTGCGATGGTGCAGAGAGTTGTCAGGGTTTAAGATTGCAGACCGTACAAGTTTGCGTCATCGCTCCCAGACTGCGGCGCTGCACGCGTCACGAACAGGAAGAGCTGGAATATTTCCTTTCAACAGTCATGGGAATCTTAATATTCACAATCCAGCTTTTTGATTGTGCCGATTCTGTTAAGCTCCGCTCTTTGCACAACAGCCAAACATTAAACATTGTAGCCCCTTGATTAGAGCTGAATGCTCCATCTGCATGGTAAGCCAAGCCTGTAAAACCCAGAGGGAACCACCGTGGTTGTATTCTACAGGGAAATTAAATAGGCTCATAAATGTTGTAATTTTTTGCAGAACATTATTGGCTTGATGACTAAATCACTAACTATGAAATGCTAAAAGATAGCACTTGTAGGGTTCATTATGAAAGATGAGGGGGTGCATTAATAGTTGTGTATTAAGAAAGGTCACTTCCAAGGGTTTCTGGTTCAAATCCCAATTTGGACGGGGCCAGTTTTGCACAGAAACGCCTTTTGGTATTGCCTTTGCAAGGAATGTGTGGTTTTAACGAATGCCTTCGCTACAACTGTGGATATTTTTTGATGGAAAATCACTCGTTTGTTTTACAAAACAAGTACTAAAAACAGGCTCATTACATAAAGCAAAAGTGGGCACATGTAAACTAAGCTCTGACGTCATCATTTTCCCAAATGCTCCATTTTACATGTACACACGGATACACAGAAACCACTGTTTTTTATTATTAAACTATTATATCGAAATATCGGTTTTACTGACTTAAAACACTGTGTGTGGACGAGAGGTTCAACCGCAGAGGAAAAAGTTTGTTTTGCAAAATATCCACATTAGTGCGGACAGGGCGTTAATCTTCAGATAAATCCACAGAGACCTCTAATCCCAAGTACATCCAAAACTAAAGAGGCTGCTCTTCAGGTTTACTTACTGTAACAAACTTCTTGACCCTCACACATGAGCAAAATGTTTCAGGAATAATTTCTGTCTCACCTGATTTATTTTACGCGGTCGCGATTAAATTTGTACCAAACCAAACAGCTAATAATCGTGATTTAATGTGCATCTATTTGAGAATCCTTAGTATCAAAGAGGTTCAGGACCTCCTGTGCTGCAGTATCAATTACTGCATATTTTAAGAGCTTAGTGGTAGGTAAAGCCCAATGAACAAATATTTGGCATGTCCAAGCAAACTTTTTCCGCTGTGTTTAATCATTAGGGAGAACAGCCGACCTGTGTAGGTGTCCTTCAGTGAATCTTAGTGCCATATGCACACTTGTGGTGGGAGGTGTTTACTCGATTCTCCAGCAGACGTGTGCCCAGCGTCCACGGTTGCATGGCCAGTTTGACCTTCTTGAGCACTTGTGGTGAGTGTGTGTTTGTAACATACCGTCAACAAACACGGCAAAAATGCTGGAAATTAGGGGGGGGTTTGGAATGAGGGACGTCCTCCTCCCTCCTTCTCTGAAAGTGTCTTTTGTTTGTTGTATGCAAAAGGGTTAGAAGTTCAAGAAGTGTGTCTTTTTATCAGTTTTGTGATTCATTGTTGACTAAAACAATCCCAAAGCTTTGATGCACATTCAAAATCTAAAACTGACCGTGCATACTGTTGCTCTCAGTCGTCAATATAAAATTCAGTGTATTTGGCTCCTTGGTTCATAAATCTGGAAAAAAAACCATCCAAATGCTTCAAATGTAAATTTGAAACCAAAGTATTGTCTTTCCCTGCAGGAAGCCTTCTGGAGGAAAGCTGCCTCTCATAGGGGAGATATCTCAGACTAATAATGTGACTGTATGTGAAGATGGATATGGACATTAAAATTCAGAGGAATGTTGGTGCACAACTTCTCTTGAGACTTCCCTCCCTTGTGCTAATATAGATTAAGGTACGCAGAGAGACATATAGAAGACCACACTTATAGTGGTGAGTATTACATTACTAGTGAGGGACTTGATGGCAGTCATTACTTAGCCCTTACCTCTGTCTAACCCTGAATCCTGACCCAAACCTATAGCACCATCGAAGGATACATATACATGTATTCCCACATGTAAATACAGTCATGAGCTGTTAACATACATCTTTTAATATTAATTCCATTAAATCCTTCATCGTCACGAGGGCAAAGTCCCAATTTGGAATGACACAGCTTCCTGTTAGAGACCAACCCTGAGGCCAATCCAAACAGCCTACTGTTCATTCGGCTAGATTCAAACTGATTGAATAACTGTTGAATACTGTCAAGTTCACTGCTGAGTCTCCCATTCGGGTTCACACTCGAACACCCATCTAGAACCTGCGCCTCGTTTGACGAACCATGTTTGACAGCGCACAAAAGCTGTTTTGGTTCAAAAATATTCGTTCAATAATCCAGATACAGATGTGCTCGTATACGCACAGATTTGATTTCATGCACCTTGAAATAAAAGCTCTCCCCATAAAACAGAATGCGCCAGTAAGGTGAGTCTGTTGCCGGTGTATTATTTAGCACATGGAAGTAGGGATACATTTCAGATGGTTATCACGGATTGTCCGAGGACTACACATGCCTTCACTGCTATACTGGCCTCTTGGCATGTCAGTATATTTGCAGAGTTCTTCATGCTCACCGTCAGACTTATGGAGTCAGTCACACTGTTGCATTTCAATTGCTTGTGAGTGCCAGTAAAAATGTATCCATGTTGTATTCTATCCTGTGTATGTTGATTTGTCTGTTAGAGCCACAGAATCAGATGGGTTTGGTCGCACATGCCAAATTACTTGACAGGGTAGGAGTCAAGTAATTTGGAGGATTGTTCCCCTGAGCTATTCTACAAAAATGGTGGACAAGCTTATGACTCCACAAGTTAAGCATCAGCAAAACTTAATTTGTCTTCGCTCCATCATTTATTTAGTCTATCATAAGTTTGTTAGGGTAAGTTGTTTGTTTGTCAGCAGGACTACGCAAAAACTACCTATTGTATTTTCACGAAACTTGGTGGAAGGATTTGATGCCGGCCGTAGAGAATGCATAACATTTTGGCGGAGATCTAGATGGGGGCGTATCTAGGAAGGTTTTTTACACTTTCATTAAGCATATCTAAGGAAGTGATATCTATGAGCGTGTGCAATTTGGTGCAGCCTAATTGTTGGGCCTTGGCAGAGGTATGCACTACTGACTGTCGTGGTAGTTTGGGGGCTGTTTCTGGTCTGACCACCCACTCATACCTCATCTGACACATATCAGCTCCTTTTAGTTCTTACACCTTATAAACCATCTGAGCTGCTTTCAGTGCTTACACCAGAAAATGACTTCCAACCTTCTTTTAGTGCTCAATTGAAATTTCAATTGCTTAAACTGTGTCCATGTGTAGAGCTTACACTACAACACCGAGCCTTGCCAACTCTGTAGCCACCTTTGAAACATCCCTGGGAAGTTATTTAAGGTAAAGAAGACCAGACCCCAGTCAAAATGAATGGTCACAAAGTAAAATCCACATATTTAGAATCGCGAGTCAATTCTGATAAAGAACCACCAAAAGGCTTTTTCCCAAAGGCTGTACTTCTGCTACACATGTGCATAGTTTCAATTGTGTCAATCCAAGACCCCAATTACCCTTGTTACCCTTCTTATAGGACATAATATGTATTTTATAATGGTCATCTTCTTCTCTATGGACTTCTCTATTCAGGATTCTAATAATACTAATAATCTCAACAGTATTCAAAACAGTACTCCAAAATCGAATCCTGTTTGTTTGTACTTGTACACGTATTTCACTGTAACGTGTGTTCGTCACAGTGCTCCATGGCTCCGTCCAACCAGGGAGGGGATGTGACCCTTGTAAACCTAAGGCCAGATGACAGTTTTACAGTGTCAGCTGTGCCTGCCTTGACTTCTTCAAAGGTTCAGCCAAAAGACTTATTGCTTTAACACAGGGTGCATACAGTTCATATCAAATTCCCTTTCCGAGCTTTGAGTTATACTGTCAAAGGAAGCCAAAACAGCTCAAAGAAATCTATAAAAGAACTTTATTTTGACAAATTGCGCAAAACTAAACGTTGGGCCTTCCAGAAGAGAGGGCGATCTGATCATTTGATATCACAAATACTTAGATCCAGAGAGGCATTTGGCAAACAGGCTGCATATTATTGGGTGAAGGTAGTGGATAAAAGTGGTATTGGTGGTAACTGATTGGCAGGTTTACTTGACGCAATGTAATTTGATATCTAAAGTGTTGTTAGAACTGATGTAGGTTATGTCACAGCCCCATTTGACTCATTGAGCCACTATTAAAGCCAAGAACGAACCCAGCTCCTCCTGACGTGGTGGCCTCATCCTCCTGTCACTGCAAAGTCCCACGCCAAAAACATTAAATTGAGAGATTACATCAACATTAATTGCATGTAAATAGCACAATGTAATGTAATGCAGTCAGCTTGAAGATGTCTCTAAGCTGAATTATGTCAATATCTATCTATTTATATATATTAATCTACCAGAGAGCTGGTTTGTGTCAGTTTCTCTGCACAGTCATAAACTTTTGTTTCTTTAAATCCACAGGTTTCTTAAGGATTGTTCTGAAACTGCAGTTTGCGTTTTTTAAACAAACTCCCACAACTTCATCCGAAACCTTGGGGTTAACAGATCAGCTATCACCATTTCTTTCTCGGGAAAACAACTTTCTTGCTCCATTGTATTTGTTTTTTCTTGGAAACACGTCAACATTTCTGTCTTTTCAACAAAACAAATATTTGAAATGTAACCTAATACCAAAAGTGCACACAAAAAACACAATGGCTACTACCTACACATAACTGTAATTCTACAAAGACAGAAGAAATATTGAAAAACAAGGAAGGAAATGCTGTTTATTGTTATGGTTGAGTAACCTTTAGGAATTCAGCGGAACAAAAGGATGGTTTTAGAGGAAGAAGCAAACAGTTTAATAAAAATTAAGAAGGAGTTTTAGAGTTATGTAATTTTGGAGAGTGAAACTGAATAAAGTGATCATTTACGTATTCAGTTGAGATTTAAGGCGAAGAACTGAAAAGCAAGCGGAGGGGAAGTAAAGATTCTCTCTGTCTTTGACCCGAATCTGCCTCGCCGAGGTAAACTTCATCTCCAGGAAAGAGAGTCCCACAAATCTTCGCCAGCAGACAGAATGGTCCCATCAATGGGCCGTGAAGGCTGAATTTAAAGTATCTCTTTTACAGTGAGGGGAAAATATAAAATGTTGTTGTGGAACAAGCCTGGACTTCACTATTTCAATCAAAGATTTTTAAAAACTCTCTGTTGTTTTTGCGGAGATGAACTCACAGGTCTGGCAGTTCAGCTGAGCGATTTGCCAGAATACCGTTGTTGTTGTATTGTGCAGCCAAAATAGTTTGCAGTCCCGAACCATCATATAATACACTTTGAATTCACCTGCTGTTTCAGTTGCAAGGCATCAATAACTCTATCCTTAAAATGGAAAGAAGAGTATTATGGGACATAAAGTTTTGGTTTTACAATATAGTTTATGATCTGGCATTACACACTAAAGTTAGGAAAAAAAAGAAAAAAGTCAGGAAAAGGCTCCAAAGGTGAATAGTTAGATTTTGGAGGAAGTATGCTGATTCACTTTCTTTCTGAGATGGATACCACACTCATACCTGTAAACCAAATATGAAGCTAAAGCCAATTACCTCAGCATATCAGAAAGACTGGAAGCAGCGGAAAGAATTAGCCCACCTCTTTCTACCACAAGGGTCAGGAGAAAATGCAGTTTTTATGGGGGGGGGGTTATGTGCTGAACTATTTCTTGGCCGGATTCGTTGACTTGCTGGAGTCGTAAGACTATCACAACGTGTTTGTGCAATGCTTTAACTGTCTCAAGACTCCAGGAAGATTCTGCACCCTGCCAAGAGATGGTCCAACCACTGTGAAACTGCAACCTCTGCTTTTATTGCGGGATTTGGACGGATCAAACAAAAAGGAATAAACTGGGTTTTTCTTTGCCTTTGGATGGAGCCATGCTAGCTGCTTCCCCCTGGATTCACTTTTATGGCTTTTTATTTATTTATTTCCTGTGCATTTCTCTCTGCTGCATTGTATATGGTTGTTATGATGAATGTCAGCCGTCCTGTGTTTCCAAAGCATAAAACTGTGATGTCGTTATAATGATCGCAGTAGAACCATATGCGAGGGGCACGCCCACTGAGTCCAGCATTATTCAACACAATTAAGGTGTCTTAAGTAGCAAGGCAATGGTCGAAGCCCAGCTGAGTATCTCCAGCAACTCTCCGTCTTTCTGTCCCTCTCTTTCTCACACTCTCCCTCCTTCCCTCCTCTATCCATCCATCTCCCCAGCACCATTTGTCAGTGTGACAAATACCACTGGTACCTCAATGTGTCCTGTTGTCCCCAGACTGCACTAAACACCAGTCATGAAAAAGTCATGGGCAACAGCCAGACATCCTGATCCAGCTCCTGTCATGGTAGATGCATTAAGCCTCCCTGGCCTCCTCCTCCTCCTCCTCCTCCATCTGACTCCTGTGGAGAGGGAGTAGGAGGGAGGAGGTATGAGCTGGTTGAGAGGGAGACGAGAGGTGGATGGATGGGAGAAAAAAGCTTGAGAGAACGAAAGGGGGCAAAGTTCGCCAAAGGGAGGACAGACGCTGGGAAGGAGCTGTGGAAGAAAACTGGCAAAAAGACGACGAAGACTGAGTTAAAAAACGCAGACATGCTGGATTGGATGTATGCTAAAGCAAGGTAGCACACGGGGGTGTGTATTTGAGAGGGCCCGAGGGACGGCCTCACAAAGTAGCCCTACAAGCATCCACAGCTCCTGATGCTTCCAGCAGCTGTGCTAATGGAGCTCCCTGCTTGTCTCACTACTGGGAAACACATTTTCTCTCCAATTGTGGGGTCTCTCTCTCTTTCTTTCTCTCTGTGTCGCTCTCCCATCATGGGTTAAACATATCAAAGCGGCGTGCCGTAGATCAGGAACACATTGGCCCCCTGGGGTCACTTTAAGAAGTGATTTTGACTCTGTTTTTTTTCACTCCTCTCCTAATTTTCCTACATGTGTCTCTCGCACTCACTTTGTCATCCGAGGCTTCTGTTAATGTTGACCGAGAGGCTTATTAAAGGAGAAGTGTGAAAGGAGGAGCAGTTGTCACATTACGAGAGAGCAGGGGATGATGTTCTCACTGTGATTCAAGTGATGGATTATTACTATTTTGTCTCGCAACGTTCAGATGGGAGTCGCAGCGTTCCTCAGCAATTTGTCCAGTCTCCCCGTTGGCCAGGCAGCTGAGCCCTGTCTCTTGTGAAAACAGGTGCTACCATATATGGGATTTACTTGACTGATATGGGTTGTTAAATGCCAGAACTGGTCTGTTTTTAGAATGATTGTTATCCCTGGAATATATTTTATTTGAAATCATAATTTTCACTGCTGGCTTCCCAACCTTTGTCCTTAAAACACATCAGTCTCTGTGATGTGAGCTGTGAGCAGTTTCACAAGAGATTCCTATTCATTCCCATTGCGTTGATTAATTTGGAACTTGTTACATGCATTCATTTTGAACAGTATGTTGAAAACTGAGAATGAAGTCGAGGTTTTAAAAGAGACTGTGTCAAGTTACTACAACTTAAAAATGGTTTACTCATCATTTTTGCACTGTATCTGGTGGCTTGGCCTTTTTTGCTGTGCACCATTTGGGTCATTGCTCTACTTTTCCGTATAGAAACAAACCTTGAGACAAAAAAAATCCTTGACATATTCCCCCCATATCTTTGCACAATTTATTTCCTCCAATCACAATCTCGGATCACAAGACGCAAATATGCTGTCTGTCCCTGTAGCGTAGCGTCAGAAATGGAGAAGACAGCTTTCGTGTTTTCCACTCCAGGCACCTAAAACTGTTTTGCATTGAGAAATTAAAGAACTTAGTCAAGACTAAAATCCAGGTTATTGTAAATTCTATGCTGAATACTTCCTTAATGAATTGTCATTGTTTTAGCTTTCTGAATATTGATGTTTAATACGTAACCTTGTCTGTGAAGATTCTCACTCATTCAGGTCACAGTATCTTTAGGAGATGTACATGTGTAAATGGAGTTTCTTGTGTTTCTTGAAGACGTTTCAATTCATCCAAGAGGCTTCTTCAGCTCTAAGTGACTAGTGGGAGGAGACATAGGTTTCTGTTCTTATCTCGCTGGAGCATTTATACGTTATTACCTGGTTTTCAGGTGATGTTTAAGAGGTGAAAGAGCTGCTAACGGCTGTTGGATTTATTGTAATTTGACTGTATTCATATGTGTTCACTGTATTCAAGGGCTTTTCCAGTCACATTGACCACTCAAAGCACTTTGCAGTACCAACTCCCAAAATTCATGTTCATACAGCCCTTTTATAAACAGCATGTTCTCTTCCTCACAGCATTCACACACACACACACACACACACACACACACACACACACACACACACACACACACACACACACACACACACACTACCACCAGGGGCAATTTAAGGTTCGGTATCTTGCCCAAGGACTTTTGACACTGATTGAAGGTGCCAAGGATCAAACCACCAACCTTCTGGTTAGTGGACGACCCTCTCTACCTCCTGAGCCACAACTGTCCAATATTAACAATAACATTTGAGGACACAATAAAAGAAGATGAAAGGTTAGTTTTACTTTACAAATCACAGAAAATATCTCATATTAATCAGATTGTAGATACTATATACTGACCAGTAATAAAAAAAATGCACAGTGTGTTGATTTTACTAAGCTATATTCCCACAATAAAAGCCAAGAATGTATGAGTGGGTCAAGGATGTCCTGTTTAAACAGAACAATGAATATGAAAGCGCCTGGGATAATGGGGGAAATACTAAGCTAAAGCAAGCAAAGCTGCAAAAACATGACTACCAGTAAGTCTCCACCTCACGAGAGTAAAAAAAAAATAAAAATCTAAAAAGGTTATTCTTAAAGGCACAATCATCAGCTGCTGTACAGCAGTCCACAATGTTTGCAATTCAAATTGTGGCCCTTGATATGAAAATCTCCTCATATGCATAAACAGGGTTTAGCCTCTCTGACATTTCTGAGTAACTTATACCAGGAGAAAGAGCCAAAAGGCCATAAACCTTAATATTGGAGGCAGTAACACAGAGTACAAGGGCCTGAGCCATGGAACCTTGACTACGCATGTAAGAATACAATGTTTTTGGGAAGAGGAGCTAGGAAAATGAAAACTATACAAGTGGACCAACAGAAATAGTTTCAGTGTACAAGTTCAATTTAGGGTGCAATTCAATCAAGTGTAAATACAACAATGAAGAATGAGATATGGTAGGAAACTTTTCTTCTAAATTGGTTAGTAAGTGGCTGTTAATAGTAATGTTTTATGTAGCAATATTAAAAACTGGAAAAAATGACATTGCATGTTTTTTTAGCTTGATACGAGACACTTTAAATTTTAAGTATAAATTGGACCACAGATATAATTTCTAAACAATTTTCTTTGCAATTGTAATGCATCAGAAGTAATGACAATGCAACACGGATCAGGACGAAATGATGGAGTAAGTGTTGGTGGAAAACAGAGAGGGAGCACAGCCCCGCGAATGAGTCAAGCTGTTGACACACCATACACAGAATACAGTAATTGGAGAGTTAGTAATTGGACACATCCAATTTTTCCTTAAAGGGGGAAATGGGTTGTGAGGAGTGGTGAGTAATCGAGGTGCACCACTGTGGGGAAAGTGGATCAGTAAAATATGAGAATCTTTCCTCCACAGCTTTTGCCATGCTTGTTAAGCCACGCTGGCACTGCTAACAACAACATGTCATCCGACTGCTACCTCAAAGATTATTGTTCTTTCCAATGTCTTCAAATATTACAACATTAGAAGCTGACTATGGTAAATGTTAGGCTAAGTAAGAAGCATGTTCATAACAAAGCCATGGATACTGTCATACTTTTGGCTAGTCAGTAGGAGATATGACTCATAACTCATCCACAGGGCTAATAGCTAATGACTTGTCATGGTATAATGCAAGAAATACATGGAATTAATGTTTCCCCAGCCCTGTAGAGTCATAGTTGAGCACTGAGACCAATTTGGAGCTAGGAATACATGTCAGAAGCCGTGACTTTGCAACCTTCATTGGCAGCGGCTCTGCCAGCCAACCTGACAACAGCAGCGGTCAAGCTGCTTCATGATTTCCCTGTCAGCAAGGTGAGTCAGGGCATGACTAACCCGCAAGACTAAACCACTATCGAGCGTCTACATCTATGGCACGAGTTCCAGCAGGCATGATGTGTAGCACAGGAGTAATTCTATCTATTCCCCTCTTTCCTCTGCTATCCCAGAAACATAAGACACTCTCTTATGTATGAGAGACAGAGGGTGGGGTAGTTTTGTTCCTTTTTTTGCAAGATCCTGACATGAACCTGGAAGACTTGGAGCCACCGTGGCCAAATGTCTGGGAGCTACCCAGTCGTCAAAGCACCCAGACTGAGAAGTGCCAACAGGCTGCCTTGTGTGGGCCGGGTCTCTCCCTGGGGCTTGGACTCTGGGGCTGAACGTGGACAGCAGTTGCCTATACTGTAATTTCAATGTAAATTGTGGCCTAAAAGTTGTGGCCTTTTGCAGACAGTTTTCCACCAAAATCATCAGGACATTGTTGATATTAATTCACTGACATCAAATTGGACAAAACCTCATGTAGAAATGTGGGAACAGCTACTTCTGGTGTTAGCAGCAGCCCGTCGTCAGTCAGACTGAGGAGTCAGCTGTTGACTTTTTTTCCCATTTTGTACAATGAGACAGCAGCTCCACTTCGACTGCAGTTTGACTAAGATGAAATGATTGGATTTTATGGCCTTATTGTGTTCTTTGTGAACTTGTGGCGCACGTAGCACATAGAGAACTTTAAGGACCAACGCAACTAAAAGTATTGGACTCCAAACTAATTCTAGCACTGGCCTGTTTCTGCTGCTTGTGTAAGAAGGCAACCGTTAGTGCAACATGCCATATGTCCTTTCTGAGTCAATAATACTGTTCGTCAATATCGGATTTACGGATCCGATTTTTCCACTGTGGCCTTAACGCTCCCGAAACTTTATGCTGTGTCGACATATGAGCCCTCTAGTTGTGTTTTTTGGTCATATCTGTCTCATACTGTTCGTTTGACATAAACTATGCTTTCATGTTAATCAACACAGCATTCTACAGAGGCCATGTTACTGCTCTTGTTTCGCTGAAAAGTCCTCTGAGACTGGAAAAATGCTTTAATCCATTTTGGATGCATAACTACAGCCGTGGTTTAGTGGGTCCTGTGTCCTGCTTTAACAGGGGTGACCCATATCAGTATACTGCGATGACAGGCTTTCACTATGCTGCCACTATACACGCAGTGTCAAACAACAGGATTTAAGCAGTAGGACACGTCCTCATTAGTTTTACTTTCAAGATCTTCCATATTACAACCTCTATTCCACCCATCCATTATCTTATCCTTTAAGGGTCCCGGTGGAACTGGAGCCAATCCCAGCTGACATTGGGCGAGAGGCCACATTGCTAACCACTACCTTCATATTAATGTGAGGCTCTCATAGGACAATAGGTACAATTTCGCACATGCAGTAACCATTTGACCTCCCACCACAGTTAGGGTTAGGGTTAGGGTTGTTTGTTTGTTGATCTGATCTGTTGTGAGTATTTTTCTCATTCTGCTGAAAGCATAAAAAACGCAAACATACTGTAGCTTTAACTTTTGTCAACTATATCAAAACGCAGGGGCTTCTCTCCCCACAGTTCACTGACATATAATAAATAAATGCTATCGACTCTATTGTAGAGGACGTTAAAAGACCAATTTTCATTCTTATTATCAGGAAATAGAGCAACACATTTGATAACACGTACATTCAAATGCATTCTGGAAACACCTGGATGATAATGCACAAAATCCGTTGTGAGTAAAGGAGTAATAAAGTGTAACTATTTCAGTGTGCTTAATGTTACAGGGTAATTATAGAGGTCGGTGTAAAAAGTGCTGTTATACTTTAAAAGTAAAATAGGCCACTTTAACTTCAAATCATAGCAGCTTGTACTTCAAGCCTGTGTTGGTATGTTTTTTAGTAGTTACTAATACCTACACTGCTGGGCCCCATTACAGGGAGTCGCGAGAGCCAGGCCAGCCACCCAGACACGATGTCGATTTAAGCAGCTTAACCGCACCAAGCCAGCCAATCAGAAGGAGCCTAATGGGAAAACACGGACCTGGGTATTTAGCTGTCGCACGGCGGTCAGCGGGAGATGGAGAAGCGACCACGCTGTGGTGCCGCAGTCTGTGATTACGCTCCGCCGCCAGAGGAAAATCAAAGCACTGATTACACTCTGTAGCTCGCTGCGGGCCTGGCCTCACAGACTCTGTGGTCAGAGATGAGTGACACTCGAATGGCAGCGGAGAGAATTTACAGTTGTTGCTTTCTTATGTAAAGCAGTGTTCCCTAAATGATTAGCAGGGATTCCATTTCGTTTTGGGAAACCCATGAAATGTTGAGGCCACAGTGCAGCCCCCCTCCTATTTAGTTGTTTATATGCTTCTTCCAAATCTACTGTCAGCCATGCAAGACTTTGAGAGATACTAAAATCCTCCTCACACTCATCTCTACCACGGCATTGATGGAAACACTGATTACAGTGCTGCTTATTGTGAAATTAGTCCTAACAGCAGGCTGGTCAGCGGTGGCCGATGTTCAAACAGTAATGGAGAGAGAGACATGAATTTTCTTTTCCAGGGTGGTTTTGTTGTCACATTTACTTTAGGTTTTTCAGGCTTGTCCTCTTCAGTGTTCACTAAGTCTATACAGCTGAGTGTGTCTCATGTTACCGTTCATGTAGCCGCTCTAATTCGCTGTGAAAAATGGTCTTACCGTGGAAACCATTAGTCATCTTGCAAACATGGCATTTATTCTGGTTAATTACCCTTTAAAAAAAAAAACATATTTTAAAAGCAGCAATCATAAAAAAAAGCATGTGGCCCAAATTGGGTATATAGTGTAGTGCGGTGTTCTCAAAGTAATAATTTCAAATGCATTTTAATTCTATATAACTTCACGAAAACCCACAGTTCTAAACTCCTTGGGTTCACTGCATGTAGAACCACCACAGTGAAATAAGCCCAGTCCACCTTTAAAGTGGAAAATTATTGAAGAGTCAAACATTTGTGGTAACAAAATGGTTTAGAGAGAGATTAGTTTTACTTTACAGCACATTAAAGCAGTTCTACTGTTGAACACTCAATGAAGGCAGGCTCGCACTGCATGGCAGAATCAATCTGCCAACTTGCTCGAGGCAGAAATGAACTGGGTTAGTATTGATGTCCTGTTCCTCTCACCATCAAATTTCCAAATGTGTAAGCATAAAATCTAAAATAATATTAAGTTTTAAAACTAGGGTTTGCACATGGAACTAGCTTCAGGTCAGGGTCTCAAAACCCAGCTGTCACTTTGAGGCCTCTATCACGATATTGTGCTTTAGTGCCAAAACAAGTAACACAAACTAATCGACTGTATAATCCATTTTATTGTTGGAATATTTATTTCTGATTATTATCAGTGTGACGGCAAAACATATTTTCAGTAGTATAAAGAGCTTGAAACTTAAAAACCTTAAATTTTGGATTATTTCTTATAAAAACAAACCTGAGCTATAAAACTAGTTTACCAATCCGATCGGCCACTTTTGTTTTGGCCACTAAATCCTACTTTTGCTGAAATGATTGCGTGAGACCATTGATGTAAAACCACCAATGACATACTCCATAGCAAAAGGTTGTGGTAGTCAATCACTACATGAGGAAGATGACTGCCACAATCATATAAAAGAATATTGGAGTATTGAAGAAGACCGACAAGATGAGAGAAGTAAAATCAACAGGGGGCCAGCTAGCCAAATTAACCATAGAGCAAATTACCCTTGTTATTCAGGTGTCTGTGTTTGTTAGTTACTTTATTTTTTCTTTACCAGCCTTGGTATGACATATTTAAATTAGTATTCTTGTGAACTCTGCATACGTACTTTTGGTATTTATGCTAATATTTATAATGTGCTCTGTACTTGTCAAATACAGAAATGAATACAAAAATATGAGTATATTTTATTAAACTGAAGCAAATGTAACCAAGGTTACACTAACTAGCTCATTATCTCACCAATATGAAACATGGCTCATGATAAACAAAGCTAAGTTCCCGATTGCGTACATGCTAGCAGCCACTGAGCTGTTATTTTCTACGTTGGATTGTAACTTGAGCAGCCGCTCAGCTAAATTACATAGTCTTGTCCTTAAATCTTTCTGTGATGGAATGCTGTTAGAATAACTACTGCACAACTTGAAAGACAGTTCAAAGACAGGTTAGTTCATTTGTTTGACCTATAAAACAGCGCAAACATTAGAAACCACTCCTTAAAAATGTAAAACCATAAAATACACAGATAAAGGTTTGTAGGATGCAAATCATTTTGTATTTTTTTACACTCATCTGAAAGATTAAGTTTATCACTGTTGTAGTTTTCTTTTCCACATTAATACAAAATCCCTGTGTTTTCTGTTCTGGTATAAACATATGTTGACTGAAAACCTGTCTCATACCTGTTAAAAAGAACTCCCTCCCAACCCGTACTCCTGTTTCTGACCATCCCTCAAACATAATCCCTGTTGACCCATCCACAGCTGGTTAGCAGCCCGTCAACAACGACCTTCGACCCCTCACCCAACATGGCTGCCATCTCTCCCAATTATCAGCAATTGGTCAGTTATTTTCTTAGGCCACTGAAATTACCATGCTGTCAAAGTAAGCAGGCGATAAAATGTAAACGCTTCCATTTGCAGATCAGAGCGCAGAGAGGTGTGCACGCTCACACATGTGGGTAACAGCCTCACACATGCACCCATTTGTAGAAAAGAGTCCTGACTTGTCCACCATATCGTAAATCCCAAGTTGCCAGGGATCATATTGAAATAGCTGGAAATTGCCTCCAAACAAAAAACACATTTCTGCGTGAACGTGTCACCCAATATTTCTGCCCAGTGAAAGAAGCAGAGATTTAAAAGATGTGAAGTGAAGTAGTGTAGCAGACTGCAGCCCAATTAAATCCCGATACACACTTTCCATCATCGGCTCCAGATTTATGACCCTTTCCAAACAATACGGATCCTCCAATACAAGAATGATTTAGCACTGCTATTAAACTGTGATTCCTGAGAGTGAGGGAAAAGCTGAGACAGACAGAATGGAAGTAACTATAATAGAGCCATAGAGTCTGTGATGGGGGATATTCAGTGACTTACCTTTGTGAGTTCTGGCGTGGTGCAACAATAGCACTTAAGCTTCAGAGCCTCATCCAGGGATGGACTGCGAGTAGAGGCTCTGCCCTGACTGCAGCACTGCCAGCGCTAGGTACACAGGTCTGTGTGAAGCTCGGTCAGTAGAGAAAGGCACTGCACTCACACCACTGTGTCACTTTGTGTGTCGCCTCACTGTTGCTCATTGAAGCTACCTTACGCTTCTGACCGTTTTGGCTGAGAGATATGTGATACGGTGAACTGGGGATGTTAAGGTGTGTTGATGTGTGACTGGAGCACGTTGAGCTTTTTGGCTTTGGTGTCGTGATTTAAGTAGCAAACGTTCCACACTAAACAACACATGGAGAGTGTATTATTATTAATAAGGATGACTTTTCTTCTCAGTGTCTCCATGTAACCTTGAAGAGTAAATGTTCTGCATCAAAATATCTACACCAATGGTATTTGAGGCATATTCTGCCGTTCTAGTCAACTGGTCTCATTAGATGAATGAATTAAAGACATAATGAAGTTTGATTACATATTCCCTACTGTCAGCACATGCTAGCTGCGACAATATTAATTTATAATAGCTGGTCAATGTGAAGCTAATCGTAACCACCTTTTAAGATGGGTTGTTTAATCTACAACAATCATAGACTGTATATAATAGAATGGACAGAGACTCTGGGTGTTAAAGACGTTTATGAGAAAATGACCCAGATGACCCTACTTATTACTTCTTACCTTATGGCCTCATAGTTTCAAGTCTTCTTGAATACAGCATGATGTTCATTTTGTAAATGATCTTCCCATTTACAGTAAAATTGATGATGCATTGAGGCGTTGATACCATGTGAGTGACAGCTAGTACCATCCTATGGGTGAAGGTGTAAGGGGGTGTGCAGTGTCCTCAAGGTCTCAGTAAGACTCACACCCTGCTTCTCCTAATGTGGTTACCACTGGTTTCAAAAAACCAAAATGGCGGTGGACAAAATGCCAAACTCGAGGCATCTAAACAGCAGTTTACAAACAGAGTTCTCATAGGCAAAGGTACATGCATTAAATTACTGTTCAACACTGAACACTTAAGAGCACAGGACATGTTTAGCAGACTTCAAGGTTCAAAGAATCTTTATTATCACAGATTGACAATTAATTGTGCAGCCAGCAGCAACTAACTACATCTGGTCAAACCACATAAAAACAATAAATACATAAACAATACAAATAGAAGTGATGAGGCCTTTTGGATGTGAGGTGAAACGTCTTCAAGAAACACAAGCAAGTCCAGGTAGTTATGTTCACAACTTCTGGTTCTGTTAGTCCGGCATCTTGGCAGATTGAATCTACGGCCAGACGTTAGCAACAAAAACAGGTGGCTAGAATCATCTAGAGTTGTTTGGGCCCTCTTTGAAATCTTGACCCTGTACAGGTGACGAAGGTTGTTTGGGTCGTGCCACATATTTACGATATACCTTACAGCTAATTCTTATTTTTGTGGGTAAGTGACCCATACCAAAAGTATTAGAGAAAGTATGAGCAGTTTTGATAAAACAAGAATAAAACTTTTTTGAAAAAAAAATATTGAGACAGGTTTTGGGAACGTGTTCAGTCTTTTCTCTCACCATCAATCCGAATGACAATACAACTTCATTTTAATCAGTGCAACTGTCTACACCAGCCAAATGACAGCTCAGTCACCCGTCACCTACACGTCATGTGCATCACTGCAGCCCACAGCATCCTCTAATGACTCAGCTTTCTAGCCAAGGGAGTGTCCGACGCAGGTCCGCTTTTGGCTGTCAACGCGCAGGCTGGTGCCACGGACTGCAGAGTCTGGAAGTCACAGCGCCAGCAATGGATGAAGAAAGAGTAACAAAAGAAATGTAAGAGTGCATTTCAGTTCAGTGCAAAGAGCGACTTGTGCTCTCTCTGCTGCACAGATACCGGTAAATAGATACCAGTGATCGAGGAGGATCCTGGAAACAGAGGCTCAGTGGCAGTGATGCCTGCGGTTTGTTTACTTATTTGCTTGCGAGTGTGTGCAAGCGAGTGTGGCCTATTAGTCTGAGACTTGTCTGTGTTTATGTTGGGATAAAACTTCTCGTGGCGCCATCTTGCTATTTACGCAACAACCTGCATTCCGTCATGTTTGTGTTTTTTGCTGACAGGGCACAGGCGACTGACGCACAGGAAAAACAGGTCTACGTGCGTCCGCTCCACTTATTTTTCCTCCGTGTCTTCCTCAGGCACCAAACATGCTCGACGGACTCTCGGAGGAGACGCCAGGGGATCTGAGCTGTGAAAAGTCCAGTGGAGACAAACGCAGTCGGGGGGTGATGTCACAGTTGTTACCTTTCTCTGCGTCAGCCTCTGCTAACATGGTAATTTTCTGAGTGATTGGCGGGTTCATTATGTAAGCAGCACCTCTTATATATTTGCTTGGATAACGTGGAGGATTATCTGCCAACATGGTGTCATTTGTTGACCAAGCTCAATCCTAATTCATGCTGTGTGCGCTAATGCTGCACAAAAAAAATGCTGCTTTACATTTTCCATGTCGCTCTCGCAGCATAATGTTCAGGTGAGCAGAACGACAGTTTAGTGACAATTTAAGCCACGTTACTTTTCCTTCCATCCCCTCATCATCCATATTTGATCCGTGCATTTCCAAGACGCTCCAGCTCGATACGAGCAAAGAAAGAATAATGTTCGGGAAACAAACATGCACATACCTGCCATCAATGTATCCATGTTGCCATGACAACGCTGCATTTCGGCGGACGAGCGCTCACGCTTGCGTCCGGCGGTGCTGACTCACGCTGGGGCCGCGGTTCATGAGCCAGGCGCCAATCAAATGCAACTTCTGTGCCACTGAAACCGCCGAGTCCACGCCACCCTGGCCTACAGCTGTCACTGCTTGGCAGGAAGAAAAAAAAAAGAAGAAAATGAAGAAATGTTCTGGTCTCTCTGGCAAGTAGCAGGTCTCAGACATTTGGCATGGAAATCCAAGAGGATAAAAAAATGAAAAAAAGCCACACAAAAAAAGGACAGATTTTTCATTGCTGTTCTTGTCAATAAATCTATGTTCTGACAAGAGGTTTGGAGACTTTTTTTTTTCTGTTAAGCGTGTTTGCCTCCCTCTCCTGACTGAGAACAAATGAGAGGCAATGAAAACAAATGAACGTAAATAAGGTCTGAAGGCAGAGGAAATCAGGAAGGAGGACTAACACAGGGCTCAGGCAGTGGGCTCGCTCTTGCCCTCACAAATCAAACCACATAAAATTGTCCCCGTCACTTACGGCAGGAGATGTTTGGCATGTAGAGCTCTCCACCCAAACGCGCACTCACAGGTACACAAGCGCACACGTACACACACACATGCACGCGCACATATGTGCATATATACACACACAGATGCAGAGATTGCGAGCATGTCTCGCCTCAACAGCAGAGTCATAACAAATTGCTACGGTCTGTGCAAACAAGAACAATGTGTGGCAGGATTTGCACTCACTCGCTCACTCACTCACACACACACACACACACACACACACACACACACACACACACACACACACACAGTCCCCCCCTCCTCATCCTCCTGAGTTACCTTTATTTATTCCATAAAAAGCAAACCAGCCAAAATCATGTAATAGGTTTTTATTAACGCCAAACCTACAGTATTACATGTCATACCTTTATTTTACAAAATTTCCAAATCACGTATAAACCTTGCAACCAGCCGTGGAGCAAAGCGTTTCATCAAGCTTTATTTAGATACATGTCACAGAGAAGTGCTGGTCTCCCCTGATTACCAAAAATAAACAGCAGAAAAGTAAAAGTCACAGTCATTCATCATCGCATCATGGTGACTGACGTTTCTGAGGTTTGTGGACGCGAGCGAGAACGTGCCCAGCGTTTGCAGTGCAGGTCCATAGTTTCAGAGATACTGTAATGTCATGTTATGTTGATGTGATGGAAAAGAGCATGGATGACGACCTATTGGTTTCCAGTGTAACTGTTACATGTTTAGCGGAAGAGAATGACTGCAATACTGTTGTATTTAAGAATTAAGATGACCTTGCATTTCTTTAAGTCTCTTTCATGGTTGAGAGAAAGCCGTTTGTTACTTGCATCATATTATCGCTCGGCCATTGCATTCTTAAACACATGCTGGTTATAACAACATAGTCAAAATACCTATTCAAATCTAAAGCTGCTTTAGGACATGCATTGAACTCAGGACAACCTCTGGACTAGTGATGCACAGATTGCAGTTATACCTGCAGACGCACAGTTTATCCGCAGGTTGGGTGGGTAGGGTCATAAATATGATAATAGCCCTTGTATTTGGGTGGGTGAAATAAGCCAATTGGACGAGTCATCAGAGGACAATTTACTCTCTGTTTGGAGGAAACAAGGTTATGGATGAGTCAAGCATACGTGTGCACATCTCTACTCTGGACATTTTCTGGCAAATGTCCGAGTTAGAGGCTCCAGACTTTCAGATGACTTTTTTCCCCGGACAGCCCCCCTCGTAAAAAGTCTGCAGAATGTCGGAAGGAGCCGGTGTTAGGAAACAGCAGGAGAGCAAGTGGGTGTGTTGATGACGTTTCTTGACACACAAGAATGGAAAAGAACACAAATAGAAAACAAAGATCTCCGAATGGAAAAAGCGGTGCCACTTGTAGACGACACCGACAAAGGTGTCAAGTGAGCGCTTGTTGATAAGAGCCGTCGCCGGTGTTGATACAAAAAAACCTGATCTCCAACGGCGTAATTAATAAGTTACATCCTGCCTCTGACTTCCGTTCCTCACCTGAACGCTCCAGCGTTGGTCATGTGTGAAATGCAAACTCCAGAGAAAGTGCGGACCCAGTTCTGTGGACATCCTCCGGAGGTCATGACTGAAAACGGCTTAGGTAGAAGGTCTGGAGCCCTTTTTAATAGATTCAAGGTTCAATACTTGGAAATTACTTGGATTAGAATTTGTCTTGGCAAGCTCACCCAAACACACACACACACACACTCAAAATACATCACTTAAACTTGATGTTAAAGCAAATATATAAATAAATAATAGCGTAACATATGAAATATATTTAAAAGACACTAGCACCGTCGATATTAAGTAGTGATAAGCACAAAGAGGCCTTCATTAGGCTGTTTAATACCTGGTGGTCATACGACGTCAAGTCCTCATTTATAACCCCTGTATAACCCCTTTGCTTTGAGAAGAGGAACTTCAGTGAACGGTCTAAATGGCAACTCTGCAGCCACAGTAAAAGCACAGACTGAACGTATATAAAAACATACCTTTTAAACAATACCATTTATTTTCTCAGGCAAAATATATATATATACTCTCTTTAAGGCAGGATCGGGTTGACAGACTTTTCTTTACCACGGGTGGGCGGATTAATTAATTAGCATCATTAGACTCCTGACAGTGAAATGAGCCTCATTAAAGAGAATTAGATGAAACACACACCCGGCCAGCGCTGGCGTGGAGACGGAGCTGGGGGGGTGGGGGGTGTGTGGAGGGGCGGTGGACTATGAAAAGCCAGAATAGGGGAAATAAAGAGATTAAATGATACATGCATCTGCAACAGCCGAGTCCAAGAGCATCGGCGGCGTGGGGTCCTGACTCAGGGGAGCTGAGTTATTGCTGTGATTCAAACAATGGCAGGAAATGGAAAGTTGTTGGCCCAGTGATGCGACTCCCCATGGGGGTTTTGCCCCCTCTTGTGGAGCTTAGTTAAACTGTTGCATTCAACAAGTTGGAGTGTTTCCACTGGGAAAAGAGGTGTTATACTGTAGAAACAATTGGGTTTATTCTCATGTATGACACCACAACCTTACACTCATGTTTAGCAAGGACACGGAACAGAAAGGCTGTAGATGAGTGACAGTTTCTCCTCTCAGACAGGAAGACCGGACTGAGGGCCTCATGAGACTGAAAACCAGAAGAGAGAGAGTCCGGATAATATTCTCATATTTTCAAATAGAAAGCATCTTAAGAACTGTACATTTTCATAAATCAACAATGACAGGAAATTTTGCCTCTGGGTAAAAGTCAGTGAGCAAAATTGTTTATCACATGATTTTTCTTAAGTCTGGATTCCTATGAATGGTTGTTGTGGAGCGGGTTTACTCACAAAAAAAATCACTCGCCAATAATGAGGAGGTAGTGGTAAGAATATCAGTATTATATTTAAAGTAAACTTTTAACTCGATTTGTTGACCGTATAGAAACCTTTTTTCCTTTCTAAAAATATTTACTGTAAACGATTGTTTTCTGTTAAAGGCAAGATGCGTTGTTTTCGACCACTAGTAGCGCTATGGAGCAATGTTTGGATATTTTTAAAAGCACACAAGCACGTTGGCAACACAGAACTAATTCCTGCCAGCAGCTCTCCTGACTGACAGATGAAGTGTAAATCAATGCAGTAATGTACAAACAAAGGCAGAGAAGAAGAAGACTGCTTGCAAGTAAAGAGGCTGGTTTGATAAGGAAATCATTGCTTTTTGTGGAAGAAACTGCACTGAACACCTTTGTTCGCCCTGAAGGATACACGCTGGTTACACACTGAAAACTCGGGGGCACCTTTCATTTTGAATTATTGCAGCCCAAAAAGTGCTTGACAGCAAACTATATGAAGCCGTTAAAAGACCTTATGTGACAGAAGCAATATTTTTTTTCTATGTAATCATGTCTGTCTGTCTCTTTGTTAGCAGTATCACCTAAAAACAACAGGATGGATGACCAGGAAACTTTAAAGGATGTGTGATGATCAGGGTAAAAATCCATAAAACTTTGGTGCTGATCCGGATCAGGTGGCGGATCCGGGATTTCTTTTTTCACTTTCTCAACATCGCCAGATGGGTGCTTTTCAACATTTTAATAGATTTCTCAGACAATAATATATGGATCAGGTATGTTAAGGAGAGTGATATTTATGAGTGTGTGTAATTTGGTGCAGATCCACATAAAAACCTGGATCTAGTGAATTTAAATGTGGTTTCAAAAGGGGGATGTTGTTACTAACAGTGCTATTCTAGTTTGTTGGGATTAAACATTTTTGTTAGACCTCAAGGAAACACAATGTGGTTTCGTTAAAAAAAACAAAAACATATTGTTTTAAAAAACTCCATGGGGCATTGGTTTTTTTGACGGGGGGTAATGTTGGCAGATTGTGTGTCATTAAAACTTCTTACCAACTTGATTTTCAGAAAGTGACAACCCTGGAATGTGCCCACAATCCGTAACGACATCATCATGAATGAATGCAAGGTGAGGGTCAAGTAAACTTTTATGGTTATTCCAGGTTTTTTGTTTTTAAAACTAAACTCAAAGTTAACTCTTTCAAACCTTAATCCTGCGTTAGCGGCTTCAGTACCTCCAGTACCTCTGTTGTGAATACGCTCAGCGTCGAGGCTCACAATCCTCCTTCGTCAGCTCCACCAGTCATTTGGCTGGGGGCACCAGTGGAACACACTCCGTCACACATGCTCGTTCTGAGGGGTGTTGTAATTGGGCAGGGGGCCTTAATTGCATCTGATAATTGGGGGCTGTTTTAAGAAAATCTGCCCAGCTATCAGTCACCTAAATGGAGCAGAGGCCTGTAGTGTCACGCTCTCACGTCTTAGCTGAGGGGAAAGGAGACCAGCGAGTGTTTTTTAAAGGTCCACTGGAGTGTTGTTAGGGTCTTGTTGCTCCGAGCCAGCTCTCCTGGTGGTCGGCCAGGACCAGTGTGTGTGTGTGTGTGTGTGTGTGTGTGTGTGTGTGTGTGTGTGTGTGTGTGTGTGTGCGCACTGACTACATTCATTTTGCTCGAAATACACTCGAACCTCAATTCAATTGGAGTTGCACTTGAGCAGGCACTTCATTTCTGAGTGCTTTCGTGGAAGTGGGAGGTCATGACTATTACTGCTGCTCCCACCAGGAACCGACTGATAGCAGTTTTTTCAGGCTGACACTAGTACATGTCTGTCTGTCGATATCCTCCCGAAAAGATTATAAATTCATTATAATAAGAGACATATAACACAATTTATTCCCAATAATGTGGGCTGCAGACAAACATACCGGTGTCGCCTAACTCCTGCGTCTCTTTCTTGCTTTGAAAACGAGCCATATTCTACACCACAACCATTTTCCTATGTTTTTCCTTTTTTATTTTTTCCCATGCTATTTCCACATGTTGTCATTTTATATAAAGCAAGACTGTACATATTGCAGAACAGCGACGGTAATTATGGGATGAGGACACACTGACTATCCCTACATTTCCCAGTGTTCTCTTAGGTCAGCCTTCATTAAAGTGACCTGACAGGACAAGTGTAGAGTTGGGACATAATAGTCGGGATGTAGTGAACCGCAGAGTGTGTGAGGAAACTGCCTTTATTCTTGAGGCAACACGCTGCTGAATAGTACAGAGCTAGGTCTATTCCTGACACATCAAGACACCACCAATGTTTGGGCTTTTACTGAAAATAGTAGCAAACATGGTTTTGTAGTGTTGTTGGAGGTAGAGCACTGAAGAGTGCATCCGACCCGGGCTGGGTTTTACAAAAAGTTTGAAAGGATGTTCAGGTCAGGTATGTCACCTTGGCTGGGCTGATATTTTTAAAACTGAACATTTTTAATCAGAGAAAACAAGTAATAAACATGCGTGTAGCACTTAAGGCTGATTCATGCTTCTGCGTCGAAGCTACGCCATAGGTTGCACATGTAGCCTCCGCACGGGGAAGAGCATTCCTAGTTGTGCGTAGGTGTGTGAGAGACGAGGTGGTGGAGTTTCTATGCTGGTGTTGAGTGTCTTCTGGTTTCTCGTGCACTTATCTACAAACTCTCTGGCGTCTCTGTTTATTTCAGAACAATAGCAAGTGTTACTAAGCGGATCATGTTGGAGAGCAATTACTTTTTTTACTGTTTAAGAAAGGCAACAAAGAAAAGAAAGACGTCATCCATGCTTGTTCCCTTTGTTTCTGCATCGCCTCGACCCGTAGTTACATTTATGGGGAGGCGTAGGGCTCTGCGTGGGCTACACGTCTTGCACGTAGGCTACCACTAATCTCTTTCAACAGATTCTGCAGGCGAGGGACAAGGTTTTTGGACCAGTAGCCTTCTGGTTTGACCAATCACATTTGAGCAGGCTTCGGTTGCCTGCAGGTAGACATTCCGCATGATGAGAAAAAGAGGTGGAGCACATTGACTGAAATGAATTGGCTACCCGATTTTTTATTTATCTGTCTTATATTCAAATAGTTTCAAAATTCAAAATGTCATCCGAACCGAAAAAACACCCACGAAAGGTTTGAAAGCCCCAAAGTAATGGCTATTGCCCCAAGGGGTTAATTTATCATCAAACGATAGCTGATGAATTGGGGTAACAAGAACTCAGTGACGCTTACATCAACAGTTAGAAAGACCACAGTCTGTCGGATTCGGGTTCAGCCCTGTTTTGTCTCAGGCTCAGAGCCCCACTCTAATTCACACATTGGTTTAAAGTAAAAAGTAGTTAAAAGTAAGAGGTGGATTGAATTGACTGTATTTATATGGCGCTGTTCCAGTCCTATTGACCACTCAAAGGGATTTACAGCACAAGTCACATTCACCCATTCACATACACATTCATATAATGCTTCTATGCTTTTTCTATCACAAACCATTCATACACTGTTGGCGCAGCCGTCAGGAGCAATTTGGGGCTCAGTATCTTGTCCAAGGACACTTCAGAATGCAGACTTGAGGAGCAGGGGATCAAACCACAAACACACTGGTTAATGGACGACCCTCGACCTCCTAAACCACAACGGTTTATGTACTAATTCTCCTTGCAGGTTATTTGTGAGCTTCTTTACAGGGTTACACAGGCTCTTTTTAACTCTCCTCTACCCCTGTGACCAAACTCCTCAAGTGCTGTGGGACACATTCAACTTTTCTTCTTCTCTCTGTTTAAATTAGCACGAAAGGAAAAAGTGCAGTGATGAGTATTTTAATTAGAATAGAATAGTTTTCAGCAGAAAGACACTAGACACACAGGAACGTGTTTGGAAACAGTTACCCTGCCCTTATTCCTAAACACTGACCCTGCCAATAAAATGCAATCACACCTCACAATAGTCAGGCCAAAATGGAAACTATCATTTCGCTTGTCAACGCCTTCACAGTTGCTTCTCTTGGCTGTGACTGGGTCCCTGTATGTCTGCCTCGTCAAGCGTGGCTGTCACTGACCAGTGGAGGCGGCGGCGGTGGCGGGGGGAGACGAGGTCTGCCGCCACGTGTGGAACATCACAGTCACCGTACGGTCGTCAGCCGTGGAGCCGGAGAGTCGCTGTCTCCTGCTCCCACAGGAATCAAACCTGGAGCGGAGAACTGGGATCTCACTGTGAGGCCCATGACTTCATGTGTTGCTCACCTCCTCCTCCTCCTCCTCCTCCTCCTCCTCCTCCTCCACCACCACCTCACCCACACTCTGGTTCTCATTGACAACATGACAGCATCACTCGTTCTCTCTGTCTCTACCTTACGTGTACAAAGGAGCTCTGCTTTTGGCCACGTTCCAGTCAGGCTCTTAATTTTATTCAGTTATTTACATGCACTGTTGATACCTTGGATACTGAATCTGACCCTGTGCCCATAAATAAATAAATCTCAGATAGAACAGCCTGCCAGCAAATCAGTTTGAAAGAGCAGCTGCTCTCACCTCCTTTCTTAAACTGGGGAAGAGATTTCCACGGGGGAAGGACACCCAAAAGCAAGAAGAGCTTGTCCACCATGTTGGTAACAATAAAAGTGGCGTCTGATTAAAGAGATACTGCTCACTTAAATGTTTTAATATCGCATTTTTTTACCAAAACCTCGATTTATGGGTTGAACATGGCTCATAACGCCACCTAGTGTCTCAAACTGTCTTGGACCTTGAAGGGCAAATGCTTAGTTTGGGACGTCTCTTCGTCATGACATACATATATATAAGATGGCAGAATTTGGAAAGCTGCGTTCATTTTCAAATCTATGCTCACGGGTTTCATGCCATATGCAGGGGCCTGTAAAGGGCTAAATTTAAGAAGACGTGTGAAAATGGAGAACATGGCCTGTGACCCCGGGAGGATTTTAAATGCTTGGAGGACTCTCAGTCTCTACCTCCTCCTCTCACTCTGCCAATTTCAATCATCCTCCGACCCTCTTATGCCACCTCTGTGGAGCAGGTGACACGGCGTAGAGCAGGTTATCCCAGGAGCCGGGGTCGAAAGTGACAGCGCTAACTCACCCGAAAACAAACACACTGCGACTAATCTCGGGACTGTTTACCAGTAAATGTCACCGCAGCAGGAATGTTTGTGTGTGTGTGTCCACCCTGTCCGGCATTTCCACCCTCCCTCGCTCCCTGCAGCGCCAATCACCTGGCTCGTTTCGAAATTAATTACAGCACCTCAGGAATTATTAATGACCTAAACAAATAATCAACGTGGCGACCGAAGAGGCGTCTCATTTCCTGGCCAACACCACCCAGCCTAACCCCTCCCCTATATACCCCATCTGGAAACCGTAGCCAGGAATATGTAAATGGAAATTAATTGGAGAACTCCTTTTTTTTTTAAATATATATTTTGAGTGAAAACACAGGGTCAGTCATGAGGCTGAGCGTCTCCCAGGCATCACGCCAGGTCCCCAAGGCTGACTGACTAAATGATGCCGTCGTCAGTCAGTTTCGGAGAATAAATTCACCTCGTTACTCCGCAGGCGAGGCAGGTAGACGCAGGAATTATTTCCAGCGGGCAACTTAGGAAAAATAGAACAGAAAAAAAAAAAACATAACAATGTGCAGCTCTTGACAGTCGCTCCTTCTGGAATCCATCGTCTGATGTGTGTGGTTCGGTCAGGTACTGGCAAAAAAAAAAACGCTCCGCCCAAACAGCCTCCACCTGACTGTTGCAAGATAATTCAAGAATATGATACACCTCTGCATAAAACCAATGCAACACATAATAACGCACATGCACCGTTCACTCCATCTCCGCCATATTTGACCGCTCTTATTTACCTTCTCTGCCTCTCCCCCCGCAGATTTATAATGTGGCAGGTACAGTTTAGTATGTGAGCAGTGAGCCGTGCAAACCACATCGTGACGACTCACACACAGTGACACGCTAAAGCGGCCCTCATGTCTCACGTACACACACGTGTTGTGGACCAATCGGAGGACGGAGGAGGCGGCAAGGGGACGGGGGAAGTGCATGAGAGTGTGTGTGTGTGTGTCTGTGTGTGTGAGACCTTATGTTTGTCGTGTGTTTTAGTGAGAGTGCACTGACCCTGCGGCGGTGGTGTTCAGTTAAGTGGGTGTGGCAGTGGCATCTTTATCTTCTCTCTTCTCCTCCTCCTCTTCTCGTCATTTCATCTCCATGTAATTTCAGACCTTGGAAGAAAAAAATATAATAATTTGATAACTGTAATTTGCTGCTAGTTTTAACTTTAGTTGCATTTTAAACAGTCAAACCATTTTACAGAGATACGAAAGGAAACTCACTCACCTCGCTGCCTCGGGAAGAACAGTACAGTTACAGAGTCTATGTTAAACACAATAAGAACAACTGATTAACTGATTAATTCAGTTGATTGACAAATCAGCAACTAATGTGATAATCAGTTTGTGGTTGAAGTCTTTTTTTCAATAGCCCATTTGTCCTTTTTTTTTTACAGTTTTGTGTTCTCATAATGCAATTTATTTGTGTTTTTTGACCTTCATCAAGGAGGTTATGTTTTCGTGATGTTTGTCTGTCTGTCATTTAGCAGGACGTCACAAAAACTACTGGACGGTCCAACACAGAACTTGGTGGTATGAATGTGTTTCAGATCAGAAAACAATTGAATAAAATTTGTTGCAGATCTGAATCAATGATCCAGGAATTTGATTTTACTTACTCTTCGATCAATGGCACTAACGTGGACGGTAAAAACTTTATGAACAATAGCACAAGCAAGTTAGAGATCTCTTATCTTGATATGAGAGGTTTAAAAATTTGTTGGTTCATGGTTAAACTGTGAACAAATTAGAATATGGCTGGCTGCCACAGTCTAGATAACTAATGGGAGACACTGCTTTGACATTGCGAAACAGGGCCTTGGTGGAGGTATGCACTCTCAGAATTTAATATTATTGTTGCACTTTATATATCTGCTGTTTTGATTGCTTCTGCCTTTATTTCCCTTTGCCTAAGTTAGTGTATTACTCACCTTTCCCTCTGAAAAGCACTGAGACTGCTACAAGGTGTTTTATTAATAAATTTGATCCTGAATTTTAAATCAAATTTCCCATCAGTGATGATAATTTCACTCTCTCTGTCCCATGACTTAATTTTTGAATAGTTTTTTTCAGTTTCACAGGACACAGGACAATACAAAGACAACCATTCAGTCCCCATGTGCTCTGTCAGACACTTCATATCTTAACCTCTCAGCATGTCAAACTCCCAAGAGTTCCCGTAGCCGCGACTCAAGTTAAGAAACATACTCAGATTTCCACAATTTTAAAATGCATTTCTTGGCAATTACCATGCTATGTACCCCGTCTGTGCAAATGGTCCAATTTCTCCACCACGGCAGAGTAATGCTGTTTCAGGGTCAGGCGATAAAGTGATTTTAAACACATCAGACAACTTTACAACCTAAGTGTAATGTAGTCTATGTATTACTGCAAATTGAATAAGTTGCAGCCTAGAATTAATAGCCCAGAACTTAATTTTATTGATGGCTTTGTCCCAGATGTCACCATAACTCTCCAATGTGTAGCTCCGCAATGCGTTTATGATTTTGTACGCAGATATCCATCTCACAACATGATCTTTTACCTGTTGATACCTAAAAAAACGGATTTCCCAATTTGGTTACAGCTTCTCTGAGCATGAGATATTATAAAGTGATGCTTCTTCAAGGCAGGAAGAAAATATTCGTTTTTTGTTCATGTGCCAAACGTTGGAAGCAAACTCAAAATGTCTCCATCTCGGTTTCCATACTGTCAGTGTACCATCAATCTAACATTGGCTGCTCAGTGATAGTGTAACAAGTTTGTTAATTCCAGGTGGGATTGTTGTTTTTGTTTTTTTGGATTGTGCAATACTACGAACAGATTTTCCTAAACTTTGTGGAATGGTGGTACACAGAGAGAACCCATTACATTATGGGGCGCATCTGGACAACTAAACCAGAACTGTTACATTGTGAGATAGTGTGTTTTTTATTTTTCTCACAGATGCAACTCATAATTCATGGATCTTGATAAAAAAATCATGCACATTTATACATGACTGATATCTATGAGTCTATGTGTTATTTGGTGCAGCTCGATTTGATTTAAGGGAACTGTTTGGCCTTGGTGTAGGTATGTGCTCTCCTGAGTTTGCTTTCTAGTGTTCAATATCAGACAAGATGTCAACTTGGAAACGCAACGGGATTCGAGAGTTTTTAGAAATAAGATCTGACGCCGGTGTCAATGTGCTGTAAAGCAAAAACACTTTCCTTTCCACTGTGGAATTTACGCGTCATGTCCCGCCTCCTGCAAGCTCCACCCAGACAACACCCCTCACCTGAATGTTCATGTTGCTGTGAACGTGTCTGACCCAGACAATCACCTGCCGACTTCTTCGAACCCGTCAGGGAAACTCTGGAAAATAGCTTTAGACGAGCTTTAACTGTATATATGTAAATAACTAAATACTGATAAAACATATGTTTAAATATATTAATATTATATTTAATTATACAAATAAAAATATTACTGTTTTTTATGTATTAATCTAAATGGAACCTAAAGATTTTGCATGTATAACTATCAGGTATGACCCTAAATTTATTCCTTAGGTCTTTACTACAAACACAAACACTACAAACAATAGCTGCCCACATCAGTAATTTAACACAGATGCAGGGTTAACATACAGATCATTGTGCAGCGTTTGCAGTAGCTAGCTAATCCATGACATCACTGACCCAACCTGCTGGTACCATGAGGTCACAGCCGAAACTGACAGGCATGACAAAATCTGTGTGGTCTCAACTAGTCACAGATAAATAAATGACTGAGGTGGGAAGAACCTGAAACCCCAGAGCGTGGAAACACTTTCTATTTATAGAACCTCCTAAATCCATGAAAAATACGTGTTATTGTGAATCGTTGCAGAGGAGAGAGAAAAGACAAGGAGGGCGGAGTGGTTTGATGATGGGATATCATGAGAACTTCCATGATCCTCTGGCTTGATCTCGGCAAAATAGTGGGACGTTCGGACTTGATAAAAGTTTAGGTTACCTGAATCTGACAGGCTGTAAAGAATACCCCTCCTCCATCACACCCCGTGCAGCAAAAACAACTGTAAAATCCATATGGAAGCACTATGCTGCAGCAAAACAGCCCTGAAACGTCCCTATTTTTCATATTTTTTTCCATCACCTCACACCCACACGCGCACTGTACCCTCTGAGAATGAAATCAATAGCTGTCTGGATTGATAAAGGAGGCCTAATTCAATTTATAAATTTGATCAGGCAGTGTAATAAAATAGTAGCTCTTGCTGAAACCTAATCGTGTTTCATGCTCTTGTGCCTTCTCTCAAATCATCGGTGTTTGGGTTTCAACCTCCGAGCACTCTGCTGAACTCGAAAAATGTTGAGTGGGCTCTTGCTTGGCGAAACTCAAGCCGATCCACTAGTGGTCTTCAATACACACACACACACACACACACACACACACATTCAATTTAGTAAAGGTAGACTGCTCCTATAGCTTTGACAGGGCTTTTAATAGCCTGATTAAAAGGTGATTAATTGCTGATTTCTGGGCAAAATATATACAGTTGATATGAATCACCCAAGGGTTGACATGCTTGGTGCAACAGCTACGGTCAGACCGGGGTAAGCGATAAATATGTGGCTTAGTCAGTCAAGCAGTTAGTCTGAGGATCAAGCTGTGCCCCAGCGGACTTATGTTCTGCTGGGTGTGAGTTACATAGACCCCTCGGTGTCTGTATAGGCTACTGACCCGTTACAGGACCCCTCCTCTACCGCCTGCTAGCATGTAGCACCAGGTGCTGTGGGGCACACACACACATAGGTGTGACCCCTCGCTCACACAGAGCATCTTGTTAAAGTTTATGATCAATTATTACATGGAAAGAGATATCGGCATGGATTTGATTTGGTCTGATGTTGATTGGGAGTCGTCGGCCTCAACCAGTCCTGTCTGTACCACATCCTTCAGTGGTACTGTAGACGATACAAGTATTCGCCTTAAAGAGATGTTTAGACAGTTTTCTTTGCTGTTAAATATTAGATAAGGTACATATCTTGCTAAATGTGAAGCCACAGACAACCAGCTCGGCTTAGTTAATCAAAAAAAAGGATGCAGGTAGCCTGGCTTTCTCCAAAGATATAACATATTCATCAGTGAGTTGTAGAAGTGCACTTATTTCCAGCTAAAATAAGCCAAGCTAATCTGCTGCTGGCTCTGTTTCCCATAGACTGTATAGATGGACAACACGTCTCCACTTCCTCCCACTATCCAGAAACGAAGCCAAAATATCCTGGATACGAACGCTGCCATCTTGTGCATTTGGCGCCAGAGCCTTCCCAGTATAGAGATCAGGGAATTGAGCTGCAGTCACGAGGTCCCGCTAATAAACGCACTTGACCAATCATGTTTCACGCTGCTTTTATAGCATCAATTATCTTATAAAAACCAAAATTACCTGAAAAATAAGCACTTGGACAAATATCAGTGTGATAAGAGCTGCCTACAATGTCAGAAGAGAAGTGAACTTTGAATTGAAAACGTGTCCGTTTCAAATTGTCACGTTGTTGCGTTTATTTGGAAACAGTATAAATTTGCCTGAAATTACGGGAAGACCTAAAAATGAAACATGCATATTTCTGTCTCGCACACTATACAGGATGTGTTTTGAGAGGAGGGAGGGAGAAAATAACAGAAGCAGAAAAGGAGAGAGACGGGTGGCGTCGGAAAAGAAGCGAGGCCCCAGCAGCCCAGTGGAAGATTTCAATTAGTCATGGAAACGGGAGTGGCCCACCATGCTGCAGGAGTGCCACCCGCTTGTCCTCCTGACATATATTCACAGTCCTCCTGCTGTGCAGCTACAAGCACCCTACCTCTGCCCATCCCTGCTCCCTCCTTCCTCTTCTCTACTCCTCTGTCCTTATTCCTTCTAATGCCTTTAATCTTTTCCTCTGACCTTCTACTTCGAAACCCCTTTTTCTGTCTTTCCCCCTTTTATTGCTCCTCCCATGTGCTCCCAGTGACAGCTGAGCCTTGACAGCTTTTTACATTTTATTTTTCTCCGCCACAGCGAGAGAACAGCCGGGCATCGGGGGCCTTGTTCAAACAAACAGGAGGCTGTGTGGTTCGCCCAGGGTGGCGACACGCCATAACAAACCACCGGCTCCTGGCCGTCGCATGCAGGCACGCACTGCACAGGGCCCCGCTACGGCGAACAAGGGCCAAACGGGACCTGCCGTGCCGGTGTTCATGGCAACCAGACAGCAACATTAGACGCAGCGAGGTGCGGAGTGACGGCAGATGGGAGCTGATGTATTGAACCACCTGGTCAGACGGTTTGCTGATGGGTTACAGGGAGAGGCGTGTGCGGTCTGAAATAGCCTCTGGTGATGGCGTGAGTCAGGATGTGTCAAGGCTGAGTCAAGCCATTAGCTGCATAATGGACATGCAACATCCAAGATTGTCATAAAAGTGCTTAGTCACAAACACAATATTAAGGTTGATGTGTGATTCATTTAGAGGAATTATTTCGGGGCTCGGAGGTGGAAACGGGCCATTGAAATACCACAGATAATTATTTTGTCAGGGCTGTTGCTGTGAGATCCTGTTTTTGAAGTTAGATAAGAAGTTCATGTTAGGTAGAAGTTCTGGAAAACCTCTGAGGCTCAGTAAAGCTGTTTTCAGACAACAACTCTGCAAAACTGGGTCCGAACCTTCTCCGGAGTTTGTCTTTCACATTGCATAGCAGGAGATTGTCCGAGTCAGATGCGATCAGAACAACAGGAACATATTCTGAGCAATAGGGCAAGAGGCAGCAGCTGGATAGAGCAGGCAGGAGACATGACCAGATGCTTGAATTTTGCTGTGGAAATCACATGTTTTTGTTTACGGCGTTGGCCCTTATCACCAAATGCTCTCAAATATTTGAATCTTTCCAAGTTGACATCCTCCTAATGCCTAATGCATCCATTCGAGCTCCATATTTATACTACCATTATATAATTTAATGATATTAAAATTACTGTAATAACAATAACTTTGCTCATGCGCTTTACAAATGTGAAAATTCTTTATATATGTTCAACAGCTAAACTTAAATCACTCTTGTCAGACAAAGTCTGTTATTCAAGGTTTTATATTATAGTATATAATTTAACCATTATACAACCACTTTGAGTTATGGAACAACACAAGGACTAGTTGGGATTAAAAGTACGGGAGAAGAAAATACTGTAGCTGCAAATTGAAACGTAGAAACAAATTTATCGTCATGGAAAAGTCTCTGAATTTTAAATCAAGGCTACAAGAGCCATGTCTGTGGGGAGACAAAGGGAAAAGACCGGACGGCAGGTAGAGGGTGAAACAGAGCAAGATATCCAAACAGTCCAAACAGTCCAAACAGTTTATGCCATGCATCTCGATAAGATCTCCCTGCCACAAATAAAAAACACATTAGCAGTTTGTTTCCACAAACCTCCCTTGAAACGGCTCCTCCCTGCTTGCACTTAGCATAGACTTTCCAATTGAGGGGGCAGATCTGCGCAGAGATTACCCAAATGACCGGAGCCTTTCTCTCCGTCTCTTTGACGGCCTCTACCCACCTCCGAAGTCAATCCACCTCTGGACACACAGGACTGACTGAATGGCACCTAATGGCCTCCCAAGTGATGTTTTTCTTCCTCTCCTTCACCTCTCATTCATCCAAATTGCAATGGCGTGCAAGTTTATTTTTTGTCAGCCACAGAACTGATTGTTTTCTCGTTTAAATTCCTCTCAATCCCTTTCTCTCCGATCCCTTTTCTTCGGAGTCACTGGGAGTTATTCTTACATTTAGAAAAATTCAGGTGAAAGATGCATACTGTAGCTTTCTTTCACTGGGGCCTTCTAAAACAGTTTTTTTCGCATTCGTTTACTTTTCTGCAAATTGCAAGTGCAAAATACTGCCTTGAGCCTTTAACGTTTAAACTGCACCCACTCCGTCTTATAACATAGTTTTGCTTCAGCAGGCAACATTGGGACAGAAACATATCGTGAATAAGTCCAGTTAGAGATGCAGAAGTTAGATTACGCACATTTCTAACCTGATTACTCAAATCAAATCAAATGGTCACTTGAGACCACAAGCCTCAGACCAAATGGAACTGGCTGTGCTCGCTCGTTCTCCGTCAATGAAGAATCAATGTTTATTTATATATTTACATTGGCCAGAAGCTTTTGGAGATTCCTGCATGCTTTCTAATTTTTCTTAACCAATAATTCACACAGGTAAACACTTTTTCTATGGAAAACTGACCAGTGTAACCACAGTGTCCTTCCACAGCTTCACTGGGACACTGAACCCCTGATTCCAACTGCAACCTGAACAATCAGACTTTAATTGTGACTGTAGGAACCACAGGTCCCGTAACAACAACACTCTGCTATTGAGTTTAAAGGGTGGTGCCTTTTTTTCTTTTTACCTCCCAAAACCAAAAACCATAGACTGTATTCTAAGATGGGCAATGTGTCACCTCTTCCTCCCACTATTCTGAAATGAGGCCAAAATGTCCTGGATACAAACACTGCCACCTTGTACATTTGGAGCCAGAGTCTGCACATTAGACATCATCGTAGAGATAGAGGCAAGATTAATAAAGTAACATAGACTTAGCTGTCAACTATAATCTTTTACCCCATTTATATAGCATCTTGTAATGTAAACGTGAAAACATACTGTTTGAGAACTTTTGTATTAGAGTACAGAGAGTTGGCCTAATATTAGCCCAATATCAACTAACATCACTAACATTATAATGGTGACACATCTGACCACTGCAGGACAGACAGGACAGATTGATCCATTGATAAATACACTGTCAGTCAGTGCGTTTACATCAGTAATTTCAATGTAACGTTAGTCCTGTCCATAGAAACTTCTGGCCCGCACTGAAAACTTTATAACATGAGCAGGGAAGTATTTTTCAAACTTCATATACAGGACACAGGAGTTACAAACATTCCTCCTTACTTTCACTCACACTGTTTACATGCTTGACGGCTTGAATCGTGATTTTCTTGAAACGTTTGTCAAAGCGATTCAATTTCATTTGCTACCGAATTCAAATAAGATATTCTGTTGAATTTTAAAATAAATGGCATGGTTATTTCGCAAGACATACTTACATTTATGAGTATTTTACCCACAGCTGTTGCCATGTTGATTTGCTTAGTCCACTTGTAAAGCATTTGGGAATTTCCATCTAGCCCTTTAGAGGGGTCCTGAATACACTACAGTTGAGGGGGTGTTTAGAGGGCTGGATGGCCACTACCCCTAGATCACATCGAGAAATGGACAACACTACCCCTCCTATGGCCACGTGCAAAACAAAGGGGTAGGGCCAAGTGGTAGGACTAAGGGGGGAATTAGGACAGGGCATAAGTGTGGCAGGGTTTGATGAGCAGACAATCAACAGTGACGTGCTTTGCTTTAGAAGTTCCCATAAGAATATTCACCTTGGTATGAGTACTATGTGAAAGGTGCAACTACCATAGTATTTGTGACAGTATCATGGTGCATGTAGGCTACCATGGTATTTTTGCCATCACTATAGTGTGTGTGCTGTGGTATTTGAAATATTAAGTATTTATTAGGTTTAAAGAATTGTTTAGGAGGAAAGGGGGTGTTTTGTTGCCCAGTTTAACCGACTAATATCCGCTTAGCTTTTCCCAGCTGGTTCAGTCATATTCCAACCAGTGACCTCTGCATCCACTCCTCCCAACACTAATGACGTGGCCTCCTTTGTGTTGTTCTTCATCGAGTACATCTCTGCAGTGGTTTCGGTGTGTGCCGTTGGCTTGTTTAGCTGAAGAAAATCAGCAAGAGATCAGTGTGTGTGTGTTAGTGTGTGCACGCGCGCTTGCTTGCTTTTTAAAAAATAATTCCCACCCTTAAAGTGAGCACTGCTTGGTTCAACACCACTGATTGCACCCCAAGGCCCTGGGAACATTGGCAGCGTTGTATGGCGAGGGAGACACCGAGTCTGATAGATTAACATTAATATGGACTGGGGGAGAGGGCCGGGCATATTAAAGGTCATTTTCCTCCTTGACGGCTATCGGGGGAAAATGCAACGGGCCATTGACTGCAGGGCCACACACGCATGAGCGCATGTACCCGCTCACGTAGACACATGAAAAAAAGGACACAAACAGTCCCAGAGATGTAAAGACGCACGCGGAGGCACGGAGGGTGCAGAGAGGGATGTAACGACGGGCATAAAACAGACATGTACGCAGACACAGACATAAACGCTCCCTCTCATACACAAATGTGAGGCTCCACATGAGATGGCATTATATACATGTACTGCACTGGTAAAACCGTGCTGTGGCGACAGCCTATTAAAAACCCAGTGAATTTATAACTCCCAATTTGGTGATTAAGGATTGCGAATTTGCTTGCTCTTAGCCTCAGGTTCTTGTCACACAGGGCCTGTTTTCTGTCCATAAATCTAACGGCCAGGAGTCCCCCCCCCGCCCAGCCCTTTTTTATGGAGACGATTGCTCAAGCCAATATAGGATTAAGTCTGTTTCATGTACATTTTTCACTACCTCTGGGCTAAATATGTACGTGAAAGCTGTCTCCCAGGTACCCCCAGTACATTTCCATTTGTCTTTGGTTCACTTACTCCCCCGTCCATCAGGTTTGCTTTCCTCAAAGTAAATGGCAGTGGAATTAGTCAAAAAAGTAAGTTTTCCCATAAGACATTGCAATGGCTCATGTTGAGTATAATTTTTTAGAGCTGCGAGAACGGCATCTTAGTTTTATCAGCTTTATTTACACTTAACTAAGGTCACACCCTCAGCCCTGTGGCCCCTGTTCTGCATGTGTTTTGAATAGATATACCTCTTCCTCTTATGTTGAAGGCAGATTACATTTAGCTGTTTAGATTGATTAACTGACAGTCCTGGACACTCAACCACAAATTTTTTCTTTAATTGATTATATAAAATCGGATTTGAGGAGCCAGGTTTTAAGTTTGAGCAAAGTAAAGATGGCGTGTTTATGAATGTCATATTTTTGACAAACAACTCGAGTAGAAGTTTTATGTTGTAGCAGTTGGATCTATGTTCAAAATGTTTTATACCGTCATGTGGTTTGATGTATAACAAAATATGAGTCTTAAACTTGTTGGCAACATGTGGTCCACACATTATTTCACTCTAATGGAAGCCGGCTTGGTCAGCATCTGTTGTGTGGTGTGGATTTTTGGCTTGTGTAATACGAAAAGGAACATTCAACAATACAATTCGTTTTAATTGCCTCCTGGACAAAACTTATTCTGTTTTTCATAACACATCCCTTTTACCGAACTCCCTCCGTTCATCCACCTGTAACATCATGACCTCAATGAATGAGCAATGAGGATGAGTTGAGTTGCAGTCAAGTAATCACCCAGTCCCTTTTTCATGGCTTCTTTTCTTTTAAAAAGTTTAGTTTTTCATGCTTCTTAGAGATTCCCACACCATCTGACTGTGTTTATGCTCATTGTTATATAAAATATATTATATATATTAGACTTAATTTATAAGCTAGCTCAGTCAATGTCTTTAAAGGAAACTTGAAACATTGCATTTGCTTCAGCCTGTTTGTATGCATTATTTTAAATAATATGTCATTTCTTTTTTTCGATTATATTTATTTTAACATGTTCTTATGTCTTCTTAATATCTGTTCTGTTCTCATTTTGATTTATATTTTATCATCTGCTCGTGTACAACGGCAGGCTAACAGCAGTTGTCAGAAATAATGTGGATGGGAGCTGTGAGGGTGAACCAAAACATTTACAAATACAGTTCTTGGAAGAGACATAGTGGTAGCTTTAACGTGATTGCGTGAAGAGAATCCGTTTCACATCAAACTCGACAATTCAAAGCGTAGAGAGCATCATTAACAGACTAATTGCAGCTGAAAGGTTGAAAGGTTCATCATGAATTGCAAAAGCACACAAGCCACTGGCATGACTGAGAACATTTTGTTTGTGATTAATATGAAGGAACGAGGTGCTATCACACACAAACACACACACACACACACAGGCGGTCTGAATCAAATGATCGGAGTTAGCCAGCTTTCATTGCAGGATATTAAGAGCGTCAGTAGGACGCACTTTAGGTTCCATGCCTCTGTGTGCCATGGCCTGTTTGTGTACTTTGGATAAGCCCCGTGTACCCTTCGAGCAAGGAAATAAACTCAACCAAACAAATGAGGAAAGGCTCAAGGGTTCTTATTGATTGGGATTAATGGCGAGTGGCGTCACGCGCAGAAACAACAAACAGGTTAGTAAAGACTTTATTATATGATTCAGATGGTTTTATGCTGATCAGGTAGGAGTTGTAATTATTAGGGAGGAGGTGTGTGTGTGTGTGTGTGTGTGTGTGTGTGTGTGCGCGCGTGCGCGTGCGTGCGTGCGTGTGTGCCTTTCGGATATGATGTGTAAAGAAAGAATGAGAGCATTAACAATATGTTGGCCACTGGCAAACTCTTGTCTTACCAGAGGTCTTTTAAAAAAAAAGTGAGCTACAAATTATTTCTTTGTAGTCCCATTCCCTCTCTCTGCACCACCACATTAACAAAATAATAGTCCTGGCTTATAGATATATTGTGTTTTCTTTGGTCCCGCTCCAGCCATCCAAGTCTCGCTTAAATACAAGCAGCACAGCTTCATGCATTACCTGTGGAGTTTGGATCTTAACATTATGTCACCACGGGGTCGAGGTTCTGCCCCTGCACTTAAAAGCCCCCTGATGACGGACAAAGACGTAATCAAAGGAAGTTGGAGGAGAAGATGCCTGCAGGACCTTGTTTGGAGCACTGGAAACACACACACACACACACACACACACACACACACACACACACAGTTAGCAGCCCCGAGTGGTAGTCAACAAATACGTTTGAGAAGTTTTGCGATGAGAACTTTGAAAACTAGAGAGTAAACAATAGAGTGAAAATAAACAGAACCCCACACCTAATGTATTCTGAGGGCATCTTTTGTATTTTTTGTTTTAAAGTCTGTAATATAAAGGCCCGGAGAGGTTAAACTTCATAATATACATAATATTTGATACAGATGTACTTTGTTTTGGTGACATATTTTTCCTACAGATCTTGTGTCAAGGATGCTCTTAAATTCATTCTGCAGCAGGACAGTGAGCTCAAACACACCCATGGAGTCATAGAGAACTAGACGAGGATCACACGAGGACACAGATGATGCTGAAACTAAATCCACTGAAGACATGTAGCAATTTCTTTAAGATGCTTGGAACCACCTACCTGCCGAATTCAAATACAAACACATTCATCATGCTGATCCCAACACATTCTAAGTACAGAAACAAACACTGTTTTCTCTGCTCCTCTCCTGGTACAAAATCATCAACACTTATTTCAACTTAGATAAATGTAATGACATCATCACACGCATACAATGTTAAGAGGTTCAAGACAGAGGCCCCAGCGTTCTGTTGCAAAGAGCCTGAATGCTCTATTATGGTTTTGATGGTAGATATGTTTGAAAACAATCAAGCAAACAACTTTACCGTGGTCATTTCAGAAGTAAATCCCTCAACACAACAGACTGTTGTTACCACATTTTATGCTCTACATAACAAAATGTAATGAGGTCATCATGAGTGTGCATCGAAGTAAGGAGAAAGATAGAAAGAATTGATGTTCTTGCTATTATGGTTTTTACTTCTGACCAATTTAAACTGGGCCGTCTGCTGGAAGTCTATTTTCAGAGGGTAAAAGGGAGAAAGGCTGCAGATCAAATACGTTTTGGTGAAATCATATAATCACACAACACTGACAGGACGAGTCATGTGGAAGAAAAGGCATGGCAGACGCTGAATCAGCCAGCTTGACCTGAACCCACTGTCTGACCAGTTATCACAGCTGCATAGTTTCTTCTCCAGAGCCACCACAGTCGCAGTCACTTCAGTATAGACAAATAACCTCGGCCCTTCCTCTTGTATTGGCCTCCATGACAAAATAACCTAAGTTTATCATAAGTACACACTGTCGCTGCTCCACACAAAAATGCTCTGGCTTAGTGGTTTGCAGCTCATCAAGGAGAGTAGTGATGCTGTTTGCCCAATTGCTGAGGACGTCTGGGTGGTCTGAGGTTTTCTGGGGGAAACTTGTCTCCTCTGCTGCTTCATAGAGATGGGATGAACTGCAGCAGGCAAAGTTTGAAATCTTAAATAGTGATGTACTTTTTTTAACGATGGATACAAACTGCTTTTAACAGTGGGATTTACTGGTGTTGGGGAGAGTCAGTCTTTTACAGAAGCAGCCCGATCATGTTTTATTAGCCAGTTCCTAATTGGAATGTTTTACCATTTGTCTGTGTTTTGTTTCAAGGCAAGAAGCTGCGGTGAATCTGAACACATGACTAGTGGGAGGAATACAGAGTCAACAGGGCAAACAGCAGTGACCAATCACATGAGTTCTCCATATGTTAGCCCTTGATGGTGGGCGTGTCTGATGTTTGTTAGTGGTGTGATCACCTATCATCAGTCCTTCAGTTAGTGAAGAAGGTTAATTCGTTTGTACTGACCATAGACTGTATATAAAGATGGATGACATGACGGTTCCCCAAAAGTGATGCTAAAGCCTCTTGGTTTCCACCTGGTGGCTGGCTGTAGTATAGGTAAGAAATCCCACCACCTCCATGTTAGTTGGATGTGAGAATACATCAAATCAGTTTTTCTCAAAAATGGTTTCTGTCATTTTATACGGTTGTAGTGTACATTTCTAAGTTTGGTTTCATTAGTTACTTGATGCTATAAAAATCGGGGAAACGTCATGACTAACAGATGAGCCTGACTCGAGAATAGTCGAGCGCGTGATGACCATGATCACTACTGCACACACTCGGCAGCGTTCGTATTCAAGATATGCTGTCTTTTTTTTCTGAATAGCTGGAGGAAGTGTTGTCTTATGCTGTTTCCCTATTTCATTGCAGTCAGTTCAGGTTTCAGTAACTATTCCCAAAATACTTTTGCCAAGTCAACAAATTCAAAACAGTTTAACAGCAATCAATATCAAGTCTCTAGAAAGGTCTCGTCTGGTGTTTATTTCCTACATCATTTAAAGAAGTAAACATTTGTTTGTGCTCCCAACTTTCCATTTAACTTCAAACTATCCACATCCATGACAACCAAGGCAGGAGACTGTGAGAACCCCCCCCCCCCCCCCCCCCCCCGCAACACACATATGCGCACATTTGCACGCACACCTGAACACACACACGCACACACAGTCTCCGTGAGCCTCTGTGCTGTAACAAGAACCTCGTGCTGTCAGCGCAGCGCTGTGAAAACAAATTAGTCCAATGATTAATGGAAGGGAATTAGAGCCAGACGATCATCCCGCTGTGAAGATGGGACTCCAAGTGCACGGCAGCATGTAGCATGCATGTCTCATACACATGCTCAAACACGCAAATTACTATACCCGCGAGGACCCATGCTCGAGATATTTATTTCTTCAAACCTGACCCTCAATGCTGCACCTCTACCTCAGACTCTCATGTTAAACTAAATCCCTTCGTCATATGAGACATAATTAGTATGTCGAAGTATGCAGAGTATAAACACATAAGACTGTATGTAAAGATCTCCACTTCTTCCCATTAGCCACACATAAGGCTCAAATATCCAGAATAGAAATGCTGCCATTTTTCTCATCTTGAGCCTGCGCTGTGCTTGACCAAAGACAGTCTCAGCTGTCAATCATTTCTCCCTGTTTTTATGACATTAAAAAACCAATGAAAACTAAGCCTTCTTGAATAATTTGAATATTTGATATGTAGTCAGACATTCTTCTTTGATCCACGTCCCATGTCCCAACATGGAGGAGGCAGGGTTTATGACCTGTACTGCAGCCAGAACTTTATGAAACAAACAATGGTAGAGAACACAAACATGGTGGCCCACCGTATTCTATTGTGGGGTTTAGCCTCGCTGCATTGTAAAGCTGAATGCACCGTCCACACAGACAGTTCAGTGCAGCCCAGCTACTGCTATAGATTGAATGAGTTAAGTGGGAAACGCTGTAAATGGTGTGTTGTGAGGCGTACGAGCAATTCAACTTTTATATTGTAAGAAAATATTATTTGGCTTTTGCACCTTTAAATGGCCACATAGTCTCACTATAAACCACTGTAGTGTAATGCTGACATGACAAGAATAAATCCTTGGACTTCACATAGGAGGACATATTGAAGAATAAGATCATTGTAATATCTACATAATACAATTAAAAATTATAATACACTTGTACATGTATATTTTAAGACATAGCAGTTTTAGCTGTTAGATGCTGTTCATTTCTGAGTAAATTCAGTTTCTTTTTCAAAAGTTTGATGTCTCTTAACGGCAGTGGAGTTTTTGTTTTCTAAACCCACAGTGGAGCACATAAGTTAAAGCATGACAACAAACATGTTAACAGTTACAAGATGTTCCTGCCAGAGTACATCGCAGAACCTCATGAATCCTACGATGCGGAGCAGCTGAATATCAGTCCCACTCCTTGTCCCTCTTCTCTGCCTCCGTTAAGAGTTTTCAGCTGCGTCCCGACTCCCACACAGATGTGTGTTTGCGCCGTAACCGTGGCAACACTTTCCGAAATCCTGTGTTGGACGGTGACCAAAAAAAGCTTCATGAGTGCTAATCATGCAACAGTTGGATTTATGCTGGAATCATCACATGGAGAAAAAGCTCATACATAATTAGCATATTTCTCTTCTCCCAGTGAAAAAGTGGATTCATGGACATGCAAAATATTGAATCATAGGTTTTGGGATTGATGATTTTTTGGATTGCAGTAAGGATTTCTTTCAACCAAAAGACAATTTAAGCACATAAAAAAAAATTGCATTTGACAGACATTTATTTTATAAATGAGATCAGTATTGGCTTTTTTTTTAAGTGTATAAAAAACAATATCAGCCAGCAACATCATTCATCCTTCATTTAAAGGCAGCAGTGTGTCCTGCGGTGTCTCAGCCACTCAGCGGGTGTGGTTGGTCACGCTGCCTTACAGAGAAAACATCGCTAAAACAATTCCAGTAGTTTTCAGCAGAGACTCACGGCGTCAGCGATGATCTAAATAATGTTTCAGAGGCTGTATTTGACAAGTAGGGCGTTCTGGGACAAACATAAAGCACTACTTATTAGTTTCAGTGGCAAATGGACACAGTGGAAAATACAGACAGTTCTTTATATTTAAAACCAATTTACAAAAGACTCCACTGTCTGTTTTTCAGGTTTGAATTCTTACCCCGACGATGCTCCCTCGGAATCAGCTGCAAAGTTATTGGAGAGAATCAAGTAACTCTCTGCCAACGTGAGAGATTAATCAAACCCTCGGAGGGAAATGAGACTGATTGGAGAGATGTGCTAATGAGATTAGAATTATTTTTTCATTAACGTCATTAGTGTGGTGGATTAAGGGGAGGAAGGGATGGGGGGGGCGGCGCCACAGTGTTGAGAATAATGCTTTCAACGTGCTCTACCGCTCTCGAGCTGGCAGCGTTCGACACCAAAGTTAAGACATATCCTTTTCAGAAAATGATCCACTGGAAGCGATCATCACCAGAGCAAATAGTGACCGCCAATTTGGATAAGTGATAGGGGGAAAGAATAAATACGTTGTGAACTTTTACACCAATACGCCGATGCTCGCCATCCCCTTTATGTGTTGAGCTAGGCTGGAATGACCTGCCGCAGTTTCTCCCTCAACATTTATTCTGGAGCGATATACCAATTATTTTTAATGGAGCTGAAATAAGAATGGCGCAAGGAGCTTGTGAGTAGCGGAAGGCATAAATTGACTGCGGGTGGGACGCCGCAGCGCAGTGATGACCTCATGCAGGAAGCCGAGGCCTTCTTCTTCTTCCCCCTCTCAGCGTCTGAGAGTGATGGGTGATGGGATACGCGGCCGGGTAGACAGGGTTTGGATCTGGATGTGCCTTTGGCTGCACGAGGCCCTCTGACTGACCCGTGTGCTGCAGACTGACAGGCGAGGGAGCTGCAGATGTCTCACCTGTCAGGGGGTGTATCGCTAACACGGTGGACGGTGACGGATGGAAGAAGGAATGGACGAGTGGAAGGGAGAAAGGAAGGCCATGTGAGAGGGAAGTTGGGGGGGGGAAAGGGCTGAAGAAAAGGGGCTTGAAGAGGAACAGAGGAGGAGGAAAAGGTGGAAATATGAGAAGATCCTTGCAAGAAAATGACAAAAGGAAACAGAGGCAGGAGGTCAGAGAAGTGAAGGATGTAGGGTGAGCGGCCTCAGTCCCTCTGGTAGCTGGAGTGGATGTAACCTAACCAGCAGGAGCAGTTAATGACATTTTATGCAACTATTAAGCAATTACTGAGTACACAAAGCCTTTTTATAGCATCCAAGCTCCCATGTACACTGGGGAATTAAGTAGCGGAGTGGGGCAGAGGGGATTAAAAAAAAAAAAAAAGAGTAATAATAAAATCATTCTTACGTCCGGGCCAAAACCTACATTTACATTTGGTAAAGCAGTCACGCCTGTGCATAATCCACCGTGCACCTCGGGTTTCATATGTGACTGGTTTTGTCGAGTGGCCTCCGCTACTCTGCTTAACAGGTACAAAGCTCTCTGTGGGCTCGCTTAATGAGCCCGTGCAGCAGACCACCATTCTGGCTGCCGCCTTTCCCCCCTCCAGGCCACACGCCCCCACACACAGTGGAGGGACATGCCCATGTGCTCTCGGGTGATGGAGCCAAGCTGCCGAAAGGTCTGCTGCAGGATTCTGAAGAGTGGCACGGTCCCAACTAGAGTGAGCATGCACAAATTAGGCTCACACTGAAGAGAGCTGGAAGTTGCCACCTGTCGAGCAGCAGTGTCAGACCAGGGATCAGACCGCATGGTATGAGACAGGTAACAGACCCGAGCTGAAAGATTAAGGGTGATAGGGGAAGAAAAAACACGAAGGACTAGTGTTTTGAGTCTGAACGTGTTTCATGGGGGGGAAGCTGGCACGGACTCCTGGTGCTCGCTCTCCACCTGCTGATACTGGGTTCCCTGTTTACCTCCACCATGTTTTCACCCCTGTCAGTTTTTTCTTGTCAACAGGATCACGCAAAAACTAAAGGAAAAGACTTCCACTGAACTTGTAGGATGTGACATGGGCCAAGAAAGAACCCATTCAATTTTGGTGCAGATCCAGACAAAGGGGCTTTAATATTGCAAGATGTTTGACATTTTGAGCTTGAAAAAATTTAAATCAGACGTATGTAGGGCACTGATGTCTATGATTGTTTGCAATTTACTGCAGATTGATTGAATTTAAAGACATGTTATAGAGCAATTCTTCAATAAAATGTCCAAAGACGACTTGACATACGTTATATATTTTGTTGACTCAGAGAAATTTCCAATTTTATTCTAGGTAACAGGATCCTATGCATTTTAAACATACTACTTGTTATTGTTCTGATTTAGGGACCCCTAGTGGCACAAAGTCACATATTGCATGTTGAAGGGAACTGTTGGGCCTTGGCAGAGAGGTATGGACTCTTCTGAGTGCCACCCTAGAATGCCTTTGGAGCGATTCTGCTCTGGACTCCTCCATCCTGCTCCAGTGCTTTTGGACACTATACAAAAGTTAATATTCTTCTCTCTATTTGAAAAACATCAGAAGGAAGTAACCTTTTAAATGATCAAGCACTGGTATCATGTCATAATTTTGTTATGGCCTTGTTGACATTCTTTTCCTCTGTGATCATGGGTCCTCGTTGATGTTTTGAGACACAACCACATCAGAGATGGAGACATAATCACAGCCTCTTGGCAATTATTGCCACATTAAACAACACCTTCAGAACTCTGCATCTAATTCGAGCTCTAAACTGAACTGCAACTGTAAATCATTTTATTTATTGAGTATTTGCTCGTGGAGAATGTCCGAATGTTTATGTGTTCCTGAATTAGTTACCGAGTGTTGCAGGGGTATTAATCACCAGTTTTTCTTGCCAATGGAACAAGGTTGTCAGTAAGAATCTGGGAGCTGAGCTGGGGCTGCAGATCTCTATTTACTCGCTCCACAGCAGCACCATGGGAGCTGCTGTGAAAGCAACCTCTGTCTAATCAGGAGAGAATATTCTGCATCACTTAGCTGCCAACGGTCCACCGAAAAGGGATGTTTTGGTTAGAGGAGAGGAATCCCCTCCTGACTCACGATGCTCCTATCTGCGGTCATTAATGAGGAAATTTTGATTTGAATAATTGCTGCAATTTGTTTGTAGGAAGCATATAAAGTTCAGATTCCAGCTCATGTGAATGTTCTTTTAATGATAACAATACACTGGAAGTCCAACATAATAGTCGAGGCTTATGAAACACAGTGAGATGTAAGTGGGTGTTACACCTGAGGTTCATCACTGCCGCGAGCTCAAATTCATATAGTGTCAGCCTTGTATATTGTTTCTGTTCCTGCTCTTTTCCGAGCAGGTTTTACAACTTATTACTGATTGTGGTTTTTTTAAATGCTCTCCAAATATGAATGTGTACTTTCCAGGTCATGTATATTATCCTGAATGCCCCACGTGTTCCATTAAACGAGGAGGAAAAAAAAAAACGAGCGCCACATTCATCAGAGCGAAATAACATACAGTATAATTCAAGTCACTTTTTCATTATTTACAGAAAAGAAATCAGAGTTCTTCTGTGGAACAACGTGCACCATACATGTAAAAAAAAAAAAAAACTAACCAGGAAAAGGCAACTAAAAATAACTGCAAAACCAAATCATAATATTTTCTCAAGGCAGCGTATACTCGCGCACACACGTGACCGTCTGACACAAGGAAAATAGACAACGAAGATTTTTAGAAGTATTTTCTTAAGACCTCACTCTTTCTGTATAAATAGCATATGTTGTACACTGCGGCGAGGACATGAACAAGAGAGGAGCAGGAAGTGGACTGGGGTTTGCTTTGGGGAAGCGGATAATTCTGTTGTGGATCTTGACCTTGAAGATTTTAATCTCTTATTTCTCAAGGTCAAGATAGGAACCTTAAAGCGAGACAGTGCAAGAGTCATGTCGATTATCAAGGTAGAGATTTTACACAAATATGATGCTAACACAGCAATGTCCACACAGGAAATAGTTGTCTCTGATAGCTTCCTGCTAGCTGCGGCTCGGGTTGTTGGTGTGAGATGTATGCCGTGAAGCAGGTCACAAGTACACCAGAGTTACATAGAGTAGTTCCAGGCCTCCAAGAAGAGCTGTGGCAATGACAGACATGCTATTCTCCTAATTATAAGTTTGTGCACCATCAAAATGATTTTGAAGCAGTTTAAAGGTATTAAAAATTACCTGGTGTTGCTTTAAGAGAGGTTATAGCTGTGAACAAAGACATGATTTAACACTAAATATATCCTTATAGTAACGTGCAACTTGGTTATAGAGTGTTTATATACTGCTTATAATTGTTAAATATTGGTAGTTTAAGTGAAGTAAGATTCATTGTAGAAATCAAAACATTTAATAAGTTGTATCACTAGAACTTTGCATTTTTTATTTGACCTGAAAATGTAATGGTCACGTGACGCAAAGCTCACATCCTATCATTGAATCTGTCCCCATCCCTGAGGAGCAAATGCCATCACCCGATGAGATATTCATTAAGTCCATGGTTTTCTCTCCCTGCAGCTATAGTAAATTACATTCAGTTTGTGCTACGGTGCAATAACTTACTTTCTTTCTGCATATTTTATCCACTGCAAAACAGGCCACACAGCAGGCCCCAGCTATCTGCCATGTTTATAAAGCAGCACGTATCTGGCGGGCAGCACTGCCATTCATTCTGATGGCTCGGCCCCGGACAAGACTGATGGAGTGCTGACACCGTGGATGGATGGCCAAGGAGAGAAGGAAGGAGAGAAAGACGGAAAGAAGGTGCGGAGGCTGGCACTGCCACATGGGTGGAGGAGAGGAGAAGGAGAAAGGTGTGTAAACTGGCAGCGGACCGACAGATGGAAAGCAGAAGGTCGGGGATTGCTCAAGGTGTGTAGGGTTAGCAAAACAGAGTAGCCTATAATGGGGTGTAGGTTGATGGCGATAGTCGTGTGCGCGCCACAGGTCTTCTCTGGTCCAATGATAACTTGTGGTGTTTGAAGTGTCCCTCGAAGCCACAAAGAGGCCCTAAGAAATGGTTGGCACTTGGCAAGAGCCGGACTGTTCCATCACAAACAGGGACCTGGGACCCTCTCTCTTGAAGAAGGAAATGTTTCTAAACCATATACCACCCAGTTTACTCTGGCACTGCTCTGAAAACCAAGACTTTTATATGCATAGCTTTAACATCAGGTTTTGGAAACGGAGCAGATGATGGACGAGGGCGGAAAGCTACCTGCTGGTAACAGGAACGCCAGGCTTGTAAAGGGTGCACATTACAATGTGTTTGTGGCTTGTTATACCAATTAAAGGATTTGTTAATCAACAAAATAGTGTGGTGTAGTTGCATTTTTATTCTCATTCAGCCACATGTTGGTTGGGTCTTGATTCCAGCATGTCCATAACTTGTGTTTCTGGTTTATGCTTAAAACCACAGATCGCAAATATCACTGTAAGAAGACAGAATATGCCCTGTTAAAGTCTGGTATGAACCGGTCACAACTGAGGAGGAAGGTAACGTGGGCCTCTCTTATGTTGTTGATCTGCTTATAGAGGCGTGCAGATGTCATTTTTGGACTCTGCTGCAAATGTATCAGGTGCTGTGAGACCACATCCTTAATGCCTCTCTTGCTGTGGGTACATTTTTGACTTGTTAGCTCTGGAACACTGTTATGAAGTTTCTTTTTGGGGCATTTTAAAGAGAGCGTAACTCGACACATCCTGTGTCATTGGACATTTCTGAATTAACAAAATGCAAAGGACGCCAGGAGCACGTCTGTCCACAAACTAATTGACAGTCTGCTCTCTGAACTGTTACGTGGTACCACAACTTACCGGATTCAATGTAAACAGTGAAGCAAAGACACAAACCTTGGTCTAACCTTTCATAACCTTTTGATCATGTTGATATTTGGTCTCCCGACTCCGTTCTGTCAAATCACTGCCACCTCTAAGTTGTGGTGATACTGCACCAGCATCAACCTCTTAAGGTTGCCACTGTAGTTAATTAGCTTTAGTGGCAACTTCTCTCCAATGTTTCTTTAAATGAAATACAAATTATTCTCTCCTAAGTTCTGTCTCTTCTCCTGAACGCTACGTTACAGTTCTTGAGTTCAAACTCAAGATATACATCAATAACAATTCAATTGCAGTTCTCTTTGTCCATTGAGAAAAGTCCTGGGAAGGTCAAGTTCATGTCCCTCCTTTTCTCAAAGTCAACATTCAATATTGATCCTCATCTCACAGCTTCAGCTTTCTGCTTCCACTATAATTTACCTTTAACCCCTTTGTCCCTCAGTACCACCCCCCCCCCCCCCCCCCCCCCACTCTCCTCCCCCGCCTTCACCTCCTGCATTCTCCGACCTAATCTGCTCTAAGTGTTTACACACCACTCCATTTCTCAAAGGGGGTCAGCTGGTCTTTCTCAAACAAGCCCTTCAAAAACAGATGAGTGGCACTGGTAGAGCTTTCTGGCAAAAACAATTGTTGAGAAAATGAACACACTATGTTTTGTCATCCTTTAAGGCAGAGCAACACATTGCAGTGAAACGTCCTCCCCTGCCCCCTCCCTTGATAAAGCGGCTTACACGATGAAGTCGGCAGATGAGTGTTTTATGCTTTAAAATCTTTTTTTTTCTCAAAAAGCTGTAGGAGAGGCAGAAATATTAACCGTGGGGCAAACATGTGACATCTGATATTTATCAAGCGAATTGCAACGTTGCAAAACGCTCTGAAAGCTCCAGTAAGATGTTATAATGCAATTAAGACGTATACATGTTTAAAGAATGTGGGTTAGGTCAGAATACTCCACGTCTTCATTTGATTATTGGTAATTCTGAGTATGACCTTATTCTGGTTAAGGTCATCACAAAATGCTGTTTTCATGGCAGTGTCTTATTCAGACTATTGTCTCAATCCGGTTAATATTGGAATATGTATCCATGTAAACGTGTCTAGTGACGATTCTGTACACCTTGTCTTCTTTACCATGCCTTAGACAGGTGTTCAAATCAGTAAGTTCAATCAACAGGTTCAAGATGACAGCAGTTATGGAGAATTCCCACCTTTTCTTTTATGTCTACCTAAAATACATGTGTGTTCTTCTTTTCCGTAACTAAAACAAAAGAACTGAAACAAAAAGAAAAGGAGGGGTCAAAGGTCAAACAACTGGCTGGGGAGCGAGTTGATAGCAGGGTGGAGTGAGAATTTGGGGGATCACACAAGCAAACAAAGAGCGAGAGGTGAGAAGGGTCAGCTGAGGGAGGGTGAGAGGGGGCGGGGGAAGTCTAAAGAGAGGGGAGTGTGTGTTTGTGTGTCCAGCTTTGTGGAAGCAATGTATGTTTTTCTGTCTGAGCCGCGGATCTATCCCCGAACAGCGAGGAGGGAGGAAATGGGATTGTCGTTGTGATGGGACGGGATTAGGAGGATGAGTGTGGAATTTCAGAAGGGGGGGGGGGTGTTGTGCTTAAGATTTCGGTCTTTACCCTTGAATGTAGATCATAAGGAATAGCTTTCAGTCTGTGGGGGGTTCTGTGTCAGTGTGTGGGTGAGACAGACACACAGATATAGCAGCATTGTGGGAAACAAAGTCGGAGTCCTACCCAGACTCTTCATGCCTTGCCTAGGTACACAAACTTTGCTTGATTGCCTCTCACTTGAACCGAAAACCTCCGACACACACATGCAGAAACAGACATGCAGAGATACATATGAGCTCATGCTAAACACATGCACGTTTTCTCTCTCAATGTCCTACACAGGCGAAAGCTCCCACACATGAGGCGCACAGTCAAATTCCTCACATTAAGACGAAGCTTGTTTGCTTTTCGAGGATTACTCCAACATGTTTGAAAGCTGTATGTTCAATCATTCTTCCCCCTGAAGCCCACAACCCGCCAGCCCCAGCTTTATCTCTCTTAATCGGCGATATCTCAATATCTAGAATGTCTTCACCTCTCCATCTCCTCCATCCTCTGGTCTTGATGCACTGATCATCAAACACTCGTCCTGGTGCATCGACTTTACTTGTATTCATCAGTTCATGTCTTCTCTGACACAGACAGCCCCACACTGCAGACCCCCCCTAAACTCTCCCTCTGGGTTAACTCTTGCCTGCCAGGCACAGCAGTGTAATTTATGAGTTGTAATTACGGAGGTGTCAAAGGAACAGAAACAGTCTTGTGGCATAAAGGAGTGACATTTCTACGTCAGGCGATTTCCTGTTTTTTGCACTTTCGACCTTGTTGTTTGACCTATTCGTCTTCGTTAAAAGCGTATTAGCGCACACCAACAACCAACAGAAATAAGGTCCACCTTGTGGAAACTGTGTGCCTGATGGGGCGCTAAGAATTAAATAAATGATGCACTTTATTTTGAAAGTTGGTGGCTTATTTAAATCCTTGGTTGAGAAAAAAAAACCATTTCCCAACCTGCACATTAATGTATACAACAATGCATACAAATAAATATAAGGGAAAATTATTTGCACACTTGTGGTATTGCTAGAAACTTTAAACAAATATGATGTGTTAGTTGTGACCATAGATTGTGTACAAAGGTGTACGACGTGTCTCCCCCATCTTGAGTCCACACAGTAGCAAACAAGGTCCCTTCGATACAAGCGCTCGATCATTTGAGGCAAATTTATTTGACGTATACTTGACATTTTGGTTTGGTCCATGTCCCATCCACTAACATGGACGAGGCAAAATGTAGGACATATACTGCAGCCAGCCACCAGGGGGCAATAAAGCCGCTTTGGCTATACTTTTTGGGAGCTGTCATGTCACCCATCTTTATATACACAGTCTATGATCATGAAGCATTTTACATCTTTAATGTTTATGTGCATGTCGACAGTGTGAGTCTAACTACAAAACTTATTTCCTTCCTTTTCTTCTTCCTGTGAACTCTCAGGAGCCAGAACATTATCAGGGGCCGTTGTTGTCATGGAGATCAGGATGACAGATTGTGGGGGTCTTGTTGGAGCAGTGGCCACTGATACAGCTGATTTCAAACCAGGTCTTGCAGGAGGGTGACACTGGAAAGCAGGCTCAAACAATCAAAGGAGTGCCAGGTTGGTAAATACGAGACATCACCTGAATGCTGAATTTGAAATATCGTCTCAATGCAGCTCAGAGGTAAATGACTTTGCTCTGCTGCAGGAGTTTAGTGTGGGTTGGCTGCCTCACAGGTGATGAAGAAGAAGTATCAGTAATAATAAAGTGGAATATAAAAATGAAAAATATCTATATATAAGAAAAAAAATGAACAAGTGCCAGACTAAGAGAGAAAGAGAACATGAGAATTTGAATGAATACAACTTCCAGACCCTTCCTCTCTTTCTTCTTAGCTCCAAAACTATCTCTAAAACCCCTCCCTGCACCACAGAGTGGTAACAGTAACAGTTATCACTGAAAACGAGCTAACGTTAGCCCGACTGCTTCGTCCAGGCAACATGAGAGCTGTAACGGGGACATGTGGTGAACTCATGCTACGCAGTAAACCACTGTAGCAACACTTACATAAATAGCATGTTGTGGTATTGTGCAAGAGCAGTGATTGGCCCACTCCTCCTGGCTCTGATTGGTGATTTAGATACAGCTAGAGCATTGGCTTCTTCCAAATTGATTATGAGCTGTAGATGGAGCCAGAGGAACTAGATTTTATTATCTGCCTCATTTACTACTTTCAGATTATAGTGACAGCTTTAGCAAATGTTACAAAAACCTTATCTTGTAAATATACTCTACTGCACCTTCAAATCGTGAGAGACACTGCATGACGATCACCAGAACAGAACAGATGTCCAGTAAATGAGGATTTGAACAGTATCGTACTGGCTACCTGTCATGACCTACACGAGCAGTGTCTCGTCCAAACCTTCACATGGATCATCACTTGGGCTTCATTGTTTTTCTTTCTGTCTGTGGTGAGACGACACACTGCGTGGGGGAGGCAAGAGCTGCATCACTGTTTACCTTCACCACGCTTGGACTGTACTAAAGCTGTGTGTGGGCCAGACCCCCGGTGAGACAGGTCGGTGGAACTACTGTCAGCGGTGTGGACAACACCAATATTGCCTCCCGCTGTACGGACAGGTTCCGCACCATTATCTGTGTGACTTGCTAACCAGAATTCCTCGTGTGCGAGCCGTACAAGGCCTGTAACGCTTGTCCATTGGTAGATAGTTTCATCCGCGGCACATTGAGTGTACACAGATGTAACTGATGCAGATGTCACAGTTTCTGCTGCGTGTTTGCCAGCGCTGCATTCTGACTGCATATCTGCAAGTGAAAAACGTTTTGCTTGGATCGTTGTTCTGATCCAGTTTCCATTTTTTTGCTTTGCATAGCAAATGAGTCGGCTCTGGGTTTGTTGAATCCTTTTGATTGTGTCAAACTAGTGTTGAAAGAAAGCGTTGGATATACCAAAGTTCATGTACGTCTAAAGATGAGATTTGCTCTAACTTCTGAGAGAGTAAATTGAGCTTTGGCAGTGATGTCTAATGGTCTTTTTGTTTGTTTCAACAGAATACTGTTGGCTATAGTGGCGGATTTAGATGTTGGCGACATCATTCCGGGGAAGGCATATGGAGTTACACTTACACAATTGGTTTTCTATCACTCATCTATCAACAGCTCATCATTTAGGTGGCGGTTCTTGTTTGAAGTGCAATAGTGTATTAATGAAGTTATTTTTTATTTGCAATATGTTATAATTTGTGATCTGGGAGAGGAAATGCAATATTCAGAATTCCTTGGCTCAGTCATACCATGATTTCAAACAGCACTATCTCGGTACAAAATCCATAGAATGGCTGCATAGAAATATTTACAATAAATTAAAGAAAATATATTAAATCATCATCAACAAACGTTCAGATTCAAAAGTGACCCAAAATCAGAACAAAAACAAAATCTTGATCATGATACTTGTGCCCAATCAAGGGCATTTTAACACAATAATATATTGACCAGGGTCTGAACCCTGGTTCATGTTTGTGTTACATTGATTACAATTGATGTTTATACGGTTAGTTATGGTTTCACATTGCAAATGAGGAAGCACACTAAAGACTTTTGTGTGACTTTTGTGTGACTTTTGTTGTTTTCCTGTATTCACTAACGTTTTAGAATTAGGTGCATCATAAAAAGTAGTCTTTACATTTGAAGGGAGAAAATGACTGAACAGGTTCACATTGTCAATTTAATTACCATTGTAATTTTATTATAGTGTTACTACCAGCAAAAATAATTATATCATCAGAGATGAAGACGACAAGCAGTCATGCAAGCCGCTTCTTCTCTTCTTTTGATGTTTAATACTGTCTCATCTCTTCTTTTGGTCTGAAAGTCCGAACTTTCATTAAAAAAATGTTCACACTGCAAACGGTCTGAATCATGGCTCTCTTTAGTTCCGGACCACCTCTTTTGGTTGGACAAATTTTGGTCCAGACTGTGATCCAGGGCACCTTACACACCTGTTAATTTGGTTCGGACTGACCTGAAAAGTCAGAAGTATCGGATCAATCAAGCTTGGTATGAAAGCACCCTAAATAAACACAAATTTAAACTCTTGCACTAAGGAGAATTTTGCTGCATGCTCAGCTCGACACACAATTAACTGACGTCTGCTGCTTTAATCATGACATTGCTTAACATTTCTACATTTAGCTTTATTTTTAACACTCGTTTCAAACACTAGTCCACCTTTTGACATCTTAAACACATTGAGGAAACTAAAAACAACTCATTGCCAGTTCCCTGAATAAACCATCCTCGTGTCAGTGACTTTAACGCAGCCACAGAACCTCCAGACAATGTGACCTGGGGCCAGGTTCAGGCCTCAGATGGTGGTCTCCCTCCTTGACTCAGTGTTCGCTAATGACCCTGGATCTGGATCCCCATTATAAAACACAGATAAATGTTTACTGACAAAGGATGACATCATGAGAGTTAAAGTCTGTACAAATAAACAGGTGCTCCACCGCCCCTCCGCCTTCTCCACTTCCTCAAGTCCACATTGCTTTGATAAAAAAAACTCAAAACGCCAGCGTCCTGCGTTCTCATTTGCTCAGTTTCATTTATTTTGTTGGGCGCTGAAAACATAAACTTTTACTTAGCTGTGTGTTATTAGAATGTAAGTTTTTTTTTCCATGGAGGAGGTTTGGGCTGGAGTTAGAGTGAGAGAGTGAGAGAGAGAGGGAATTTGTGGGCATGTCTGTCTCTCTTGACCTAAGCCTTTTTTCTATGTCCTGGCTACATTTGTTTAAATTAAGTATACGTGACATTACAGTGGTTCTATCAGAATAGGTTTGTTTTAAGTGTTGATTATTCCAAAAACTTATCCACTCACATTTTGAGAGCTAACAAATGTCAAACATTCTTTTGTCTAAACTACAAATATATTCATATATACAATAGAGGAGCTCAACTCTTTAGGGAAACAGATTTGCTTCCTTTCCGAGAGCATCTCCACTTCCACCCACTATCCAGAAATGAAGCCAAAATGTTTGAATAGGAATGCTGCCATCTTGCACATTTGTAGCCAGTCTTCGCTGTATCGATGAGGTACGGAGCCTGAGAGATGCGTTTGACGAATTGTGAAGATGTGTGACTTTTAAACCCGATTCACCCCTTTCTTATAGCCTCACATGAGCACCTAAACAAACATCAGTGTGATTCAAAAAAATGAAAACTACCTAAAATGACAGGAACCATCTTTTGAGAAAAATGTTGTCTTGTGGGGTACCGGTGCTACTGTGTCATCTTTATGTAGGCTACAGTTTAGCCTAGCATTTTAAGTCTAGCTTAGTTTCAACACAGCTCACCGAAACAACAGTTAGGTTTATACTTCTGTAAAATAAAACAAGGAAAATGCAGCATATGAAACGTTGAACTTTAGAGTTATTCAATGACAATGTTTTTGAACACCCCGACGATATTTGATCAATGGAACTCTCCAAAGGAAGCCAGATAAGAATATTTTACGAAATGTTAAAAATGTTTTGGGGAAAAAAGAAAGGTTGAGCTGTAAAAAGTAGTCATTCAGTAGTTTTTGATAGCTGCATCATTTAATAATAAAACCTACATTTGAAATTGGCCAATGTCAAGTGCCCAAGCATTTATACTTAATCTAGTCAGACACAACTATTATGACTAACTTTTCTCTTCTTGCAACCTTTCCATAAATTAAAGTTTGTTGAGATGATAATGCAGTTTTTTCTACATCCCAGCCTAAAGCATTTTGTTTCAAGCTTTGCCTTTCTTTCACAATAATTTCACAAGCGAATGCAAGGTAATTGATTGGATTTAGTTTGGTTTTACAACTTTAATGTAGCCTGTCACATTAAAAAAAGGCCTCACAGCAGTGGCACTGCAGGCTGAGAGCAGGACAAACACACAACGGCTAAAACGGCTACCACTGTGTACATAATCTTTTCTGCTGAGGTTTCATTTTCCTCTGAATCTCATTGCTGTCACGCCCGCTTCTCAAGCAAGACTGACATCCTCTCTCGTTAGACATTCAGCAGCCACACAGTAACCTGAACCCTGCTCACACACACACACACACACACACACACACACACAGACACACACACACGCACACACACACACACACAGACACACACACACACACACACACATTCACACACACTTAAATTCACTCAGAGTGACCCACTGCCCCACTGCCACCACACTGCTATCACAACCTGTCTACATCTCGTGCCATAGCTTTGTGCGCATGCATAGTGTGTTTATGTTCAGACAAAGCCCCGTGTACACATTTGCCTCAGTTGTAGCTGACACTCTGTATCCCGGCCGGAATCTAATATCCCCGCCATTGGAAACACATGTGGAAGTCTGACAAATGTTCCCTGTGCCATGTATGTCAGCAGTCAGTCAGTCTCCTTGCTGTCTGTGTTGTGGGCCGTGCAGCAGGCAGTGTGTGCAGGAGGGGCCGTGACAAAATGCAGCTGTGCTCTGCTGTTGTTGGTTTCACTGCAGTATGGTCGTTTACTCAGTTTTGCTGTTCCACTCGCATGCATTTGGTCACTTGTAATAACCATGATGAGCAATGTTTTTGGTGGCTCTGTCTATGTGGAACGCGTATCTCCTTCATCTTAACGTCCTAACATGTGTATTCTTAGTGCCGTGTCACATTTGGTGCAATATGGACACGCAATATGTTCAATATTGATACAAATTGAATAAACAGGGACTCTATAGCGGGTCAGTGGGGGCGGGACTGCGTGCCATCAGTCTGTGGGCTGAGTTGAACATGTCTTTTTCAACATCTTTGGATAGTCTAAAGCAGTGGTCAACAACCGAGTCAAACTATGGATCAAAATTGCTGCCAGAACATGTTAATATTTACTTTCTTTATGTCACTATATCTAACTGCTGTGTGAAGTGTTGAGGCTGCCGATCCCTTTCATGGCTGCAACATTCATGGATTCACTTCCTCTTCAGCAATTTGTCTACAAAGTAAAAGCACAATATTTGTTTCGTAGCTGCAATCCTTATTGAATAACAGAGCTTTTATTTTGTAAATATGTTAAGTTGGAACTGAAGATTGCGTCTGTTGCTTAACAGACCTGAAAAAAGGCTGCCATGTAATTTAAACAAATATAACACCAGTACGGTCAATCATTCAAACTTATATTGAAGACCCACATGTGAACATTAATAAAGCCAATTAAGTTTAATTTTATGAATAACAATAACTATAAAACCTGTATTGCAGATAAACCAGGTATATAAAGTTTTATTAGCACACTGCATCATAGACTATTTTTAAAAAGCTCTGCACACAACGTCCAGCACACATAAAACATTAACTTTAGACTGTAGACCTGTGTGAGGAGGACTCACTAATGACAAGGAATGATTCTTTAGTAGGCTCGGGAGCATAACCACAGGCCAGGGTAACAGGCCATTCCAAACAGGCAGGTTTAGAACAGGCACTGCACTAGTTTGCATAAAATTGACATAATTTGTTAGCTTTAGACCAAGTCATCCAAAATCATTTTGCTGAGTGTACAGTGATGACAAAGTTCCTGCAGGAAAAAGCAGAGGTAAGCGGCTGCTAGAAGGTTTCTTTTCTACCTCGAAACCTTGCACCTTCACAAAGTGCCAAATTTCCGCCCTGGTTGTAGCAGGTTGGCACTCGTGTTGTTGGCCTTTGAGAGATTGTGGTCGAGCTTTACTCAGCTGCGCAGATGGCTTGTCTTATAGCCACAGACTCTCAAGCAGACCTAACCAAAGCTGTCTCAGATCTCTTTTACTGACCGTCCACTGATTTGAATGATTAAATCATTCGCAAAGCTTTCTTGACACTCAGTTTTCTCAAGCGGCTACTAATCAGCGGCCCTTCAGTCAGGGGAAGTAATCAGGTTGGTCGAGGTGCTTTTTGAAATCGAACACTTTGTGACAATCTGTTTTGGCGCTTTGTCAGAACCCTTCTTTTGTCACCAGCACTAGTTTAAGAGCTAATAGGTGGTGAAAAGCCTGGTTGGAGGCCCACATGAGGCAGGTTATTTTATGAAGACTGAAGGAGAGGTAGGAGAAGTATCCAAGAATTAGCATGTGTGCTAGCCAGAGTGTGTCCCAGGAGGGAAACTCAAGTCTGGCCACGGTGTCCCGAAGGACATCCTCTGCCGAGGTTTGCATATCCCTGTTTCGGCTGAGTTGCTGAAAGTTGTATGTGTGACCGTGTGTGTGTGTGTGTATGTGTGGCTGCTGAAAGATTTGTTATTTGGAGCAGTGAATTTTAATGACGTTTGTCAGCTCTAATGCGCAGGGCTGCCCAGCTGTGGACAAGACTGAAGTTTTTTCAGCTTGCGTTGAGTTTATTTAAAGGAAGTGCTGGTTTTCGAGAAGGCTACTGCGAACCATGTCTGGAATAAACACACGTTATTTATAGTCAGAGACAGAGATAGACGCCTATATACAGACACAGCCTCAGAGTCAGCGTGAGGACTGTGTGTTTTCTAAGGAACTGCAGGAGAAGAGAAGAGAAGTAAGCTATCATCACTTGTCACCAGATGAAAAGTGGTGGCAAACAGCTTTTTTCATCACTAGTTGTAAGTCTATTGCAGAACCTGACTACACGGGCATTTATTATATATTTGTATTTCAACTAGGACTCAATCAAATACTTTGTCAATTCAGCATTATAAATTCCCTTTTAGTATCTCGCATGGAAGAAGCTTTTTTCTTATCAAGCAATTACTAAAGCCTTAAAATCATATAATACTTTTGTTTTTTAAAGATCACAGTCAAATATTGTAAAATGCAAACTTTAGTATAAAGTAAATACAATATCTGTGCACTCTGTTGCCATTTCATAAACAGAATATGTGACTTTCTCAGAGTTAAATTCATTATTATACAATTTATCCCCTTATTTATTAAAAATAAATATAATGGAGAACAAATGTCTTCAGTAAAATCTGAAAATAATTGATGTCCTAGATTTATTAGTGAATCACAGGTCATCCCCATAGACTGTGTGTAAAAATGCATGTAGACTCTGGGTCTTGAAAGTGAAGCCAATGTGTAAGTGCTTGAAACCTGTATTCTCTTGAATGACCAGCAGAGGGCAACTCAGAAAGGAGGAGTCATAGAAGTCTATTATAAAATGACTCTACTTCTCACTTGATTTATAATCATTAAACTTTTCCAGAAGGAGTTTATGGCCTCAATTGCTAGTTTCAAGTCTTCTTCAGTACAGCGTGATTATGTTCCCATGTGTTCCCAAACGGACGATTAACCATGGCATGCATTGGGTCATGGACACCGTGTGAGTGACAGCAAGTACCATCCAACTGGTGCAGGTGTAGGTGGCAGTGCAATGTGTCTTGAACTCGTCAGGCTCACCCCGTGCTCCTCCAAATGTGGTCACTTATGATTTATAAAAGAGAAGCAGATGGAGTTGGACAAAATGCCAAACTCAAGGCTTCAAAACGGCAGCTCACAAACCAATGGGTGATGCCATGGTGGGTCAACACCTGGTCGTACCCCTGGAGCTCCTGGACATGTCATTTATGAGGGAGGAAGCATTAAATAAGAGAGAGCTACAGAGCAACCAACTCCGCCAAGGCTAATAATCTATCTCACGAATAAAAATGCTGCGTCCACCTATTTATACAGATCAGCTCCGAAATGCGATCGGGCCTTTCTTGGGTCATGCCCTTCTGAGAACTTTCATGGAAATCCAAAGCACATTATTTCTGAAAAACTGACAACAAACTTGCACTTTTTACATCCCTCTGGATTTAGTCGCAGTAAAACCTCGGTCTGAACTGATCATTAGTTTGGTGGAGAACACGCTGCATTAGCCAGTCACAGTGTCAGAGGGAACTTGGAGGCACATGTGCCAGAGGTTCTCCGCTGCCGCTCAAGGCTGACTGCTTACCTCTGAAACCCAACAGGCTGTGAAACGTATCCCCCCTCAAACTGCGAATCCCATAATTCAGCAGGATGGACCCACGGCAACACCGTCTTCTTCTTTCTTCAAATTGGTTTCTTTGCTGTCTCTGTATACGCATGGCCGTGTGTGATGTGATACATTGTGTTTGTACAGCGCTCCCCTCTGCCAAATCTGAGGAGCCAGTGTGTCTTTGTGCCAGCGAGGCCTCTCAGCTGGGTAACACACATAATTGCTCCCTAATTCTCCCGTCAGTGGCTGGTTAATATCTGATTTACAGGTAATGAGCCACGTCCCATTCAGCAAAGCTCCGCCTGTAACTCTGCCTCCATTTATAAGGCCCTGTCTTTTCTTTCTTACTTTTTAAAACAAATTCGCCCTTTTCTGTTTATTTGTGCTGCAGTCAAAGCATCGCATGACTCGCTGGCTTTCTCTGCACTTTCAAGCCTAGTGTCGTATACTAAATGAATTACAACAGTTTCGACTGATTAATCGTTAATTTAATGATTAATCTGAATGTGAGGACACAAATGTCCGAGTTGGTTGCTATGGACTCTCTCTGAAGTTTTTCCTGCCAGCCCCTGAGTGAAAACTCAATGTCCAAGTAAGCACATGTGAGAATACGGCAGGAGATTTTCCAGAGTTGGCATGTTGATGACCTCTCTCCGCGCTGAGCCACCCTTCAGCTAAACGCTACGCTATTTTTCTGCTATTGTGAACGCGTTTGAGCGGAGAATCTCCTGCTGCATTGTTTGTAAGTGAAAGGTACATGTCGGAGAAAGTCTGGACCCCATTCTGCGGAAATGTTTTAGAATTCATGTCTAAAAAACTCATTTTTTTATACACGTCACAAAGCATGATGGGATGTTAACTGCCTGATTGGATAAGTCTGCGAGCATTATTTTGTTTCTCGACTTCCTTCGTTGTTGCACCGTTTTAGCTCATTGTTGGTTTTGTGAAAATGTCACTGACTACTGTACTGCTAAAGGGGAGAATAGGATAATGCCATTCCGATTGATAGTAGTCTCAGATAACAAAATGAGCTTTTAATGCTTTTTGGCACAAGCGTTTTGTTGGAAAACTTAATCAAGACAGTTTGGGAGAAAACTCCAGGTTTACTGAAAACATCATTTTTACAGAAGCCAACCTTCGACATACATACAGAATTATGAGAGAACGTTTGCAACATTTTAATCCCGATGGATTCTCACACAGTTTTAGTTGTAAATGTTGGGGAAAATGAGAAACAAAGAGGGCATAACGTAACGACTCTGAGATTACTTAATACCCCGTCTGATAGATTTATAAGCTTGACCGGCTGCCCAAATAGCAATTTCTGCCGCCATAATTGCTCAATTTATGAGCCAATGCTTAGATATGAGAAGTATTGTGCTGGATATTAATGCCAAAACAAGTAAACTAATCAGATTTAAGAGGCAGTGCAACTGGAAAAGGTTTTCCAGTTGCATTGGTAAATGATTTATTTAAAAAGGAGATCGGGTGATATTTTGTGATGGTTGAAATAATCTCTTGCAATGGCTGAAAGCCCCTTCCAAAGAAAAGAATACAATTTACTGACTCATTACTCTTTATTTTTACTGTAAACGTTCAGCATTTGTACATCTCTACTCATGACGTGCGCGAGGGTATTCTCGTGTGCAGATACATGCAGTTAAAACTGAATGCATGCTTGCACTTCACCATACTGTATATGTATGTAAAGATAGACAGCTGGATCTGAACCCTGCCCTGGATCAGTTCAACAGTACCTTCCCTTGTGCTGCACCGTGGCCACGACACAATGGTATCATGGAGGAAAAGCTGGAGTTCAGGACTTTTTAAATGACTCATGGAAGAGTTCTTGTAAACTTATTTAAGCTGAATACAACAGAGCTCCAGCATGAATGTGAATGACAGTCTGTGACATTTAGATCTTGGCTGTTGTGGGCAGACAGGGAGCAAAGGGGAGCTCCACAGAGGTCATTATATGGCGCATGGCAGATGCACTTGATACCTCATGTGAAAAGCTTTGGCTTGGATAGATGTAATTTGAATGGTTATACTTCAACACACAGTCCAACTTGTTGCCATATGTCACTTTAAAAATATAGTATATATTCGCAGGGCCAGCACTGTCCTTGCATCCAAAAATGAGTTTCAAAGTTAATCTGAATTCATGGTGAGTCGTCAGTTGAGTTGAGCAAGGGAACTTTATTAGAGAATTCTCCATTAAAAGGACTGTCCCTTGTGCATACTTCATTTTGGTACCACAGACTAATGAGGACTCATATTTGCTTCTTTGGAATTGATTTCTCTGCACGGAATGAGTGCTTTGGATTTTGTACTTCTTTGGTCCTTTTTGTATCAAGTTTAGAAAATACATATATTTGCTGATATATGTTGTGGAGGACAAGTATAAAGTAAAAATGAAACGGAAATTGCAGTTTTCATGTGTGTGGTTTGTAGATAAGTTTGAATAATTTACTGAGGTGCTGTAAAAAAAAACGTCCATAAAGAAATGTGGAATCACAGCAAAGAGGCACAAAGCAATTAGTTAAATTCACTTAGGGTGATGGAGGAGCTCAACTATCCAGTGCTTTCCTAAGTTTAAACAATGAAGCTACTTAACCATAATAATTAAATGTGTTGCATATTGTGTTTTTCATATCTGCACAGAAAGGTAAAAATCACTCCTTGGATTTGTTGGGTGTGACTATGTGAAATGCTTGGATCTACTACTACACAGTTTTTAAAAAATATACACTACCGTTCAAAAGTTTGGGGTCACCCAGACAATTTCGTGTTTTCCATGAAAACTCACACTTTTATTTATCAAATGAGTTGCAAAATGTATAGAAAATATAGTCAGGACATTGACAAGGTTAGGAATAATGATTTTTATTTGAAATACTAATTTTGTTCTTCAAACTTTGCTTTCGTCAAAGAATGCTCCATTTGCAGCAATTACAGCATTGCAGACCTTTGGCATTCTAGCTGTTAATTTGTTGAGGTAATCTGTAGAAATTTCACCCCACGCTTCCTGAAGCCCCTCCCACAAGTTGGATTGGCTTGATGGGCACTTCTTGCGTACCATACGGTCAAGCTGCTCCCACAACAGCTCAATGGGGTTGAGATCTGGTGACTGCGCTGGCCACTCCATTACAGACAGCATACCAGCTGCCTGCTTCTTCCCTAAATAGTTCTTGCATAATTTGGAGGTGTGCTTTGGGTCATTGTCCTGTTGTAGGAGGAAATTGGCTCCAATCAAGCGCTGTCCACAGGGTATGGCATGGCGTTGCAAAATGGAGTGATAGCCTTCCTTATTTAAAATCCCTTTTACCTTGTACAAATCTCCCACTTTACCAGCACCAAAGCAGCCCCAGACCATCACATTACCTCCACCATGCTTGACAGATGGCGTCAGGCACTCTTCCAGCATCTTTTCACCTGTTCTGCGTCTCACAAATGTTCTTCTGTGTGATCCAAACACCTCAAACTTTGATTCGTCTGTCCATAACACTTTTTTCCAATCTTCCTCTGTCCAATGTCTGTGTTCTTTTGCCCATATCAATCTTTTCTTTTTATTGGCCAGTCTCAGATATGGCTTTTTCTTTGCCACTCTGCCTAGAAGGCCAGCATCCCGGAGTCGCCTCTTCACTGTAGACGTTGACACTGGCGTTTTGCGGGTACCATTTAAAGAAGCTGCCAGTTGAGGACCTGTGAGGCGTCTATTTCTCAAACTAGAGACTCTAATATACTTGTCTTCTTGCTGAGTTGTGCACCGGGGCCTCCCACTTCTCTTTCTACTCTGGTTAGAGCCCGTTTGTGCTGTTCTCTGAAGGGAGTAGTACACACCGTTGTAGGAAATTTTCAGTTTCTTCGCAATTTCTCGCATGGAATGGCCTTCATTTCTAAGAACAAGAATAGACTGGCGAGTTTCACATGAAAGTTCTCTTTTTCTGGCCATTTTGAGAGTATAATCGAACCCACAAATGTGATGCTCCAGATACTCAACTAGCTCAAAGGAAGGCCAGTTTTATAGCTTCTCTCACCAGCAAAACAGTTTTCAGCTGTGCTAACGTAATTGCACAAGGGTTTTCGAGGGTTTTCTAATCATCCATTAGTCTTCTAAGGCGATTAGCAAACACAATGTACCATTAGAACACTGTTCTAATAGTTGCTGGAAATGGGCCTCTTATACACCTATGTAGATATTTCATTAAAAACCAGACGTTTCCACCTAGAATAGTCATTTACCACATTAACAATGTATAGAGTGTATTTCTGATTAATTTAATGTTATCATCATTGAAAAAAACAGTGCTTTTCTTTGAAAAATAAGGAAATTTCTAAGTGACCCCAAACTTTTGAACGGTAGTGTATATTAAATGGAGAAATGTTGGACTCAGACAACGTGAAGGGAGCCAAACAGTGGGAGTAGCTTCATTGAAATATCACCTGATATCCCCCAGCCTCTTTCTGCCTCTCCATATTTTTGGCCGTCTCTGCCGTCCACTGGGGATTGTAATGTTTTAATGTTGTCTCGTTATTCTAATAACACACTGCCCTTCTCGCGGCTCTCCTTCGTGGCCGTACAGGTTTTTGGAAATGCGGGGGTCCAAAAACTGAACTCACTCGGGGAGTTGAGGGTAAAAAAAAGAATAATTCTCCCTGTTCTGTGCATTTGAAGATGGAGGTCAAAAACAGGATAACATTAGATTTAAAGGAATGTCTGTGGGCAGTAATGCATGAGAATAAGGTTAAAGGACGCACTGAATGACACACACACTACGTTCAGGGGATTTTAGATTTGACTTAGGGACATTGTTTTGCAACAGTGGGTAAGTAAAGCTTATTTAATTTAGTAGTGTGTCACAAAAATAAAATTAAACTAGAAAGTAGTAATACACAATACATATAGGCAATAACAGAAAGACAGTAAAACCCAAGGATTCAACCATTATAATGCACATGATGAGACAAAAGCCAGTGTGAGTAAACTGGTTTTCAGATGTTTTTTTAAAGGCTTCAACAGAAATGGGAAGAGTATTTGGGCTGCATAGGACAACAGCATTCCGGGACACTTGGAGACAGTCCAGAGCTGCTGTGGTGAACACCACAAGGACAGAATGCTCGTCCTGTCCTGGGCACAGCTAAGACAGGACAATCCTTTATTAATTGCCTTGGAGGACATTTGGGTTTGACAGCAGTCCAAGTACAGATTAAATACAGATAAAAAATAAATGGAATAGTAGAAGAAAAATAAATAAAATAATAATATATAAGAACAATTTGACAGATCAACTGTAGATTGTAGATCTTAAAACTCATATCAATCAAGATAAATGATTGTGGGCATGGGTTTGGCTCAGAGAGAACCTCCACCTGCACCAGGGAGTAATCAGCACAGTAGAAAGAGCCGCCACAGGGAGAGAAAGAGACTGGAGAGACTGGACAGAGCTGAGCTGAGCAGCCAAGAACCAGAATAAAGATGCTGAAAAGCCAATGGTTTGTCTCTGGCTGCTGTTGGGAGACCGCGGTGGCATCGTCGTTTGCCACAAAGATCGTCTGTAAAAGCCAGACTTGAAAGTGCTGTCGAGAGTGACAGTGTCTCTGGCTTTAGTCACACTAGTGCAGTGCCTGTTTTAAACCTGCCTGTTAGGAATGGGCTGTTCTCTTGGCCTAATGTTCCACATGAGTTCTTCAGAATTATTCCATCGTATTAGTGAGTCCTCCTCAAACAGTTCTACAATATACTGTCACTTTTTATTTTTTGCGTGCTGAGCGTTGTGATCAGAGCTTTTTTATAAACATGTTGCGGAGTGAAGTTAGAAAACTGTGTGTTCATCCTACCTGGTTTATCTGCAATGAAGGTTTTATAGTTATTGTGTTTCATAAAATGAAACTGAATTTGCTTTATTACTCTTTTCATGTGTAGTTTATATACTGTAGAAGCTTAAATAATTTACTGAACAGGTGTTATTTATTCATACTTTGCATGTCGGCTATTTCTGTTAAGCAACTGACACAATGTTCAGAACAATTGAACTCGATATAATGTTTTCCAGCAACAAAACGCATGTTGTGCTTTTACTTTGAAGACAACTTGCTAAAAAGGAAGTGAGTCTATGGATGTTGCTGCCCTGACAGAGTTTAGAGCCAGTCCGATATGGTGAAATTAAAAACAAATATAATCATCAAAATGAACAGGCAGGACGGATATTATCGACCACAGGCTGCAAGTTGCTGATCACTAATGTAGAGTGATGGAGGACATAGAAGAAGATTTAACTCGCTCTGCAGACTGAAGGCATGCTACCCCACCCCCACTTTATTCAAATGTTATTAATATTGAGTGTATTGCGTTTCCAAATCGCACCAAATTCAACACTGCACTTCCTTAAAGCCCTTGACATTACATATACCCAGTGTGAAGCCAGTCGTTCCACCTGCAGACACATAGACAGACACAGTTAGTAGGTAGATTTGTGGCGACAGAGACATTTCAGAGGTGAGCACTGCAGAAAGTGCAGATTATATATTTTAGTAGCTGCATTTTGAGTAGAAGGAATGTGAGGGTGACTCCATATGTCAGACATAAACCCATTTAGAACTAACTGAATACAAATAGAGGGTCGGGGTATAAAATACGAAAAGTGGGCAAGGGGACATATCAGGTATTAATGTTAACTTTTATATTTTTCCTACTAGTAGGTGAGATATTCTATGTCCAGACTATTATAAGAAGCGAGGCCCCCTAACATATTTTTCTTGGACAGGGCCCACCCGCTGCATACACAGCACATACACATGTCCTCCGTCGAAGCCCAGTGTGCTCGGAGAGGAAAGGCGGACATTTTGGGGCACGAGGCTACATTATACTATAGTAGCAGCTTTTATGAGACAGACAACACGCCTAGCTTCAGCGGGAAAACCTCATGATAGACAGGCACTTTACCTGAGCCAAGAGCGGGCGGGCGAGGAGGAGGGAAAATGAAATAAAATCAATACTCGAACATAACTTTTTAAATAAACATTTGCACTCCACGGACATTGTTGGCAGCGGGAGCCGGTAACCTGTCCCCATTGGTGGAACTCAACACCAGACCATTCGCGGAGCACTGGCTCCCATCGAGGTGATGGCTACTGGCAAGATGTGACGTGAATAGTAGGCTATGTTCTGTTTATCCAAGTTAAAAGGGGTTAGAGAGTGAGGGGAAAAAGAGGTAGACAGGTCTCAAATCCCTCAGTAAAGCTGCTCTTTCCCTGAGCAAGGGTTTTCACGGCTTGTTGATCGCGCTAAAAGCTGCCGTAACCTCCGCAGGAGCGATGCCCGGTAGCTTTAAGCTACAATTCCCCTCCAAGAGGGAAGAAATGAGATTAAACTGCTTCAAGTGCAACAGGCCTGTTCCTCCCCTGAACCGAGGTGGGGATTCAAGTACAGTGTTTGGTTTTTGATTGAAATACAGGGAAGCATTTAGCGGCAGAGAAGCTGTTGGAATTCAGGTGTGGGGCCAATATATCTTCAACTGAAAGGATAAACAGAATTAAAACAGCTATTTTCTGGCAAGAAAAGGGGAGGAACATTTTCCTTATTTGAATTATAGAATTGAGGGAAAAATTGTCATATGCCAGGGATAATGTTTTTCGGAATAGGATAAGAGTCCAAATAACTATGTATTCAAGGACTACCTATGAAAGCTTGTCTTTATTTATCATGTGGATGTTGAATAAGACCCAAAAGAGCTGCACCAACTGGACAGGCATTCATCAGAGATCCACGACTCCTCTACCAACAGTAATCTTATTAAACTGAAAAGCAAGTTATCCATAAGACACACAGGGCTGCGTACTGTTTAAAAGTATTGCATAGTGTCTGAGGTTTGATATCAATACCAAAAAAATATTGTATGCATACCTTGTAAAACGAATTAAAAACCTGTTTCTCTCCAGAAGTCTGTCTTGTATTCAACGAGGAGGCAAACTTGTCAAATTGAAGTCGGAATCTTGAATAAAGACAATATAGTTGAAAGCTTTTACTATTAAGAAGAATATATTTCTGAGACATCAATAATGTAGATTGTACTACAAGTAAATACGACAGTTTTGCAAATACAGCTGTTAGAAGGGTTAAGGAAAATGAATCTGGCCAGATCTTAGTACTTTAAAGCTGCACTGATCAGAATTTGTATATGAAAACGTGGAAATGAGACAATAGGTACAGTGACACTTGTTAATTGTAGTAAAGAACCATAGACTGTATTAAGATAGAGGATGCGTCTCCACTTCCTCCCACTATCCAGAAATGAAGCCAAAATATCCTGGAAACAAACGCTGCCATCTTGCTCATTTGGAGCTGCAATATCAGGTCCAGCCAATGCACTTGACCAATCTTAACTCAGTCTCAGCTGTTAATCATGAAGCTTCAACCCGTTATTATAGCATCAATTAAGAAATTAAAATTTGCAGAAATATATTTGACTTTTTTTGTTCCATGTCCCATCCACTAACATGGATGATTTATAACCAGTACTGCAGCCATCCACCAGGTGGCGATCAAGACACCATGCAGAGACACAACTAATGAATGCTGATATTGCTCTGTGTCTGCTGGGTGTGTGAACAGGCAAATCACTATATTCACCATGTTAAAGCGAGGGTTGGTAGGTCTGGAAAAGTTAACAAGATACACCCTACCCCCTCCCATCAGCCCTCTCATCAAAGCTACACAACCAATACACATGAACATGCACTGACTGACAACTGCGAGAAGATGACTTTTCTTCTGTCTGTTACAGTCCTGCAAGGGCCACAGACACCTGCTTTCTTCTTTTTTTCAGACAACTATATTTATTGATGGCTATCTGGACGTGAGGAGAAGAAGTGATAAAGAAACAAATGACCCGACCTTTAACTTCACAATGTAATAAGGTTTGTGTTGGTCCAGCTAATTCAGCTGTGATAGTTAGTTGCGTGCCATAAAAGTGTCGAGACCCAAAGACATGTTGAAGTTCGATTATAGGACATTAAAGACCTTGCACTCTGAATATTGCAACCTTAATTTGTTGCCTCTCTCTGGCCCGAATGTGTTGAGCAGCGTTTTCTCAAGTGCCATCGGAGGAGAAGCTTGTGGGAAGGCTGGGACAGCAACAGAGTGAATTATGACACTTGGTCTCAGATTAACTTGAGGAATGCAGGGAGCATTGCAGACTGATGAGCAGTGTAAGAGTATCTGAGGGGGATTTTCCCTAAAACAACAATAGACAGTCTGGGACTAATAGTCCACAGGATAAACTGGGTGGCCTGGCCTGGCTGCCGGTGCTGCCCTGAACTGGCTCAGGTGCTGCTGACTACAGTGGAAAAGACCTCTCACTCTCCACACTGCTGGCTGGACACTCACACACACACACACACACACACACACACACACACACACACACACACACACGCACTCACACACACACACGCAGATGGTTCCTGCAGTCGCCCACCTGCAGCAGCTGCCACACTAGGTTCTGGACGGACGGGTCACATTGAAACACCTGGAGGCCGACACTCAGGTTATGGTTACGATCAGACTGTGACTCGGGGATAAAGTAATTGATCTGGTTCAGATTTCACATGTTTGAGCTTTGATCATATGTTTCATTCTGAGAAGCAACATCACATTCGACAGACATTTCATCGCCTCCTCGGCCTAAAGTTACAATTGACAACATTATTAAACTCTACATCAATAGTTGTTTGTAAAACAATATGACTGTTTAACTGCACTTCACCTTTGCATCTCATTCTGATGCAAATGTATAACAAAAGTAAAATTGCGCTACAGAATTTTAAATATAAAATAATTACATATTTAATTATAAGTTATTTCTTGGCTGTAATCATCAAAAGCTCTCGACCCTTGTTGTCTTTCCATGTTGACATCTTTGTTCGTGTCTTCTACACGTATGGCTCCTCTTTTTCTGTCTGCATTTGGAGATGAATCAAACTGCCATTTTTACATCAAGATCCATTATTTATAATCTGAGAATTAAACAAGAATGTAAAAAGAATATACTATACCTCAATGTTAAAGAAAGTGAATTTAAAACATTCCTGGATCTGCAGAATTTTTTTTATACATTCTGTGCTGACCCATGCTGCATCCTTCTACCAAGTTCCATGGTAATCTGTCCAGTAGACAAACAAACAGACGCAGATGAAAACGGAACCTCCTTGATGGAGGTAAACAGGTGGTAAAAAAACTTGCTATCTTGACTCTGAGGGGCTTTATTCTGTGTGGATTATATTTTTATTGATTGTTTGAATGGTAAATGGAAATTAGGCAATTCAGTATCTTGCCCACCAGCACAGAAAGTTTGTTTTTGGCACAGAATTGGCCCACATCCCATAGCTGGCCCACATACTGTGTGGGATGATGGTGCTTGGGCAGTCTGCTCCTGTTAACCAGATCTGGGCCACAGGTAAGCCATAGCAATGTCAACTGAAGGTGCAAATGGCGGCCCGAATTAGTTTTGTGCTATTTGGGCCACATTCACCATTTACCACATGGGCCACTTTAGGTTCACATCCAGATTACACCTTGCCTAGAGCACCGCATGTTTGACAAAAAAGGTCCATCTCTTTTTTGGGATATTTGGGCCACATTTTCTATTTTACAAGTGGACAACTTTAGGCTCACGTCCATTTGGTTTGGGACACAGGAAGGCCAGAACTGCAGCATCACTGCCTGAAGTGACCCACATCTGTATGCTGTCCGAGCAGGGACACATCAGAATACAAATTGGTGGAGTTTTGCACCAACGATTGGGAGTTGTCTGTCTGGCCAATGAATTAACAACACTACAGTAATAACTGGTGAATATGTTTCACACGTGTGCTTGAGGGCTCAAAGGTCGTGTGTGAAGACTGAGAGACAAGCAGCGTGTTTGTTGTTTTAAGCTTCTGTAACTGGAAGTGAGGGCAGGGTACATGTTTTAATAGTGTCTGAGACAAGGGGCAGACACTGCTGTGATCATACTGGTGGGGATACACTCATCTGTGGTCTGCACACACACACGTTTATTGGGCACAAGTGCCCGCAAACCCACTTGAGATGACACCGAATAAACAGTGAACACGGGCATCGCACACGAGGGACGTCGCTCCAGATGTGTTTCACAACGTCCTCCTGTCTGCATCGAAATTATATTGGTCTCTGTCCTCCACGCCTAGACACACACACATCCACCTGATTTACACAGAGTTAGAACAGTTCGTCCCCACCCGGCACTCCATGTACACCCCTGCGTGTGTTTGTCACATTAGAAGGAAAATATCCATAAATCTCTGAAAATGTCATGTTCCATTGAGTCCTTGCTCATTTGCTGCCTCAGAGCCGTACGTGTAAACAAAGCTGTCATGTGGGATCATCGTGGACGGAGAACATGACAGTGGATACACAACTCTTCCCGGAAAACTAGAACGAGCGGTGAAAAAAAAAGAAAGAGATTTAGCTCGGACGTGGATGTGATTAATAGAGATGTCAGACTTGAATTGCTGAGGCTGAGAGGCCAAGAACAGCTGCGAAAACCAGGCCGGTAAAGGGCGTGTGCTGTGTGTGTGTGTGTGTGTATGTGTGTGTGTGTGTGTGTGTGTGTGTGTGTGTGTGTGTGTGTGTGTGTGTGTGTGTGTGTGTTGCCCTTAAGCAAGGCACTGTGCAAGGGCTGTGGTTACTGGGCAGCTCCCAGGTGTGACGGTGCGGAGCTGTGTGAGTGTGAAGCAGAGCTAAATGGAGCATATTGTTTTTGAAGGGAGAACGGGAGGTCCACTCGTCCTGGTGACAGAGGCTGAGAGCAGTGGCTGAGACACAGGACGGGACGGACTCAACGTGTGGCAGGTTTTCATTATTACTCCTCTTCACTCCGAGTGTGAAAGATTTCACACTTTACAAAATTGAAAAGTGACTGAAAGGTTCGGCAGGGAGCTGGTTTTCATTCATGAATAGTAAATGTGCTCATGCATTGCATAACTCAAATTGCTTTATATTTCATTCCAGCATCAAATAACATGAACAGAAGGGGGAAACAAATTATAAAATTAATAAAATAGTAAATAATTAATGCAAGAAAATGAAACAAATATAAAAAAGAAGACTGTGTAGAGCCCCCCACATAAATTACATCCAGACACAGACATGCAACAACTTTTAGTTTGATCTTAATCTCTGTAATCGGATTCTGAATGTGAATATAAAAAAATATTTTTGGGACCAGAAGCCTTCGGGTTTCCATTTCTAATTCTGAAATCAAATATTTGCACCAGACCATCAATTTATTATCAACTTAACCCAAGTCTTCCTTTTTTTTGCATTTCTGTTTAGCTTTTGTCTTCTGGTTTCATCGGTGTAATGTTTGTCTTTTTTTTTCATGCATTTTGAATTTTTTGTGTTTTCCCAAGTGTGCATAGGCTCGTGTCTAGTTACCGTAGCAACAGGTGTCACAGGTCCAGCTGATTGTATCACAGCAAAATAGATATGATTAACTTTTCAGCATAGTGATTGGCTCCAGCTTACAAAATTATGACATAAAAAACTATATATTATTTACTCACTATTTATTCACTGTTTATTCAACAAAACCGTTAGTCCGGCACATAGACTGTATATGAAGATGGACGAAGTGAAGCCAAAGCGTCTCGATTGGTTTTATTCATTTATTTGATGCCACAAAAAACAGGGTCAGACGTTATGATTGACAGACTCACAAGCGGTGAAGCATCTGTAACCTCTAACGCAGCTGGATTCCCAGATGGAACTCTTTCATGCAACCTTCAACAGCTCAGCAGAAAGAAGGAAACAACTAACTTATTCCAATTTTATTTTTAACCCTCCGCACAATCAAAGTTGGTGAACCAGTAGCTGAAGTCATTCTGCAGTCGTATGCAGTCTGAGACCTGCCGAGGCCCTTGGGAGTCCTACCCCCAGGCGGGCCAATCGGCATGAGAGTTGTGGGAGAGGGCGCGTGGCTGGCAGCGTGGCAGCAGCGACCGCAGCCACCTCGCAGCTTATGAAGGCCTCCATTCACCTCACGCTCGCACAATATTCATGCAGGAGAGAGAGAGAGAGAGAGAGAGAGAGAGAGAGAGAGAGAGAGAGAGAGAGAGAGAGAGAGAGACTTCCCCAGCGAAAACAAGCCCCGCTTTAAGAGAAAACAATTGCCCCTCCCTGAAAAATTCCTGCTAATTTGCTAGCGCCGGAGAGGCAGGAGAGGAGCGACCAGCGAGTGATGGACGCCTGCCCGTCTCAGTGCAGTGTGTCTCTCTGTGTGTATTGGTGTGTCCCTGTGCTACTGCATGTCCAAAGGCTGCCAGCTACTCCACCAGTCTCCACTTTGACACATCCCTGATGCATCCTGCTCTGGAGTTTCACTTGTCAAACGTCCAACATCCCCTTCCTCCAAACACTTACCGCAAATCTTGCGGTCGAAACGAAATGTTTTTCACATTTTATTTTTTATTTGTTTTATTGCCTGATTGAAAGCTGCTGGGCTGAACAGGTATTTCCGTCCCGTTTCATTAATCGCAACTGTTGGTAGCACACATGAGTGACTTGTTACTGTGTGTCAATTGAACATGCGATGCAATATGAGTCAGAGTGTAATTTGACTTTCCATGTTTGTTTTTCTGACTTATTAGAAATAGTGCTGCTTGTTCAGCAAAGGACTGTGAGGACGCACTGTGCTGCAGGAACTTGTTCCAGCCCATGGTGGAAGAAACGTGCAGGAAACCTCGTCTCATTTTGTGTGTGTGTGTGTGTGTGTGTGTGTGTGTGTGTGTGTGTGTGTGTGTGTGTGTGTGTGTGTGTGCGCACTGTTAATATGTGTGCTGATTAAGCAGGTGGGTCTCGTCTTTAACACTTTGGACGTTTGTGTTTGTTTGTGTGTGAGGCTCAGGTGTTGGGTGATGTGAGACAGAGAAATGGAGGACACTCTGCGTGAGTGTGTGAGTGTGTGCGTGTGTGAGTGTGTGTGTGTGGGTGTGTGTTACTGAGGCTGAAGTTAAAGAGTAAAATTGCTGCTGGCGATCAAATATTTCTCCAAACCTGAATGGTTGGTTTCATTTGACCTGGAACATTGAAATTTCCCATTTGCTGAAATATTAACATAAACATTCCCTTAAGTCAAATTTCTGATTTCAAAAGGTGTTGTAATACACTGTTTGTTTGTAGTTCTGTCTTAGAGTGAAACCCCTTTTTGATAGTTCAGATTCTTGTTTCTGCAGAAAGTTGGGATAGCATTAAAAATAGAAGGAGAGAGAGAAGCAGAACAATACAATGTTTAAACGACGACTCTCTTCTTTCAACACATTTAAACTGGTGGGTCAGACTGTAAGGTGTGAAACTCCCCTAATTAGCAAACCCCCCCCCCCATTCCCCAATGGATGTGATGTCATTTTTCGAGGCAACGGAATGCAGATGGAATAAATACAATGTGCTGGAAAACGAGGCAACCATTTATTGAACCCCTTTAAAAATCCCAAACAGAGTACAGTGCTAAAGCTGCTCTTCAAAGAACCACTGGGAACCGCCTTCCCCGTTCCTGTGTTCACACCAGCCATCACTTCAGAACGTGAAGGAGTGTGGAGGAGACAAGACTACAACAACAAATGCACATTATTTTTTCATATAACAACAATCTAGTATGAAGATCATTTAAAAGGGAGTATAAGGTCATAATATTACAAGAATAAAGTAATATTGAGATGAAAGTTTGAATTTCAGGAATTTTACTGGGGGATATCAGAAGATGAGCCTGTCACCTGCGTTGAAATGAGGAATGTGCAGCATCTCTTTAAGTTTTTCTTTAGTATAAGTTTCACAAATATAAAAAAAATATGTTGGCTCATCAGCACCACATTATCATAAGTATCAGGACTTTGAAAGGATTGTGCAAGTATCCGTTTTCAGACATGACCTACGGGTAAAATATGGAGAATTAGCTACGGAAATTCCCCAGAGTTTCCCTTTAACACATGCACAACACGCGTTCACAACAGCATCAAATTGAATATACGGAGGATCTGTGGATTCCAGTGCATGTCTGAAGGCAGTCCAACACTTAAACCAGTTACTATTGATTCAAAGTGAACAAATTATTTGAACATCGTTTTGTATTTATTGTAATGACCTTTAATTTCATCATGCATCCAGTCAGGTAAACCTCAGAATCCACGTCGGTGCCTCCTAACATGTATGTAACTTTAGCAAGCTTGTGAAATGATCTTTTTTTAGGCACCACATGCTTAGATTGTTACTGTTGTGGGTGGTGAACTGGACAGCTGGACATGCTCACATCTACATGTAACATTAGATAAACAGTTTAATCCAGTTCCTACAATCTTGCTTTTGTTTGTCAGTTTTGTGAAGCCTATGAAAAACAGACCCCACCATCCAAACTCTGTAAAAGCCCCATGCACGACGCTCCTGCATGCAGAGATGTCCACGGGCTGACAGGTTTGCAGCACCCTGGTTGCGTCTGATGAGCTATGATTGGCTGGTACTGTTCCGTGCAGGCGAATGTCGAGCTCAACTGGTGCAATCAAAGGTTAGAGGGTTAACCTCCTGAGCATCTCTCCCTTCTATCACTTCCCCCTCACACACACACACACACCACTAACACACCCCGCACCTCAACCCGCCCAACCCCTCCTGCACACCCGAGGCCACTCTCCTCTCTTTCCTCCTGCAGTCAGCTGGCATGGAGAAGAAGGGCTCTTTGACTCATGTGGAGGTGGGGGGAATGATGAGGGTTGGGGTTGGGGGGGGGGAGGGGGGGTCCCAGTGCTTTTTGGAGTCTGATAGTCTGGCTGGTTGGTCCAGGCCTTTCCTCCGGGGGGTTTGAGCAGTCGCAGAGGCGAGGAGATTTGCGACGGCACATCCCCACCATGTGGACTGCTGATGAGGCCGCCACCACTGAATACAGACGGAGAATCACTGCAGGCAGATAAGAACTCATGCATAATGGAGACTGAGACACAGGTCTCCTACCACACTGAAACTACAGTTATTCTTCAGGTGCAGTACAGATGACGATGTTATAACCTTTATACCATAAGACAATAGAAACGTCTCGTCAACGTCAAGCTAATGACCTTGTGGGAACAAGTTCCTGTTTGTGTAACAATTTGACAATTTTCATCACCTGACAGTCCAAGTAGGAAAAGTTCTCTCCATCATGGTGGCTGTGTGCATTTTAAGTCCTTCGAGATTTCTAGTAAATTCTCGCACAGGATCATAGCTAAAAAGGATATTTATTGTGTGGGAACAATTTAAACATCACCTGTCAGGACTTTAATGACTCAGTATCTTTACAGTACAATTATGTTGTCGTAAACATTATTATTATGATATAGTGACAACTGTAATGACATGCAGATACCGCACTTTTTATAAAATCATATCACAGTTATCACACTATGCACTCACTCCTATAAACTCATCAGCTGGTGACCCCCCCACTCCCCCCCTCCGGTTCAGGCTGACACCTAATCCAGAGTTTAGCAGCCATGACAGTTTCACAAGGGTCGTGAGCAGACTGCGTCTTTATTACACCAATGACACACTGTGTAGTTTTAGTTGGATATAATCCTGAACTGTATCAGGTGTATCTTTGTGTGTGAGGATTTCATTATGTTTTAAAGTTAATTGGACCTCAGAGTAAAACAGTAAAGAACAACAATAATGACCATTTAGCACGATCAACATGAAATATCAACTATTGAGAGGTTTGGTATGTTTTTTGTTGTTGTATAGGTTTTAGGAATAAATAACAAATATCTCTGACTAGACTCAGACGCCCCGTGTTCGCCGACAGCTATCGCACTAATGACTACTTTGGCCACTTTTATTCTTCAAAATGTAGCGATCTGGGACCTAATTTGTCCCGTGGGACGCCACACGCCAGCCCCATAAAGCCATATTAGGGCCCTGGTGGCAGGGATAATGAATATGAGTCAGACAAGGTGCCCGGAGAGCAGCTCCGCCTCCTCAGGACACAAAGCTACAGCAGCTCGCCAAACCCAACACGCACACAGAGATCTTTTATTACTTTTAACATCAAGGTCAGTGTAATTAATCACTCTATAAGAATCACTTTCATTTGGCCTTAGTGTACTTGCATGTAAATTCTGATTGTCATTACTTTTATTGATAGTGACATCATTTATTGCTTTTCCGTCCTTTCAAACACAAGATTGATTTCAATAATGTTAGATGCTTCCCCTTTGCATTAATCAGCTCTTCTGTGAATAACGGGTTTACAGGAAAACTTAAAAGCAACATGAGTTAGACCTTCATGTAACAATGCTTAGAATTTAACAGAATCATTTAAGAGATTAAAGTGTGCTGTGCTTTTTTTATAACCACCCTTTTTTTTTACATTTCTATCTTCAGTAGAACAGTGTGTGTATGCAAGACGATATTAATATGTCAAACACATGCATTTTCGCTATTTAATATTTTAATATATTAATATTTTGAGAATTTTTAAAGATATGATAAGCTTTATTGAGTGGTACTCACATCAATTCACTTACTACAGCAGCAGATAGTCAAAAAGAGGTAGACAAGAGAACACAGGAAGGTATAATTTATATATATTCATATACAGAATTGGAATATAATATACACCTGTCACTAAAGATGGACTATTATGGGTAGAGACATGTACTTGAGTATTGTGGCTGAAGATGATTGCACACAAATATATTTGTATTGTATGTAAGGGGATATTGACATTAAAGTATATATATATATGCACTTTATATCCTGGCAAACATACATGGCACATATGGTTTACAATATGAGTGAAAAAATGGTTTGTATATTTATATTTATAATACTTTTCATTTACTGTATAAAGTATAACAATAAGGAAGTATGTATATGTATAAATAGTTGTAAATTCACAATATTATAAAAACATGATATGATTACATAATTCATATAAAAAATTATAAATGAACAATTTATAAATATGTAAAAAATATATACAAATAAATAAAATATATATGAAAAATATTCAAAGAAAAGTGAAAAAAACGTTTCCACACAGCGTATAGTGGATTATTTGGTGAGCAGCATTCTGGTATTGTGCGATTTTACTAAGACATACTCCTCATCCACCACCACACTGAGCTGTCACGAGCCCAATAATACTGCCATGGTCAACACACACACACACACACACACACACACACACACACATTCTCAGCAGACACAGATTTATATGGTTTTGATAAAAAAATTGCATGAAAACACACACATACACACACACACAGTTATACACACACCACATTTGTGGACCCAGAGAGGGAACATCCATCCACACCCCAGCGTGTGCCAGGGAGTTGTGTTGTAAAGATTTATATGACAAGGTGGCAGACAAACTGTGGCAGGGCCGCGATCCAACCTGCCTCACTGCTGATGTTGACAGTGTTATTGCCCTGAGTCTACTCTGTCATGGTGCACGTGTGCATACACACACAAGCAAACGCAAATGCTCATGACTTATATCTGTTTCAGTTCAAACTTAGTTTTTCTCTTTGTCTCTAAGTGAGCTGAGGTCATTTCAAAGTGTGACGTCACGCTACTGACCGGTCAGAGAGAATCGTCACTACTGCGTCATCATCGTGTGAAACGAGAGGTTCTGAAGAAACCTGCTGTGTAACTGTACTCTGTCTTCTGCAGACCAATGTATTCCCGTTATATTGCACTGTACAACACATCAGTATGCCACAAAACCACACTGTGGTCAACTGCTTGGTTGCTGATGAAAGGTTTCGCCAAAAATTGGATGGAGCAAAGTCTTTTGTCATCTTCTTCTGAAACCAAATTTGCCTCCTTGCTGTGACAAACGGCCACAAACAGAATCCAAATCGGCGCCCAACCAATATCCCCATACTTTTGGCTTGTGACACATTGAAGATAACGTCACGGTGGTTTCATACTATACCAATGCTGCATGGGGGGGGGGGGGGGGGGGGGGGGGGGGGGGGGGGGGGGGGGGGCTGGAGCTGGAACCGTGCAGCGGAAAAGACTTCACAGTGCTCGCCCCATCCATCCCCTCTGATGTCTGTTAGCGTTCAGCTCTGCCTCCATGCTGTAAAAACAGTGCACAGGACTTGGTATGTGGGGAGCAGCAGCTCTGATTATCTCTCCTGCAGGCTGTACAGGCTTGGCTCCCCATCCATCTTCACCTCCATCCCTCTGTGTTTTCAGCCAGGCTCATTGCCCAGGAATTGCATGCTTCAGTTTAGCATAGTGGTAAAATGGATGGAAGCTGTTCATGCTTTCTACAAGCTCACATTTGCCCGAAAGGACCCTGCTGCAATCAGCGACCTACAACTATTACACCACTATTAAATACGAGGATTGATGTCTAATCATTCGTACATTTCCAGATGGGGAAGTCATGTGTACACATAAAAAAAAAAAAACACAAATCTGCTTCACTTTCAGTATAGCTGCTTTCAGACATATACTGTACTCCGGATAATGTCCTGATATTATACAAAATGGGCCGTATGTATGAATGTATAAAAACAGCAGGAGACTTTTCACCGCAAGCAATCGAGCGATGGACACAAAACTGAAAAAAACAAACAGAAATAACACAAATATCCTAAAATGATAAAGAGGAGCCATACACATAAAAGACGCAGGTGAAGATGTCAACTTGAAAACAAAAGCACATGATATCTGTCCTACCTCTGCACGCTGCAGAGGTGCTCCACCTAAACACACTGGAGATTTCTGTGTTGTTGTGAATGCATCTGACAGGAGAATCTCCTGCTGCGTTGTTCATTAAGTCAAAGTCACCTTTCCTCATCAATGTATATTCAGCGATTTTGAAGAATGTGTTAATGCCCGGTCTTGAGGTAACATACATACAGCAACAAGTTGGGGTTACTTTAATTTTGTCACATTCCACCAACATTTTAGTTTCCAGAGCAGAGCATCACTTCTCAGACATGGTTTAAAAAAGAGAGATCATTTCTTTGTCCAAAAGACTTTAAGCCACAGGAAACGCAGCCAAACCAAGGTTTTATCCATCATTTCTGGCTATTGAGCCTTTTTTATTTTACAGTGGAAAAACTTCTGCAGTGTGATAACTCCCACCAACTCAGGCCATGGACAGTAACAGGAACAGGGTGACCTCTGTAGTCACATGTACAGTATGTTGTGACGGATAGTCCCTAACCCTATAACTGTCAGGAGAGGCCAATAAGACAGAGGTTTAAATTGTTAAAAAGCAGTGGATAAACAGCTGGAATAGCTAAAAGTATTCAGTTCACATAGAATCATGTGGAATGTGATGGGTGGTACCATTGGAAAAAGTTAATCTGAGGCTGTAGGGGTATGTCAGACAAACATCAAGATTCAGGAACCACAGATGTACAATAAGCCCATAGATTGTCTTATCAGTAAACACATAGACTGTAAATAAAGACGTGTCTCCACTTCCTCCCACGATCCAGGGATGAAGCCAAAATATCGCAGGTATGAACTTGGCAGCCATTTTTCACAGTAGCAAGGTCCCGTTGGTCACGCTCGACCGATCTTGGGCGAGTCTCAGCCGTCAATAACTACATTTCACCCACTTCACCCCGTATCAAATATCTAATCAAAACCAAACTCATGTGTCAGACCCATGTGTCAATCACAAACCAACTCCAGTAGAGGAGGCACGATTTGTGACCCATACTGCAGCCTGCCACCAGGAGACCGAGACGCTTTGGCTTCACTTTTGGAGAGTAGTCATTTTGTCGATTTTTATATACATGTCTATGTTTGAATACCTATACCATACCAAATTTTTTTTGAGTTTTCCCATGTACAGTCTGGACAAAATATTAGCAACTGGACAAGAAAGAGCCTCATTTTCGTACTGACCTTCAAATTCTCACATTGGCTGAACTTCAGTAACATTCGTGCCTGCCTGTTTCTGTGTTTACAGTGTGCGAAAGCCTGGCGCATTTGACTTGGCAAGGGATTCGCACTTAATGGAAATCTCTGCAATGTGACAAACCTTTTAGCTACAGCACATGCGGAGTGACACAGGTCAAAGTAAATGGAGCAGAGATACCTGATCATAAAACACAGGAACGCGCTTGTGCAGAGCCGTCGCTTCGTAACAGGATAAGTGGTTTAGGTACTAATGTTTCTCTGAAAAGTCGGAGCAAAGCTTGTAAGAGCAACACGAAAGGTGACTGCTCTGGGTCTTTCTACAGTCCTGCTCGAGGCTGATGCCAGGATTGAGCCGCAGGCCGAGTCTGGCTGGCAGAGCACTGCTGTTCTCTGTGGTGGTGGTTCTCTGCACAGGTCTGCAGACTGTCTATCTGACTTCACCTCTGTTCTGTACCAGACCACAACCTGAAAGGCAACAGCTCGCCTGCTTCTCGCATTGGCTTTTTTGATTTTACATGTGTCCATGTTTTTATATGTTCAACATGAGATATTTACCATAAGGAAACTGACAAAATGATTGATGGTATAAAAATATTATAAATGATCTCCTCTGGGCACAAACATAACACTTTGCAGAGTTGAACCGCTATATTTAGGACATAATGAATGATGGATGCATAATGATTTTATGTGTTTTTTCCCCAATACAGTCAAATAGGTTTCAAATCGGACTATGGGGCTACATTTAATTAAGAAAGGGTACATGTGCTAGCCACAAAGATTTTGGTTTTCAAACATTAGACATATTGAAACCAATCAAGTTGTTTCTGATGTTGTAGCTGAAAAACAACACTAAAGAACCTGAAAAGCAGTTTTTTTACTCCAGTGCCGAGTCTGGCTGACGTATCAGCTGCAGAGGAAAGTGCTGCAAGGAGCCGATGATTCATTCGAAGTCACCACACCGAAATGAGTTGAAATGTCTGTCAGTGTGTGGGTGATGCAACGAAGCAAAGGAGGAAGTGAAAATGCTTAATGAAAGTGGTGCCACTTCAAGTGCATCAACTGAAAGATGATGTCCACTGAAGTGGCAGCTTTGGGGTGAGAACTGAAAGCAGCCATTGTGTATGTGGTGTTGATAGTGGACATTATGAACAGACCTGAATGGGATTGAAGTGTGTGCACCGTAAGGATGAATGCAGTCCAAATGTTGACTTGTAAGTGGAATTAAGGAATTAAACTGGCATTTGAGATGAAAGCAGATGGAAATACATTTAATGCATAATGACGAAGAGCAAATTAATTGTAAGCTAAGATAAAAGCAGCTGAAAGGACAGTTGCTCCTGTTCAGCTCAAGTGTGAAAGCTTGTTAGCAGTTTGAACTTTGATTGTAGTCTGAGATCTGAAAGATTCTGAACTGTTGGTAGAGAAATAAAAACATGTTCATGAGTGAAAGCAGTTGAAGCATCAGTGACAGTTACAGCGACGAAAGCACCTTACATTTCTCTCTCTTGGTACAAGCAGGGACATTTCCACCGTGTAGGCAAAGCCTGGGGCCCTGAGCTGAGAGGAGGGGGGCCACATCATCAACTGTGTTCTGAGAACTCCCTCATATTCTATGTCAGGAGACTGCAATAACACCATGATCGAAAGCCCCGTGCCAATAGCTTTCTGCCAAGAGCTTCGCAATCTTCGAGGTTTGACGAGAATGTCTATCATGTATCATGGTATCTTGGGGTGGGGGTGTTCAGCTTGGATCGATCCTGGGCCCTCCGGGTCCCTTTTGCCGGCGGCCCCCAAAGTCCTTTCAAACACCCTTGAGTAGGAGAAGGTCTGAAAAGAGGATGAAACTTCACTCTTTTCTATTACTTCTTCTGCTGCCAATATACATATTTCAAATTAACTGTAACTAGTAACTGGAGAGCACATACTTTCGCCAAGGCTAATTACATATCTCACTATATTAAGAAAAGGGAAAAAAATATCCAGATCATTTATCCAGATCCACTCCAAAATGTAATGGATAACACTGATGAAAACGTACCCTCCCTAATAGAGATAATTACACCTAAATTATGATTATTTGATAAAAACTTAATTGCCCCTAACTTGTGTCACAACCATAGAATGTTTGTTCAGATTCCCGACGCGTCTCCACATCCTCCCACTATCCAGAAATGATGTCAAAATCTCCTGGATAGCAATGCTGACATATTTGAAGCTGTAGCGATCAGGGAAGGAGCTGCAGCAGCAAGGGCCCTCTGATACACAGGCTCGATCAATCGTGAGTCTGTCAAGCGTGGAGTTCCACCCCATTCTTACAGAATGAAGTAACAAATTCAAAACAAACTTAAAGAAAATATACGACCACTGTGAAGAAACACCAGTGTGATGAGAACCAACTAAAACGACAGAAACCATCTTTGACAAAAATTGATTTAATGTGTACTTTATGACCTATGCTGCGGCCAGCCACTAGGTGGCGATCAAGATGCTTTGGCTTCACTTTAAGGGAGCAGTCATTCAAATTCAAAACAACTTTATTTGTCGCCAGAGGGCAATTCTAATATGCACAGTACATAATATATGTCAAGTCTTTATTTACAGTCTATGGTCACAACCTTCCTATGATCCTCCTTAACACACTATTCCCCAGTTAAATAAGCTTTGTTTTATTTCCATTTATAATTGCTGTTACTAACCTCGTAAGCAAGTTTGTTTCATCCAATATTTCTCGGTTTACTTTTGTGGGTTCCAATACTTGTGTGGCACTGCTCTCAAGCCATCAGAAACACACACTCATACACAAGTGTCAGTCTTGTTTTAACTGCCTGTTACTGTTTCCCTGCTGCGCTCAACGTCATTTAAAATAACTAATATATCCTATAAAACCCAGCATCGGTAGCCCTGGTCAGGTTTACACAAATAATTAGCTGCAGGCAGACCTAATTATACGCTGAGAGAAATATGACCTGCCAGAGTGCATGATTGAAACCAAAGGTAACGACCTCATAATGTGGAATTTCTCTGTGGTAAACAAATATCAGGACCCTTTCTTTTTAAATTTTGGTAAACATAACAAAAGCCGTGATTTATTGCTTTGAGGAGAGGCTCAGCAACATATCTTTGTCTGGCCTCTTCCCTAACCCTCTCCCACAATTCCCTCTGTTTTACCTCGACCACATGTAGGCATCGTGTTTTTCCCGAATAAAACCAGCAGGGTGATCTGTGGCTTTTTAACAGGGCTCAGTGTTGTGTGCCTCCAGGGTCTGCGCTCCCTACTGACAGCTTTACAGGCAGCTGATTGGAGGTGCCATGCCAGCACAACAAGGGAGGCCGGCCATAATGTCTCACACTGCGACTTGTGCAATAATATCCAAACGTCATTCTCCCTGGGACAGTCCACAGTGAAGCTTGACGCCTCAGCGTCACATGGAAAAATTGCATCATGTTCAAATAATCTAGTGTTTATTTGTCTATGTGGATTTGTGTGATTTAGATGTGTAACGTTTGGCCACTGAGCAGTGTTGGGAGGACAGTGGTGCATCATGAGTGAGAAGTGTTTGTTAGGATCCAGGTTGATCTGAACCCTGATGTAGATTTCATTGAATTCGCTCTGATCAAAGTGTTGATGGATGATAATTTATTGTTAATATATTGTTCTTCAGGCACTTTATATTAGATTGACTCTTTGGTGGTTTTTTTCTGAAGTATACATAGTTGTTCATACAATTAATTTCCTGTGAAAATTGATTGTTAGGATGGAATATCAAAAGTAATTTGCAAGTACTTTTCACAGAGGGCAAATTTTATGTTGCAGAAAAGCGATATTTTTTTCCCCTGAAGGAGGTTGATTTTTCAAAGATTACTGTGAATCAAGGCATCAACCATTCACTATTCATAGTACTGTAGTAGTTTAAGCAATTAGACACTTTACCTAACACACTGCCAGGTGCTGTTCTGGGTCAACAGGCAACACGCAGGTATTTAGCTTTTCTAGTTATTTATTTGTCATGCCCCTGGTGTTTAAAGACAAGTAACACATTATCAGAAGAGTGAGGAAAGGCTGGTTTAATTTGGTGGGAGGAGCCGGGTTGCCCAGTACCATTAACTGTATATATAGATGGACGACATTACTGTGCGCCAAATGTGACGCCAAAGAGTCATGATCACCACCTGTTGGCCGGCTGTGGTATAGGTCATGCACCCGGCCTCCTCCATGTTGGTGGATGAGACATGAGCCAAATGAAAAGCTCAAAAGTACACAGAAAATACATTAATCTCAAAGATGTCATTTTAGGTGTTCATATCACACAAGTGCTAAGTTTTCTGGTAAGTTTGGTTTTAGTTACTTATTGATGCTATTAAAACAGGCTGAAACATAATGATTGACACATGACTCTCGATGTGCATTTGTGTGTGTGTGTTTATTTTTTCAAGTTTTGCTGAAAAGTGCCATTGGCAGTCAGCTGTTATCTACGTAGCAGATGGTACATGCACCAAAGGTTCATTTAAAGTGGATCTGTAGAGATTTGTGACCGGAGTACTGCTGTACTCCAAATTATTCTTCCTTTCCTCTGTCTATGAACGATCACGGAGTCGTATAGACTTTCAATTAGCGCAAATGTTGAAGTGGAAACATTTTCAAGTCACTCTCTGCCTCAAACTGTGGCACATGCTAAATTGGAGCCTGTTTGCACTCAATCACAACTATTTGTTGGCTTTGTGTACAACTGTTCTGCTTCTAAAACTCACTTTGTGTTTATTTTTGAACAAACCTAAAGTGTCATTCTTCACGCCTTTGATTCAAAGTATACACTTTGATATTTTCCAGCTTTTAGTTCGCCCTCAACTTTGGCAAGTTACTCAAAAGAGGTGTAACTATTGCTCATTGCCTATTAGAATGAATGAACAGTTCCATCACTCATTACGTCACTTACCATAACTTGTGGTGCATTTTCTGTATTTGGGTGCAAAAACTGAAAACAGTGACCAATGACAGAGCATGTAAATAAAACAGCTTTGGTGCCCCCCCCCCCCTATTAGCCTAATATCCAACAGAATAGGCTGAGGTTGGAGTCTTACAGGGGAAGGCTCATACACAAACATGGTAAACAAGAGTGTTCGAGGTGACACTGAAAATCCACGTAGAGCACACACACACACACACACACACACACACACACACACACACACACACACACACACACACACACACACACACACACACACACACATGAATACCCACATAGACAAACACACAACACATATTGGAAAAGTAGCCATGACATCACCGTCACTTCACCTACCATCGTGCATGCTCCTGTTAATGTGCAGACGGCTGCTGCTGCATGCCACTAAGACATAAACACCCACTGACGTACCACGCCCTCACACACGCCCTCACACACCCTCACGTACACACACACTCACTGCCACTCCACCCCTCACACGCCCCATGCCACCACCTACCCGACGCCACAAATGTCATTTCGCACAACACACACACCTCAACCTGCCTTACAAACACAGAGGAGTGCACTTGTGTGTGTGTGTGGTTACGTGCATGTGTCTGTGTAGTGGAAACTTTCATTGGTCTAGAGGTGTCACCTTCCACACTGACGTCACACGTGCGCTCTCCTGACATTAACCGGTTTCCTACTTGTTGCTGGTCTTTCCCCTCCTCTCTCTGTCAAACACTTTCTCCTTCACTCTCTTTTTTTTTACACTTTCCCTCTGTTATTCTCTCTGCTGGCGCTTCTACGTCACCAGTACATTTTTTATTTAGTTTCTTTGGATTTATAAACAACTACGCAATGTGATCCCTGGTGGGTGTTTTGCTCCATGATAATACTTTAGTGAGCACTGCCAAGTGACAGAATGTGATTCAAACCCAAAAGTACAGCACATGTGGCCAAAATATCCCAAAACAATTGTGGGCCTTGTTTGGCAAACATGCAGTGCTCTCTGCAAGGTGTAATCTGGATATGCACAACACAAATTCAGGCCACCTTTGGTTTACTTGGGAATCACTGTGGCCTATTCGTGACCCTGATGTGGCAAACAGGATCGGACCGCCTGAGTGCCATTATTCCACGTGGTATCGGGGGCCAGATGTGGGATGTGGGCCAAATCTGGGCCAAAACAGTTTTGCTACGTGGGAAGGACTATTTTTAATCTCTGAATCTAACCTAAATGGTGTGTGGCAACTCTGACAGAATTTGATCTAGGGAATTCACAAGAAATAGTAGAAGACATCTCCCTACTTTTTCACAGGATTGAAAATCATCTAAACACAAATCAATTTGAAAGTAAATTTCAATGGATCAACTTAACTACATCCCATTATTTAGTAATTGAATGTGTTTACATGTGTTTATAACGTGTTTTATGTTTAATTCCAGAATTGAGATACGAGGGTTGACATCAATCTTATCTTTGTAAATAGAGAAATGCTTGAAGACAGGAGAAAGTTAGTTTTGCTTAAAAGAATAAAAATTGAAGACAAATAAGTAATCACAACGTAAGTGTTTCCAGGGGACACTAAAAAGTGATGAGCACTGCTGGGAAAGGCTTATTGTTGCCATGGTTTTTAACTCCTGTTATTGGGTTAAGTGGGCTTACCCTGTGACACAGGCGAACGTAATGTTTGCCAGTTGTGTAACATACTAGCTTTGTCTTTGTCAGCAACACGTCGATACATGTTGATCTGAAAAAACTAAGTTGGTATGTACATTACCACGTAACATGACGTTAGCCTCTTCCAGACAGATGGCTGCTGGGAAATGAAGTCCAGAAACACTGCAGCATTTGCACTTAGCATCAAATGCGGAGTTTGTTGGCATTCATGAGCAGGCATAGGCCTAGTAGAGGAATTAAAGTGACCTCACACAGATAGCACAAATATGAACAGTCTTGCATATCTACCTGCACACTTCTGTCTGCCTCTCTCTCTCTCTCTCTCTCTGCCTGTGCCAGTCTCTCTCCCCCTCTCTCTCTCTACCTGAGCCACTTTTATTGGATGTCCTGGTTTTGGCCCAACTGCTGTGCATGTTTTAAAGTGCGGTCAGCAGAGTTCACATTAAAGTGGGAACATGTGTACAGACAAACACACACACATGCTCCCCGCTACTGTTGCTACGCGCTCACGCCATCCCATTAAACTCAACATGTCGGGGGCGATTATTGTCCAAAAGGTTTACCCCACAGTAAATGCTTCTGACGTGTTCAAAATATAATCGGGAAATGTGTTTTGGTTTAAATGGTTTTCACAACAAATTGTCGCGTTGAGGGGATTCTCTGTCTTTATTACATTTTGGTCTCCTTTTTTTTTTTTCAATGCAGCAGATCTCTCTCTATATATGATTGGTACCTCTACCCTACTGTTTCTCCGTTTACCCCAATTCTTCTCCTTACCTCTGCTCTTCCTCTACGATCCCCCCCTTTTTCCCTGATGTTGTTGCTTCATCCATCCTCTTCCCTCATTCCTCTTGTCCCTCCTTCTTTCCTCCCTCCCCCTCTTTTTTTCGTAATTTCCCTCATGCCTCCCCAATCAGCCTCAGGTCTGGTTTAGTGCTGAAATCAGCCCTGTGATTTAGAGTGACACTGTTAATCAAGGTTCAGCTAAAGTTGGACGTGGCCCTCTTCAGAGTCTGGATTGTGTGTGTGTGTGTGTGTGTGTGTGTGTGTGTGTGTGTGTGTGTGTGTGTGTGTGTGTGTGTGTGTGTGTGTGTGTGTGTGTGTGTGCGCAAATTCAATAAGGCAAACAACTCTTGCGTCCACCGGCCAACACGGCTGGTGCCACTGTCACTCTTCTATCAGCCGAGTAGATATTTAGAATAAAATACCTCCAGTGACGATTGGTTTCCTGCCAAAATGACTAGCGTTGTGTAACATACCAGCCACGAGCAAAATGTGTGCGCGCCTGGTAGTAATTTCCCATAGTGGTGTGACGTGTGTGGCTATTACAAGGTACTACACGTGCATGTACGTGCGTGTACCTGTGTGTTTGACAGACAGATATGGCTTTTTTAGTGTTAGCACTGCGGATATCTGACAATTCCACCTGGCATGAGGTATGTTTAGTGGACACACAGAACTAAAACTCAGTTAAAAACATATTTTGACTGGATTCTAAGAGCAGTAGATGGAGGAGGGCGATTGTTATGAATGGAAAACATCTGTTAACGCCATGCTCATGTTAACAGCTATGAAAGTAAAAGTGTTGCTCACAGCTCAGGTTTTCCAGCCGACTGTGGTCCCCAAATAAGCGGACCATGACGAGGCATATCCCTGTGACATTCTGACAGAAGACAGTTTCCTTGGTGATCGGTGAAATGCGCATGAAGAAATTGTGTTTTGGTGTAAAAAAGTTGGGAGGTGCACCCCCCCAGCTCCTGCTGTTCTCAATCTGTTTCTGGGCAAGACACTGAACCCTAAATAGCTTCCGATGGTCTTATACGAGCAGCTTGTGTGTGTGTCCCATCAGTGGATGTTTACCAAGTCAACATCAATGCAGAATTTTCTCTGAGGGTACAGTTGGAACATACTCGATGTGTTCAAGATCTCGTTCATGTTTGATATTCACAAGTTGTTCATCTGTTTTTATAAACATGTTGTTTCTGCTTCGAATAAAACTCCAAGAGCATAAACAAACTATTATACTCGATGTTAGATACATACGGAGAGGGACGGAGCCTTCTCTCTGTAGCCTACGTTCATTTCGTCCATAACGTAAGGGATGTAGTAAAGGTAACATTGTTTGACACGGAAATAGATTAGACGCAAAAGATAAACTCCATTTACACCTGGTATATATGTGTCTCAAGTGAACACAATGAGATTCAATTAAGTTTCGATTGAGACCCGATCGTTCTGTCCACGTCCTCTTATTGCACAGGTCCAAAAGAACAACAAACAAAACTAAAGATAGAAGAAGATTGCAGCCATCTATGAAAAAAAATCGAAGTAGTCAGCAGAATAAAGCAGCCCTCTTGAAATTGTGTGTGTTTTCGATTCATGTACTTTAATAGTTTAGTATTTGTTTTTGAAAATCAACAGTGACATATTTAATATGACAGTAATTTAATTTAGAATGTAAAGGAAAACAACACAGGCAGTTAAACAGAATCAGTGGATGACTCTGAGCACTATTACATATTCAATAAGACCTTAATATCAGCTGCATCAACTAAAACAAAACCATTCACCATCGCTACTTCTTTGGTTCAGCAGTGGGGTAAAGGGAAGCTTTATTACAGCTTTTCACCACAAGCCAGACAGAAGCCTGAACTCCCCCAGCCTTAAAAATAATCTGCCAAGGACCGAACACTTCTTAGAAAAATAAAAATACCCCCAAAAAAATTGGAGCGGTTTGGCTTTTACCCAACGAGACCCTGGGGCTGAGCTGCAAGACACGAGCACTGTAAATGTTCAGCACCTGATCATTTGTGTGTTTTGGACTTCCACATCTCTCCCCATTCTCATGGCAGGAGGACAGAGACGGGAGAGGGGGGGGGGGGGGAGTGAGCCCACCGGAGTTGTCGCCCGTAACCCCCGGGGCGGACGGATGCGTGACGTGATTGACAAGTCGGATTCTCCCTCAGTATATGGGCTTCGGGTTTTTTAGAGCCCTGGTCGCACGTTGACATTTATTTAGACAAGGCTCCTTCTGGACTGCTGAGAAGCCACAGAAACCAGGAGATGTCTGACAGAGACAAGCATCAAGTGTGTGTGTGTGTACATGTGTGTGTACATGCGTGTTTGGTCTGGATATTGAACACCACCTAAATTAACCTTCATACCTGCATTGCTACGTAACACCTTATTCAGGGAATTCAAGAGACATTATGAAAATTAATTTGTTAATAATCCAGTGATTCTATTATTTCTTCACACCTTTATGCTATTCTTAATTTTAGAGAAGGAGAAACACAATACTCAGATTTTCACTGCCCCATAAAATTATCAGATAGGTCATTAACAGATGAAAGGGATCAATGTATCCTCGGCTTTCATCGCAGGAGAACCGTCCGGCTGCAACCAGAGCAGGACAGTTTCATCTGTTAACACCACACCTGGTATGCTACTGGTTGGAGGAATTTTGAGAGACTTGTTGCACAAAAAAGCTGAAGAAGAAGCTTTTTGAGAATGAGGAGAAGAGCTGAAGATGGAATAAAGGAGATCTGTCTAAGCAACAAAATATCTAGTGCAAGCACAGTGTTTGAGCACAAGCGGAGCAAATCTAAGCACAAGCAGGGGCAGTTTGAGTGGGAGCGTAGGGTTTTGAGTGAAAACGTGACAAAATCTGAACATGAAATCGATAAGTCCTGCTCTGAAACTGAAGTACCATGCTCTTAGGAAACCAGAGGTCCAGGGTGCAGCAACAGCGCACATGCAGAATAGAGTTGGTGGGAACTTGTTTTGAAGGAACGTTGGGAGATGGATAATCACTGTATGGCACATTGGCTATTTCCCCACAAAGAAAACTGTAAAAGATGTAGGACGACTGTGTGCTTCTACTTGGTGAATTGTGAGAAATGAATCAAGAAAAAAGAAAATGTCTCTCAGAAGGGGGCCGGCTCCAAACATTATGCAAAAGAGTCGGCTCATAGAGATGAGTCGTTTAATGTTAACGCACTCTGACATGTAAATATTTACCTTTAAAAGTGTCAAATAAAGGTGCAGGGACAGATCTTACTTTAAAGATATGGAATCACTAAGGTATTAAGTGAACGGTTCATCATTTTGTTATACTTTCCATAATTTTGACAATTGCTAATTCCACGTTCTTATTTTGTGCAACTTGGATTGTACACTATTGTAAAGTATTTTGATATAGTGTAATTTTTAGACAGTCACTTAGAAAAAGAGCGCAGCTGCATTAGTAGTTGGCCATGGCGGATTGAGAGGCCGTGAATATCAACTTATGCTTCTGGTTTGGCTCTGGTGTGACGATGTGTGTGTGTGTGTGTGTGTGTGTGTGTGTGTGTGTGTGTGTGTGTGTGTGTGTGTGTGTGTGTGTGTGTGTGTGTGTGTGTGTGTGTGTGTGTGTGTGTGCCTTGGAGACAGATGAAAAGTCAACTAAGATGTAATAAGCTAGCTGCGAGAGAGTCTTAAAGTCTTTGGTAAAAAGCCGGGCTCTTGTTTCAAAGTGCAAAATCTGCTATAAGCCCCCACAGACACAGACTAAACACAGCATGGACTCTATTGTTGTTCTGCACTGTTACAAGCCTCCCTGGAGGTTCAGCAGGAGCCATAAACCTCCACGGCCGCGACAGGCGGCCAATCGCCTCGCAGCTTACTATAACCGAGCCAACGAGGTCACACCCCAGCCTGATCAGGGGCATTACACGGAGCTAGATTGGAAAATGATGGGTTTGGGGTCCTTTTTTTTTTACAGTTTACAGGTTTGCCTGTGAAACAAATCCTGACTACTTTCACTTGCTTTCCCCAATATGAATACGAAGCGGAGGCAGGAATATGGCCTGGTTTCCTTCTGTGTGATAATGGATCCAGCATGTTCACCATGTCTTACCATTGTGTTCCAAGACCTGGACAAAATGTTTCACATGTCAATTCTTTTCCAACCTAATACATGACTAGTCGCTCCATCTTCAATTTTATTTCATCACTTTCCATCACGTGCGGTTCTGTGGTTTGAGGACCATGTATACACAAAGTTACTGGAAGGAAGAGGAAAGAGTTTACTGGAAGAGGAGGCCCTTTACCGAAAGTATGGCGTTGGATCATTGGATAGGTTAAAGGTCAAACAAACCCTACACATTTGTTCCGTCCATTATGGTGGATGTATGGGGTGGCTGCGTGTGTATTCAGGCCTCTATGCATTTGTGTATATATTTGGTGTGGTTGTGTGTGTGTGTGTGTGTTCGCGTGGCTCTGGGTTTCATCGCCATCTTCCACTGGCGTCTGTGAATCATGTAATCTGCCATGTTAACTCTGTGATTGCCTGTCATTACGCAGAGGTCCAGTTTCAGTGACACCATTCAATCCACCGTCTAATCTGGGTGTTTACAACCCGTCAGCACTGGCTCTCTCTTTTTCCATGCTCCGAGCATGAGACGAAAATAAACATCCCGCTTGTACCCGAAGCAGAAAGAAAGGCCGACTCATACCAGATAGTGAACACGATATGGCTATAATTTTGGACAGAGGTTTAAGTTGGTGTTTTAAAAGGCTACTGTGTCAAACAGCCAGAGCGAGAGTGAGTCATTACTGCATTTCTTGTGCGCGCGTGTGTGTGTGTGTGTGTGTGTGTGGGTGTGTGTGTGTGTGTGTGTGTGTGTGTGTGTGTGTGTGTGTCTGTAAGTGCACAAACTTGTATGCCTAGTGTGTGACAAATCAGTCTATAAAAGCTTGTTATATGTACAGTGGACTTGATTTGACATAGAGGTAACCAGGTTAATGTTTCTCTCTTTTCACCCAGTCATCATCAAGGAGGCTCCAGACATTAAAGCTGCACCAATCAATTCTTTATGCCCAACAAAGGGTCAAATGATTATGTGGAGGGGGCAAGACTCACTCTAATGAACCCACCCACCCTCTGCAGTGGTGCAGGATCCTTCTTTATTTTCTCCTCATTTCCTTCCTCCAGTGTGTTAAATGGGTGTTTTGTGTATAAAAAGTGAAAAACACTGCTCCTGAAGCTCCTGAAACGGATAGTTCACCGAAATATGATTTACTCACCCCTATGCCGATGGAGGGGTGGGTGAAATGTTTGAGTCCACAAAACACTTTTGGAGTCTAAGGGGTAAACAGCGTTGCAGCTGAATCCAATACAATTGAAGTCAATTGCGACCGCTTCTCAAGACGTAATAAAATAACAGCAAAAATATAACATGCCTCCATTCTGCTCGTGTGGTGTCATCCAAGTGTCCGCAAACCCCGACATTCATATTCGACTGTAAACTATTTCATTTGCACCTTGTTTTTATCCTAAATGTCAACATTTTAAGAAAAATCAACAAAAAAAGGGGACACTTTAGACTTTTATTGTTTTCTAAAACTAAGTACAACTTCCCATTATCCCATAATCTCTCCAGGACATTGTGAAAACTGACAATAAATGTTAAAATATTATATTACATTATACTTGTAAACTTATAATATGATAGTCAGTATTTGACAACACACAGTTGTTACACAAATTCCAATTTATAAAATAAATGTTTATTAAAAAAGCAGGTTCAATATTTTTCAGATCCACTTTTGTGGCGCAAAACAATACAGACAAAATGATTTCCATTTCCTTTCTGCTGATCAGAAATGAAATCATTAGTTTTCTGCTCTTCAGACTGAGCGGGTTATATGTGCTGCAGAATAAAGAAATCAGAATGCGATGAAGTGTGAAGGCAGCCGTTGGAAACAGTAGACTCCACTGTAGATCTTACACGACCTGCTCAGGTTTCTGGGTACACAGCGGGTGGTCGGCTGTCTGGATCCTCTTTAATACGGTGCCTTATCCTGCCAGCTTATGTCCTATAAAGCACACATACGCACTTTATCCCCCCTGCTTTAGTCACCTTGTGAGTCAGTTATTGCATAAAAAAGGGGGAAATCTTGACGTCGGCCCCTAAATGAACACCAGCCCGAGGCGGCATGAAACACAACTCCCGGCATGCTGTAGGGATAAGAGGGAACGGAAGGCCGGGATTAGAGTGAGAGACGGTGGTCGGACGACATGACCGTGTCCCATGTACGCCATGAGTTTATGCTTAACAGACGTCCTTTGACCCCCGGGTTCAGAGAGGACACATGCTTTTAACACACAAACAGTTAACAGAAGAAAACAGAAGACGTGTTCAGGGAGTTTTGAATGTGTAACCCTCTGGAAGACCTTGAAACAAAATATGAAATTACACACAATCTTCTCTTTAGGATATTTAACAATGAAACAAGAAATTAGATGTTCATGGATTTGAACCCCTGTATCACATCTGCCATAATAAATATGAATTTGTGTCGGTGCGCTCTTCATTCCACTTCCATTTTATTCCCAACCCAGCAAGACCTGGATTTCCACCTCATATAACGTCCTCCACTGACAGGAAGTGTTAGCCTCGGTCTCCGTTGGCTCCTTCTTTCTTTTGGCTTAAAGGAAACACGTTTAAAGCGCTGGCCGTACCTGTCGCTGCCGCTGTTACCAAGCAACTACAGAAAACTTAAAGTCCTTTTTATGTGTGCAAGTTGAACATTCAAGTACTTGGCAAGAAGCAGCTGTTACAGAACACTATTGCCATTGAAAATAATGAGGCTAGTGCTAGAAAAACAAGGACAGGAATCATTTTTGAAGAGGTTCAATATGTTTCAGAATTAGTAGAAACGTCCCAGGTACAACAAACAGAGCAGGATTTAAAGAGTGAAGCCCAAATGGAGCTTGGTTAGTAAGAGAACATAAAAATTCTCCGTCTCTGGTGACTTTGTTCTCACGATAGCTATTTCCAATGTTCTTCCGACTCATAGACTGTATATAAAGACAACACGTCTCCACTTCCTACCCCTTTTCAGAAATATAGCCAAAATATCTTGGACACGAATACTGGGGGCAAATCGAGAGTTAGTCTCAGCTGTCAATCATGATGTTTCCCCAGTTTGTATAGCATCAAATAACTTATTTAAACTAAACTTAACAGAAAATAATAATAAGAACTACCTAAAATGACCCAAACAGTGTTTGAGAAATGTATTTGTACGTGTACTTTGACTTTTTAGTTTGGTCCATGTCCCATCCACTAACATGGAGGAGGAAGGATTTATTGCCTTTATGACGTCATGTCGTCCATCTTTATACACTGTCTCTGATCCTATTGGTGCGACAGTTGTCACATTAAGCTTTATTGTTGTTGCTCAAATATTTGTTCTTTTGTGACCTCTCTTGATCCTTGTGGATCCAAATTGTTTGAATTTCCAGACTCTTACTTTGAACTTGCATCTTCAGTCTGTGTTTCTGTTTATTGCTTTCAAAACTAAAAGTTCTGATTGCTGGCAAATGTTGCTGATTCAACAATGTGTGTTTACCTTGGACTGTATCACGATCCCCACCTGGTGGCTGGCTGCAGTATAGCTTTAAAAAAAATCCTGTTTCCTCCATGTTAGTGAATGGGACATGGGCCAAACTTAGAATGATTCCCCTTTGGTTAAGCATGTGTATTGGCAGGACCTTGCTCTCCTGGCTCACTACTGGGCAGACTCATGCTTCAAATGCGCAAGATGGCAGCGTTTGTATCCGGGATATTTTGGCTTCATTTCTGGATAGTGGGAGGGAAGTGGAGACAGGTCGTCCAACTTTATATACAGTGTAACGTGCGCACATTTTAAGTGTATACGTTATTATTTCAATAGTTAAATGAAAATGGCTGCAATAACAGGAGGAAGTGAGAGAAAAGACCGAGAGGAGAGAAAAAGGACTGCACTGTTTTGTTTTATTGTCAGACTGAACTCTTAGCTTATGAAGTGATTTTGGATGCGCTGCGACCTTATCCCAGCAGAACCTCTGGCTTGGTTGTGTGTTGAAATCTGTAGCCATGGCTTAAATTAATAAGTTGCCTAAAGACTGGACTAACATCTTTACAGAGGAAAAGAGAATTGGATGATTATCAAGGAATCACAAGTCTCACTCATGTAATTTCCTTTTCTTTTGCTATCTGCACATGGACATTATAAGACATCGGGTTTTTGTGTCGACAGCAGTGTTTTTTTACGATCCACACACTCGCGGCGCAGAAATGGAGGCTAGGATGCTAGGATACTTTTCCACTCGTGGATACTTGCAGAGTGGAAATTCTCACTTGCGAGTTTTTGAGACTAAATAAACATATAAAGGGAGTTTTTCCTCCCTTTTATCAAACTCATTTTTTCATCAGTGCAAGTGCATCCCCAGAAACTTCAACCAAAATATTTTTTTTCATTTCTCTTGAAAAAAATAGTCAGCAATACAATATTCCATATCTACTTCTCTTTCCTTGACAGTTGCCATGATGTTTATCATCTGGGTTTTAGAGGGGACCACCCTGAAGAACATACCATTGTACGTAATTTTCTTTAATTTCTGAATAATTAATTTGAATCAAACTGTATACAGCTCCGAGGCCAGACATTCCACACCCAGTGTGATATTTTCATATAAAGTACAGCAACTTTTCCTAACTCTGTCTCCCACCCCCTAAAGGAAGCTGTCCAGGCGTCTTGCAATTCCTAATAATAATTTCCCCTCCAATTATCTAACTGGGTCCAGTCCGTCAGTGACTGTGAAATAGCAGACGTGCTGTCTGCTCACAACCTGCTCAAACATAAAGTCCTGGACAAAATACAAAAGGCACATTAATGATACGACGGTACAAGAGAGACGTTTTGTTCAGAACTGATTTCTGATACATTTCCAGCAGGCTACAGATTCTCAAGAATCTTTTATAATAATAATGTTGGATTATTTAAATCAGTGTGAAAGCACTGTCCACAGACACAATCAACTTTTGCCTTTGTTGAAAATGACTGCAGTGCTTTTAGGGACTGTTGGTGCTGCGATATGTGTTGCACTGGTCATGTTATTTGCAGTGCTTTTGTTTTGTAATTCAACCTTTTATTGACTGATCAAAGTAGTGCAGCACACTATATAGCAGATACAGTAAAGATCATTTATACAGTAGGAGACGACCTGCCATTAATACAAAATGAAATGAAATAAAATTGTGAGCATGAAGAATTTTTAGCCTTCAATTAGCATATTTCAGACATTTCACATCATGTCACACCAGCATGAGTGAACCAAGGGACAACGTTATGTGCAGGATTGCGTGTTCATGCAGTTTCCACATTTACGCTTGATTATTATTATCATTATTATTACTGCAATCTGTGCGTCCCTCGCCGTCTCCTGCTTGACTTTAACCAGAGCTCACAGCAGAGGAGTACTGTTAAACAGAGGGGAGCGAAAACCTCGCCGCTCTGCTGCTAATGTGTTTGATTTATTTACATGAGTGCAATTAAGGATCCGACCGTGTTTGTCGGCCTTTTTCTCCAGCTCGCTCAAAGAGGCACTAAGTTATGTTCTGGCTCAGATCTTTCAGTGCTGGACCACCACTCTGTTATATTTAGTGCAGAGCTGGCTGAGGGCCCGTCACATGTACACCCCAACGTTTGGCTACAGACGTGGGCGCCAGGTTGAGTTTTAAAATGTGAGAGCAAACTAAGATACATAATTAGCCGGTGGTCTGGCCAGATGTCCTCCCAGAGAAAAGACATTTATTACATTTAACTCTTTTCATTTGAATGCTTCCTTTTTTGTTTTGTCTTACGACAATTTTTCATGATGCCTTTTATATTTCATGTAAAGTGCTTTGGAATGCCATGTTGTTAACATGTGCTATACAAATAAACTTGCCTTGCCTTTTCAAAAATTACATTTATGTTTTTATATAGACCTAGGCTCTTGAAATAAGTCAAGAAACAGCTACCAGTTTAGATACTGTAAGTTATATTGAGGCTGCTATGGAAACCAAGAATATATCAAGAATGGTATGTGACAGGACAGAAAATTACTATCAGAAGAATAGCCATTTCATATTGGAAATCATATTTATAAAAACATTAGGCAAAATAAGATAAGAAACTTTATATATATATATATATATATATATATAGTTTTTTAGATGGGGACAGAGAGAGGTAGAGACAGAAGTTCTCAGTGCATGATGGGAGTTCCCCCAGCAGTCAAGGCCTATAGCAGCATAACTAAGGGATGGATCAGGACTCAACTGACCCAGCCCTATAACCTTTATCAAAGAGGAACGTTTTAAGTCTAACCTTGAGAGGAGCCAGGTAGCTGAAGGCTTCCACTCTTACCGACTCTAGGAACCACAAGAGAGCCCGTATTTTGGGAGCAAAGTGATTTATTGGGATAATACGGTTCTCTGAGCTCTTTAATGATGAGACTTGATTGTTGAGGGCTTTGTATGTGAGGAGCAGGATTTTGAATTCTTCTTGCTCCTCTAGTCAAACACTATCATATTCTGTACCTCTTTGTGTACTTAAATGTGTTTGTGCCTTCTCTGCAGTCACGCATTACAGGAGTGACAAATTGATACCAGCTCTCACTTTAAATACATTTTCCATTTGTGGTGGAGATGACAAATCTTAAAACCTTGTCATTTTGCCAGTGTAGCATTTTCTAAACCGTCGTCACATTCAGTAGCTGTTCATACCCATCCACAGTCTGCGGTGTGCAGCCATGGATGGGCCTAATGATGTGCATGTGCGCTGTGTGTTTTACTGTTATTGTACTGTGGATCAGTTTCACAGTCACCTGGATTTGCTATTAGACAGCATTTAAAATCTGACCCCCCTGTCTCCAACCTGTTTTCACATCCTAAGAGCCTCAGAGCTCCGTTTCCATCTGAGGGAGGGGAGTGTGTTTGTTCTGTCGGTGCGAGTGTGCGGGGTCTGCTGGGTTAAAAGACAGAGTGAAAGTGTGCGTTTGAAATTTAGATTGTGACACGGGCCCATGCATGTCTCACAGGTAGGACCAGCGTCTCAGTTTGATTTAGGTCAACGAAACCAAGGGCTGACAATAACAAACATTTTATCAGATGCTCGGGTTTCTGAAAGAGCTGCTCTGGAAAACTGAGTTGGCCACCGTTGGCTCGTGAATTGACTTTTACTGTGTTTTGAAAATCTCACATATTATCACAGCAGACAGATTTTGCTGAGGGAGTATCAGATCTATAACAATGCCTCAACCAGGGCAAATCATGCTGGATCCCAGAGACCGATACATACAGATATTAACATATGTGTATTTGTGTGTGTATGGGGACAGAGGGGCGGATGACCTCGGCACATACCTGGCTTTGATCCTCACTCGTGGACGAGACGCAGAGGTGGAGCAGTGGGATGCGAGTGCATAAATCATCCGTTATTTACTGCCTGATCGGGGCTTTCCCGGCCATAAAGCACAGAGCGAAAAGTTCATAAAGCCATCAAATGAGTTTAGCTTTGGAGGAATCTGAGAATACGATGCAAATTGTTCCAGGCTCCTTCCCCCAGATGACAAATGACAAGGAGGATTCATTGTTCCTGTCTTGTTCTATTAGAAGAATGACAAATTCTAAGCTACAGAATCCATTTTCGCCACATCATAGGGAGAAACACTGTGTGTGCTTGCACAGCTCATATCTCTTTTACACCAAAAGCAGCTGGTAAACACAGTTTGTTTTAAAGTGTGAAAGTAATAAACCGCTGAAGAAATAAAAGGCGTTTCATCCATCGCCAGAAGAGGAGTTTGCCTTTCAGTTTTTATTCCCCCCCGAGGGATCATGTTTGTCGTCACAAACTCGCCGGATACTGAGAAGCTCTCTCACTTCGCTGATGAATGATTTGAACTAGGGCCGAATGCCAGTTGTATCCACTCCCGTTGCAAACAAAAGCCAGATGTTAGTGAATTTCTTGATCAGTGTAAAAGGGGCTTAATTTAATTTTTATCTGACATAACTACAAAGCTAGCACTGGTGGTACCATCTTGGAATAACGCCTGAATGCTCCATTGACCATGATAAAGTGTGTCTGCTTGCAAAGTATGACGCTTTGACAGAATTTCTGCTAATAAGTCTAAAAACTGTTTTAGTATTATTATGTGTTTCCTGACTCAAAAAGAGGAGAGTAATCAAAATTCACCTTAACTTGAATTAGTTTAATTATCCTCTGTTATTAAATAAATGAAAAAAAAATATCTCTGCAGCTTTCCTAGTTAAAATAATTTCACAAAGACGTCAAAACGTAATCATTAACTTTTGTGAACACTGTGACAAGCAGAATTCTCTCATTTACCTGTCACACACACACACACACACACACACACACACACACACACACACACACACACTTCATCTAGAGGGTGTGGGTGGGTCTGAGTCTGACCAAAGAAAAACATGAGCGTTGACGTGTCAGATCGAAGCTAACTGATGTTGTCACTTGCTTCTACTGCTTGGACAAAGTGGTGTGTGTTACTGTGATTGTATTTATACTTGAGTGTGTGAGTGTGTGTGTGTATGTGTGTGTGTGTGTGTGTGTGTGAGAGAGAGAGAGAGAGAGAGAGAGCAGTAACGCCCATTAGTGTGCAGTAATGGGAGGGGATATTGGTAGTGTATAGGTGTAATTACCTCAAGCTAACATGGAGCTCAGGCCGCGTGGCGCCTCCAACACAAATATGAACTGCAGAGCATAGATACGACTTTGTCCTCCCTCACCGCTTGACCTACGGGAGAAAGTTCAACAGGGCCTATAGTTCTTAGACTGTGTGTGTGTGTGTGTGTGTGTGTGTGTGTGTGTGTGTCTGTGTGTGTGTGTGTGTGTCTGTGTGTCTGTGTGTGTCTGTCTGTGCGTGTGGTTTAAGAGCCCTGGGAAATAAAGATCCCAAAGAAAAGTCTAGAAAAGAAGGGCAAAAATAGTGTAGGTGTGTTGGATGATGTCTGTGCCGACTGTTATCTGCTCCTCCTGTTATGACTGACTTTCCTCCTGTTGTTTCCCTCGTCCGTGATAATCTGCAGAGCTCTTTCAAGACCTATCTGTCCATCGATCCACTTATCTGGCACTCTTTGAACGCACCCCATCCCTCCTCCTCTCTATTTCTTTCCCTCGACGATCCATCAATCTATCTCCACCTCCTCCCTGACACTGGGGTTGGACATCTCACTATTGTATTTTCTTTATGAGAACATCTGTTTAACTTACTGGCTCAACCCTTGGCCTGGAAAAGCCGCCAATAAGACCTTAACTCAGCCTCCATGTGGAGCACCACCACTCTGCTTGCTGAGGGGGGGGTGGCGTTGTAGGCAGTACTGTATGTGGCCACAGCTCGGCAACTTTTTAAACTCTGCAGTATGAGGCTGTTATCACTGAGCCAACTAATAAAGCCTCTGTGATTTACATGTGGTATAGTGCTGATTGTGAAATGACAAATCAGTTTTGTTTCACTAGGAACACGTGCGGCGGTGGCAGCAGGTTAGGGTATGACGGTTCTGTTGTCCTACACAATATTTCAGATTCAGAGTGAGTACTACCCTATCCACAACCATAGAATTGGATTCATTTCTGGCAGTAGCAGCACTGGGGCATGGATGCGTGGGTGAGTGATTGTGAACATGCACCCAGTCCTCAGGTTTGTCTGCCTGCTGAAAACTGTATTCTATTTTGCGGCAATGAGCGCTGTTGATGTTGTGCCGAATCCTGCCTTCCTGCAGAGGATGGTAAAAACGTCACGAATGTTTTGACGGGCCAATAACTCTAAACACTGTTATTGTTTATTTTACCGTAAAGACTGGTACACCTGCTGCTGGTACACTTGGGGTAGTGTGTAGCTTGTCCTGGTTCGTGTCCAAGGGTACTGACAAATTACCTCTTTGGGCTTTTGCAGAAAACGTCTATATATGCTGTACAATTTCAAATTCTACACATGCTTGCTTTAAAGTGTCAGATCAACTACACCATACAATGCTTTGGGAAGACTCTAGCTTAAAAATATACTTCTCTCAAGTCTGAATTCATATATTATGATGATATTTTCTTTTCAGTACCTAAAGGTATCATTTGCTGCTGCTGTTACATGTATATCTGATCATATATATAACCCTATGCTCAACCCATCTTCAGTCGGTATTTATGATATTATCAAGAGACTTGATGCAAAGTGTGTAGTGATCATAGAGGGGCTCACTGACTGACTTGTTAAAAGTTAGCCATATGAGATGAGTTAGCCCTGAGATAGTGTTGGGTAGTATCAAAGCCAACTTATTGCTGTAAGGTTTCTTTTTCCTGGAACAGCTGAGGACGTTTGGACTAAGAAAGTTGATGAGCAATGTTCGTACCTCAGTCAGCTGGAGATCATTTTGTTCCTTGTGTTTGCACTGACGCATGTAGCTGTGCTGGCCTGCTACCAGGTGTGAAATTGTGTTACTGTAAAACAGGTCAATGCTGAGAAGAGACATGCGTGCTGCCTCTGTGTTCCAAACAAAAGTTAAGATAAGGTAAAAGAAAAACAGCAACAGCAGCGGCGTGGTGGAAGAAGAGGAAGATGGGGTGGGCTGAGGGTGAGGGGCTGTCCAGAGATTTACAGAGTGTGGTGATGTCATGTTTGTGGTTTGGGGCATTATCTCACACATGGTTTCGATATCAGTGGGCCGCTGCTGGCCTGCTGCCTGAGAGTGGACTGGACCGACCTCCACATCGGAGCAGGAAGCACATCCGCAGCTACATACTGACACTGACCTGTGGCCGAACTGCAGATTTGGACTCTGGCCTTTGTTGGTCAGAATAACGGTGGCAGAGTATGTGTGTTTTCACATTAAAGTGTGATCAAAGCCAATTTAGATTCCTTCAAAATTCAGAACAACTTTATTAGTCCCCAGAGGGCAATTGGTATTTGCTTTCCATGCAACCACAATAATAGCAGAGTTGTTGGTGATTTGTTTTTGCATTATTTCTATTTTCTATCCTTTTCAAGATGTTTTGGTACAGTGATGTTAAAATTGCTCTCTGTACTTCTCTCCTCCGTCATGAAGCTGCAACAACTGATTTTCATTTTGAGAACTTGGGGGAAATCACACAAATTGTAAACACATGGTGTATTACCATCTATGGTGAACATATTAGCAAACAGTTCCCTATAAACACACACAGCACAGACAGAGCAAAATAAGCATACACTGTATTTAGGCAAATGTTTCTGTCCACCTCATAAATGTAAGTCCAATATTCAATCTCTTTTAGCTCATGTTTTAGTCTCTACCAACTTCTGAGGGGAAATATCTGGTTCTTGGGCTCATAAATTCTTCACTATGTTCACCAGCTTGGCTAATGGTTTTAGCGATAAACAGCCGACTGCTGTGGCTTAAAACCTTATGTACAACAACAACAAAAAGAGAGCGGGTGTGATGGGCGAGGCTGTTTTCCATCACCCCCTCAACCATTACCATGACTCCTCGTTTTCTCTCATCACATCATGGTGTTGTTCAGTTTCAATATCCTGCTAAGTGCTAAGTGTGTGCCTATAACTCATATTCTCAAAGACACAGGTCCATGAGAAGAGACTAATTCCTTCCTTCAGAGAGTCAGAAAACCATCAGGGATATTGATGAAGGAAAGGAAAGGCTGCAACACAGTGGGAGATATATGAGATGAGTCAGATGGACGGAATGACTCATGCTACTGATATGACTAAGACAAAGCAGACGATAATAAAAAATACAATATAAACGTACAGAATCTGAGTTTAAAAAGTTGCGGTTTTAGGTGCATTCTTTCCCTTCCACTGCTTCGCCACATGCAGGTCACACAAGGATACGGGTGGTTTTTGGGTCACTTGTTCCACCAAGTAGTAAATTTCAAGGCCATGTCCCAAACTCCACAAGCACATGGTTGTGCACATCTATAACATATTCTCTTGTTCCTGCTTTCGAAACCTAGCTTTTGGCACTTTCTCACCTGAAGAGGGAAAGGTTAGCAAAACCAGCTGACCCTCAATTTCCTTGGCCCCCACTGTTTTCATAACCAACATACTCAAATGTTCATGTATGTGCAATCACAGGGGCCACAAACCTCCCCTGCAGGGTTTATCTGCAATGTGTGTGTGTGTGTGTGTGTGCACATGGGTGTGCCTTTGTGAGTGTTTGAATATGCAACTGTAGCAGTCATTTCCCTCAAGCTTTTGAATTATGGATTATTGTATTAGCAGAAGTATCATGAAGTCAGACGGAGCACGCTCTGTGGAATAAATGGGCTCGACCTCTAGAAAACAGTGCTGCTCTTCAGCGTTCGAGTTACACGCTCGGCCGCTTGAGGTAAAGTATTTAAAACAAATGAGGGCAAATTAAAACAGTTGCACATTTCACGACATATGCTGCAAGTAAAAGGGCATCATTAAAATTCTGTTCTCATTCCGCGGTGGAGGCTGATTAACTAACAAATCATTTTCTGTCTTCCTCCCTCCTCAGTTCTTTCATTTATCAAACATGTTTAAATGTTGCTCAATGTTACTCAGCCTCTTGTGGCTTTGGCAGTTGAACTTTGTATTATTGGCTGCTTCTGCATTTGGTTACAACTGAATAAAAGAAAAAAGAGAAAGAGACTTCAGCAGGGTTGCTGTTTCTTCTACGTACTTCTGGTTGAAAAGAGAATACTGGGTTGCGTCAGCAGGGAGTGCCAGTGAAGGTCATCACGATTGCTTCTTGGTATGAAGCCCTTGGAGCTGTATACAATGCATTAACCGTGAATATAAAATCTAACTCATCACAGTAGTCATCATTATTGCCATTTGTAAACTTATCTAAAACCCCTGAAACTCCTATTATTTTAGATTCCAGATTCCCTGGTATTTGCTGTCCAGTTGCAATAACAACAACCACAATAATATCTGAATTGTTGCTGATTTGTTTTGCATTATTTGTGTTTTCTACAGTTTACAAGATGTTCAGTGCAAGGATGTAAACTCTCTATCGGCCATGGTAGTTCTCTCCTCGGTCATTAAGCAGCAAGAATTAATTAATTCCTTGACAACTTTTGGGCAATAAAACATACTTTAAAGACATAGCATATAATTACCAGCCAGCACAGATGGAGCAAAATGTGCATTCATTTAGGCTCATGTTTCTGTCCACCTGATAGATGTAAATCCAATGTTCACTCTCTTTTAACTCAGGGTTTGGTCTCTGCCAACTTCCGAAATATCTGGCTCTTTACCTCCTAATTATCCGCTATATGTTCAACATCTGTCTGTTTCCATTAATATCTCAAAAAGATTATTTTCAATCTTCAGTATTTTACCTTTAAGAAGTATTCCTGACATCATTACCTAATCTAATTCAGAATGGCTCATTTGGTCTAATATTGCATTTAACCAGCAATCTGTTAGAGTTGGAACCCTGCATCGTTTAATGTGTCAATGTTTACTTCTCAGCAGTTATCTCCTTTCCAAGTGCAAGGCCTTTATTGGCATTTTAAAACTACACAGGTTGACTACATTTCCAAAATGTCATTCATCTTCTGCAATGGATAAAAACAGCCATATATTGTATATATTCGATGGTCCTATATATTGAACATTATCCCAAGATAATGGTTTATGAAAGTCTATGACGGCAGATTTACCTCACAACTCAAAATAGGCCAACAACAGATTGAAACAAGAGCACGAAAAAGTCACAACATTTCATCATCATTTAGAGAATTTCAATCCAACATTCAGAGCCAAGCGTCCAGCCCTGTTGCTGTGTGACGGACAAACAGCTCCTACACTGGACTGACAGTATCAGAATCCCACCTGGTCCATTACAACTATGAGTTGCTTGCTAATCACAGTCGATTCAGTGGCTTGTTTTCTTTTCCCCAAATGTTGCTGTGTTCCTCTCTGTTGTCATAGAGAGCTGGAGGTAGGTGGAGAAATGGCTCCCACATGTCTGAATATTGTGTGTGCGTGTGTGTGCGTGTGCGTGTGTGCGCGTGTGTGTGTATATGGGTGTGCCACAGAGAGCTTTGATTAATTTGACCTATAACTATGCTCTGGAAACACCAGGGTTCGGACCAGGCCATTAATTGTCATAATCTACCTTTTGTTTGTTTCAACTCAACCAGACCTCACCAGCTGTGTGTGTGTGTGTGTGTGTGTGTGTGTGTGTGTGTGTGTGTGTGTGTGTGTGTGTGTGTGTGTGTGTGTGTGCGTGCGTGCGTGTGTGTGTCAGTCACCTACACTCTCGACAGCACATGACTTGGCTTCAGTATCAGCTTCCTCCTCTGTTCCTCTCTCTGTCTAGACTGCAGCAATAAGAGTGAGGTAAAGCAAGTTGCAGAGTGAAATAAAGGTAAACAGGGAGAAAAGAGAAATAATATGCTTTCTGCTCAGCCTCGTCGTGGCCAGACGTGTTTGCCAAATGGATCCCAGTGGACGCTCTGTTCTGGGTAGATGGTTTAAACTGGTGTGCTACTCGCCGAGGCTCTTGAAAGCCTTGCAGCATATACGGCTTTGCTGATTTTGCATGGCACAAAGCCTTTCGCGATGACTTCCTCTCCCAAAATATGGTTGCCCAGTTGTATCCTCTCAAAGTAATGTAGCCTACTAAAGGGATCTAGTGCAAGAAAGCAAATTATCCATCTTCTTCTGTCGCCCGCCTAATAGCCCGCCTGTCTGAATGCATGCTGCCTGTTTGTTCACTTGTCAGTTTACTGTGACCCACTCCTTACCAAAATTATGTAATATCATACAGAGGTATGAAGAAATATAATAACTATAAAGTTTATTACAGAGGGAGTCTCATTCAGGACCAACACATTTGATGAATCTGGGGAAAAAACTATTCTAGATGCTGATAAACCAGTTTAGGTCAACGTCAGCGAGTCTGCCCTGCTCTGGAATGTTGCTGTACTATGCAATAGAACAGCATCCAAGGCGAACAGGCTCAAAGGGGTCAGATGAACGGGTGTATCCACATTTACAGGAAATAGAACTTCTAGAGAAACAGGTTTTTTTTTCCTCTGGATGAGTCAGATCTCCATGTTTGAAGTCAAATGCATCAACCAAATACATTATTCGTCTCTTTAAAGCTAGTCTGCCTCCGAGCAATGTTTCTGTGGCTAAAAATTAAAACCACAAACAAATACGGAATAATCAATAGTGATGCAACCGGGAATAGTCAGACACACTCAGTGGTGACTGAGTATTCGACTCTGTATTCTCTATTAGACACAGGATCTCTGTATTTCATCAGCTGACTGGTTTGTTGCAAGGCAGCCAGGTGGGTGTCTCTAACTTGCGTAGAAACAGTGCCAGGGTTTGGCTCCCCTTCTGACCCCGATAGATAGGACCTCCTCTGAGAGAGAAGGAGAAACTACAACAAGAGCCATTTCCCCTCTCACCTCCATACCCTCAAGCAGGAGATATGAACATCTGTCCTCATGATGAATGGGAGCTACTTTTGTGTTTGCTTGTTTTGATCCTGTGCCACAGCCATGCTGTGAGGGGAAACATGTGTCCACAGAAAATACTAAATTCAACGATTGCATAGAGTTCTGAAGAAGGTACTGACGTCTGTGTGGGGCAGCATTGTTCACATATAGGACAGGCGGGTGAGAAAAGGGTTAAAGAGGATAAAAATGAGGGAGACTTGAAATCCAGAGCAATGTTTGCCACTTTTAATATTGCAAGCAATGACATTTATGTGGCAAGAAAATCACAAAAATCTCCTTCAGTGCCTTTCATCTGCTTCTGTCCGGATTTGGTACCGCAACCGTTGAGAAAGCATGTGCTGTGGGACAGACAGTTGCTGATTGGTTGATAGTGGCTGTGGTTTTTTTAGAGTAGCTGGCAAGTTTGAAAGATCAAGGGATCACCAAAGTTATTACAGTTCACGTGAGGGCTCATGAATCTGCATTCAACGGTGAGCGGTCCAGCGGTTCTTGAGTGTCGACCTCTGGTTGGTGCTCGAGGAAAATGTCAGGAATTTATCACAGTCATTATGATGCATTTTCTTGACAAGAGTGTGGTTACCAGACCCGAGCATGTCGGGATCTGATAGCCACGCCAGATCCGGTAAAAGAAATTTGACAATATATTCTGCTTTGGGTCAGGTCCTACCCATTTTTTTTTTACGATGTCTGTAAGCAGGGAACACAACCAAAAGCCATGTCAGCATGTCAGGGAGAGGGTAACACAAACCCAGTGCAGCTTATATTGACTGCATTAGGCTTAGGTCAAGTTCAGAAACCAATAAAAACAGAATGCCTGCCGAGTTTGGGTCAGGCTCAGTGAGTTTTCTCTCTGTCTTGAATGGGTTCAGATTGAAAAATGTGCCCCGAGCCAGTCCGAGTCCCGGTCTTAAAAACCATGAGTGTGAGCTGCAATGTGGGACAAATCCACCCCAAAACCATTCAGCTCTTTCCTGGCCTCATGGTTTAACCTTTTCTCTCGCACTTCGCTGTCAAGTCGTGTTAAATCTTGACAACTAATCGACAAATCAGACTGAAACCATGAGGTAAACAGGAAAACAGATGCAGCCATTCCAGTGGTCAGCATCATTTCCTGTAGTTTATTGGACTGTGCTCTGGTCACCCCTCCTGCCTGCCTGCTCTCCCTGCTCTCCCTCTGCCCGACCTTTGACTTTGACCCCGTGCAGTAACAACGCGCCTGCCTCCTGTCCCCCTGACACCTCGTAAACATTGACAACAGCCCTTAAATAACAACTAATCGCTGGCCTGCGCTGGTGTGGACGGCTGACCGGGAACCTGTAATTAAAACTTTCCCATGAACAGCCAACCGGATGAGGCACCTGTTAATGACGACATGATGTCACACTGTTACCACGGCTACTGGTCCAATTAGTAAACAGAAGTGTTTTACGTGCCTGTTTTTTTTTTTGAGGACCACCGACAAGACCTTCTGACTTTGTCACTCCTGTAACCTATTTTTTCAAGTAGTTGTTTTTGAGGACTAACAGGAACATGGAGTTACCTCCAGTTCTTTCTTGGAACAAATGCTGTTTTAAATCACATCTGCATGGAAACATATCGGGGAAAATCCGTCAGTGCTACCGTCTTCACAAAGGAGTCCTCACTGACCCTGATAGAGACAGTTTCAGAGTTTGGAAGTGTCCCCGTCTAATTTGGGACATCCTTCAGTGTCATTTGATACCTTGGCTTACTTCACATTAAAAGCCCCCTTCTTTTACTGCCCTGGAGGTTATGCTAAGAAAACACAGCACTGAAACTACAAAAGGCAACTAAATGGCAAGCTACCCCTCACACATATTGTTCTAATGCTGGCCCTCAAGGTTCACTAGCAGTTCACTGCCTGCTATCCACAGATCGAGTGTTAAATAAGGCATTATAATCTCCGCCTGGACCTCGAGTGAGCCTCTTTAACTACTCCAAGAACCCTCTTAGCCGCCCTCCCCCCCTCTCTTTTAGGGGAGGCCAATAAAATACACCTCCATTTTGCACAATAATCAGCCCTTTTAATCATACATATTAGTCCACCAATAACTTTAAACGTCATCTAACCCCCCAGAAGGGGCAGTGAGAAAAAGCGGGCCCCCATGTCTAATTTTACCCCAGTGGTTTTAGTCGGGCGCCTGGTCTGATTCAAACTTTACGTGGCCCCAACATGCTTGAGAACAATGTGGAGGCCTTTAGGGAGCAACTACGGTGACGAATGAGCCCAAATAGCCTTGCTGCTCTGTGACTGTCGCTGGGGCGAAAGTGGCTAATCTCTCAAAGTTTTAATGTGTTTCACTGTTTGCGTGTGGTTCTGGACTTATCGACCAGGCTTAAACCCCTGAGGTAAATTTTAAATGTACTTTTTTTCACTTGCTTGACCTCTTATGGGGAACTTAGGTTAAATTGTGGATAAAAATAATTATTACGGCTGTGCAGGCCTTTGTGTTTATGGGTATACAGTGGTAGCGCTTGTAGAAGGTACAGAGATACATTTATCCTGCCAACAATGTAATGTACGGTAGTAGATCTAAATAAGTGCGGCGTGACACAATGAAACTAGTTTCTGGCAGAGAAAAAGAGCAAACTCGGACTTCTTTACATCATAAGAGTGATGGAACATGAGCCGTAGAAAAACACATTTAGCATAGATGCTGCAGAAACTTGGATTAACACAGGTGTTACGTCTGCTAGCGGCAACTGCCAGAGTGCATAAACATGTGAGTGTGTGGTGTGTTTGTAAGTGTTCTCATTTACAACTGTTCACACATGTGTATCTGAATACATACATATTTTATGTGTCCTAAGTGGTATTTTATTCTTTCCATTCGTGTTCTCTTTCAAGCAAATAATCGCAGCAGACGTCAGTGCCTCGGTCTGACTTCACCCTCTCCTGCAGACTCCCCCCCCCGCCCCTCCTCGGTGTCTCCGGAGGTTGATGTAACCAGCGCTATCTCCCAACTCCCTTACAAGGGCACTGCAGCCCCAACACTGGGCATTGTTTCATTCGATTATTCAGAAACCTGTGTTCGTGGAAAGTCTCTCATGAGTCGAGCACTTTTTTTTCTTCTGTTAACCTGTGGCAACGTCAGCAAAAGGAAAAGCAAACATTGGCATCCTCCTTACAATCGTCATAACGTCCACTCAGTTTCATGCATCGTAAAGGTTTAGTGAAAAATCTTTTAAGAATATTGTTTCTGTAATTCGATTGATCAAAAATCTGTAATGTAACCACTACACACATAACATATTGAATCATAGTTTGAAATACAATCTTTTTTGGGAACTATTGCTTATTACATGTGCATTAAAAGTTTCTAAAAAACGACTTGTAGAAATGCATAGCCAGGCAACACATAATTTTTTGATTCATCCACTCCTCTCTGTCGTTCACACCTTTTGACTTTGCCCTCCCGTCGTGGCTGAGTGCTCCCACTGTGCTCATGAGGATGAATTTCACCGAGCTCGTGTTCACAGTCAAACAGGAAAGGGACACACATTCCTCAGTAAATAACTAGATCGTGTCCCCGATCCTCTCCCCATTTCATCCCCTCTCTTTTCCCGAGGAAATAATTAAAAAGGCCCAGTGCTCTCTCTGAGATTCCCCTGCTGACCTACTGAGCTGAGGCCCGACGTGGAAGCTTTTGTTTTATGTGCTTGTAAGGTCTTGGCATCAAGAGGAAGCCCTGGGTTTGCCGGGGATATAAATATACATGTGTCTTTCTTAAACCACATCTATACTGAACATGCATACTTGTAACCGCTGCAGTTAATATGTCATGAATCCATCCTGGATCATTGCTACGTACAGAGCATGAGAAGAAACATGAGTATACGATAGCATGAATAAGTTGTGTTCTCAAGTAGTATCATCCTGAATAAATATAATTTTTAAGGGAACTTCTTAAGGCAAATTGTTGGTTACATCTGTGTTATATTCAAACGGGTTTGAATGTGATCCAAAATCTAAATTTTGGATCCAGGACGAGTGCAAGGGCAGCGAGCAAATGTTCAACTGGCTGCTTGTTCCTAAAAATTATTTTGTTTTTATTCTTGTAATATTTTTGTTTTTTTCTTCTCAATTACATTTTTTTTCTCATTTTTCTAACAGTTTCCTTGTGAAACATGCCATCATAGATATTTGGAGGTTTAGACATCAGTTGCGAGTTCGACTCTTCTTCAATCCATTAATTCCATGTATAAAACTAATGAGTATCTCCTGACTACAGAGGGTCTTTAAGTGAAGTATTTTCTACAACACTTTGCCTTGTATAAAAACACAACCTTCGTCTTTTGCATCTTAAACAGTGGAGCAGCTTTCAGTCACTACAGCCTGATGACGTTAGGATTCCTCCTAATTCACTTCACTTCACTTCAAGGTTATCCATCAGTGTATTTCATTCCATTTTTTATTTATTATTCCTCATAGTTCTAGTATCTTCTTAACTTATTTTAATATTTAAATACAGATTTATTTGTTTTATTTCCTTCTAACTTTTTTGTCTCTTTTATTCTACTCTTTTTAATCTTTTATTTTTCTTGAAAATTGAATTAAACTTCTTTCAGATGCTGTTATTGTTTTTTAATGTCCCCGTACAGCACCTTGATGCTACCTCTCTTTATGAAAGGTGCTTTATAAATTAAAATGCCTTGGCTCATAAACTCCAGTTGAACCATGCATTTGCAAAATGATGATCATTGGAAACACAAAGGCCAAAGCGCTGGTCAGAAATCACTTTTAGTCCGGTTAACTTGCTTGGCAACCTTCCCTGGACGCTCAGGTTGTGTCGGATGTTGATGTGTCTCATGCAGTCTATGAAAACAGGGCCACACACATCCATCAGCGCTGTCACGGCCTTTTCATTTACCGTCTCTGAGCACATTCGCTGGACGTCTCTTCCCAGGTATCTGCAGGATGAGCTCATACTCAGCCAGACCAAAGCACTTAAACATGTACTAATAAAAAAATAGAACTATTCTCTGGAGTTCCCGGAGCCAGACTGACTGAGTATATATGCTCTGCTTATAGAGACCACAGCCCCTCCTCATGAAAGGCTTTGGGTACGGATCACCGGGACGTCAGCCACAGCTCGTTTTTATTTCAGCATTCATTTGTTATAAATCCAAGGCTTTTTCCTCAAAGTTCTAGCATGCATCAGCAAAGTGGAAAATGCTACTTTATCGTATTATTGTTTTCATTCAGTCATAATTTATTGTTTTTGTAGAAATTCCCCCCGTTAATGTCATATCCCAGCTCCATAATCTTCATCTGCTTCCTGCTACTTTTAAATGAACTTGCTCTCTGTAGGAAACTGTACATCTCATTATTCAGCTCAGGGAGCTTCTGCTTCAGACGTCGTTGGGGATTGGGGCGATGGCTCTGATGGATACAGCTCGGGAGCAACGTGATCCTCCCCTCCTTCATGGATGCTGTGGGATTCCTTGCTGCTCTCGGCTTTTTCTATATATTCTGGGGATGTGACTGAGCAAATCCTGCCTCAGTAATTTAGACCTTAAAGCTTCAGACCTGCACATTTCTACTGTATAAAAATAAATAGTCCCTACATTACAAAGGAGTATTAGTGACATAATAATAAGTGTCGTAATGTTACTAGAAAAAATGTCATGATTTTTGGATACGTGTCACTTTACAGGGGAAAAATCGAAAGATAAACTTTACGCTTGTGTATGAAAATGTGTTTATTTTGAAGAAATAAACACACAGATTGTTCATTAAATCTGCCATTAAAAGGGGTTTTGTAGTGTCTCGAGAAACAATGAGATTGGTTCAAGAGTTTGGATCTTCAAGAAACTCCAGGGAACACAGGTTTTGGATAAATATTATTTTAATTAAATTACAACTTTTTCTTGCAAAGTATGATGACTTTTTTCTAAATCATGACTTTAAACCTCATAATATTCAAATATTAAATAAAATTAACTGCATATTTGGTTGAACTAGATACCTTTTTAAGATGCGAGCTGAGGAGAGCTACAGAGTTCGCTAATAATTCTGCATTCACATTAGCTGCACTCACTTGATCTACCATTTATATAAAATAACAGAAATTAGGTTTATTTAGACAAATTCTGCTGAGAAATTATCCCTCTTCACCTTTTGATTTTCACAGTATTGCCAAAACACTCGGTGTACTGTGTGGCAGAATTTATTTCAGGTTGAGAACCACTGCTACGCACCATAACACAGACTCAGTGTTTCTGCTCACTCAGCCATCAGGCCTCTGTGGTGAGTTGAACAGCAGCCAAGTCAGTTCTGCTGGGACTTGCACGATTCCGAGGGTCCCGTCGCGGTTTCTCTCCAACACTGGCTCTTCATTAACCAGGTCACCCAGCAGGACACACACACATGCACGCACCTCCCTTAAGGACAGCTAGACCCTCTGGCGTTACTGTTTGCCTTTGCGTTAGCGCCGAACGCGTAAAAAAAAACCAAACTCAGATTCAGCTTTAGGGAAATGTAAATACTGTGTGTGCATTTGTTTTGTGTGTCTGTGTGAGTGTGTGTGTGTGGATTTAATGAGAGCCACAGACTCACGGTGCTTCAGGGGAAGAGTGGCTTGTTTCTTTTTTTTTTTTACTTTGAACTCTAATTTACACCACCGTGAAAGCTCATGGGGGATTTACAGATTCGGTGTGTGTGAGATCTTGAATTTCAGAGTCAGAGGGCACATAAACACAGGGAGCCAATCCTTTTGTAAAAAGTTTCCTTTTCCACAGCGTCTCTGCTCCACTTTTGTTTCTTTAACAAATTTATAAAATGAGCTGGATTGTTGTTCGTGGTATTTCATTCCAGCCGTTGTGCTGCTGCAGATCTTTCAAAACAATTTAGTCAGTCTGACCCATTCGAACCTCCCACCTCACGCCTGGGCCACACTAGGTGCATGTGCAGCCCCTGAAAGGCTGGGCTGCTGATCTGTTGCATCTTGCTTGCGTTTGTAGTTCACACAAGTGCTGCGTGTCTGTGGAGCTGCTATGTGAGGTTTCTGGTGTAACTACTGTATGTCCTTGAATAAAAGTACTGTCATGTACTCAACTAAATACCAGGATGCCTTTACCTTGAAGCGGGTACAGGAAGTGTCGCAAATATTTATGTTTGTAACATATTCGACAGAAAACGGAGAAAAGAAATAGGGTGAAAAGATCATTTTCACAGTAAATCTTGTTGTGACCCATACGCAGCACATGGAGAAAATGGGCGAGGCCCTGAGTCTCTGGCAGAGCAGCACAGATCACACGTGTGTTTGCTCGAACCTGATATCATGGGTGTTGAAATGAAGAGAAAGATGCGATGCACAAGTGCTGTTCGTGTATCGATTGTGGCCCGGGCACAACTGTCAAGCCATCAACCATAGACTATGGATGGATGGATGAAAGGAAGGAATGAAGGAAGGAAGTGGTTAGTGGATTACAGGAAATATTTTCCGAGGTAGTTTTCTTCAGGAGGAGACCAACTTCTCTGCCATGTTCATGGGTGACCAGGTTTTAAATCAAACTTTAATAAGACAGCAGACACAGAAAATTGGAGACTTTGTTATGGGCTTCATCTGAAAGGAACATTAAAGTTGCTTTCATCAACTGAACTAATGCTGTGATTTATTTTATTGTGCTTGTGTCTGCTTTTGTTAATGCTCTCTTATCGTCGAAATCATTCAAATTCATGAAAGCAAATACCAAAGCAGTAACAATTATTAATGATCATGAAAAAAAATTATTACCATTACAACCAAGATTCTTGTTTGTGTAGCAGTTACGTCCAAAACTAATTTTTGCTTCTACTTCTGTGCTTATGCAGATGTGTAATTGTTCCTGCACTGAGGTTTGAACATACAATTGGCTCCAAGATTCAGAGATAATGAGATACCTATGCCAAGCCACTAGTCACCACTGATCAGGACCCGGTGATATACGAGTCGGTCTCACCTGGATCTGATGGTTCAGTCCACAATGACAGCGAAACATGTTCCACTGCCCAAACAGTTTTCTAAAGTTTAACTCAGAACTACATAAATAAACACATTTAGTACAAACAAATGTTGAAAATGGACAATTCAATTAGATCAAACATTGTATATCCTAAATATTTTAAATAAGAAGTTATTACGGGTCTCAATGGTCAGTGTGTGCTTTTGGCATTTGACCACTAACGATTCAGTTTTCCAGTAAAACTCATGTAATTACCAACGTGTCAAGATGTGAAACATAAAGCAGACATCCTGTTTTCTTGTTGCTGGCTGTGTTGTCCACTTGGCTCGACTTGTGTGGGAAAGATCAGTGCATGGATTACTTGCTGTAATTGCACATAAGTAAGCAGGAGTGTTCAAATATAACAGAAGTGACATTTATAAAAGGAGTAAAGTTGACCTGCAGCCACTGAAAGTAAACAGATGTGAGGTAACAGAGTGGTAAATGCAGCTGTCAGAAAGAACCATATAAAGGTGAAGGTGAAAATGTTACTGACAAGTGTTGTTTCCAGTGTTTTGGCATTCATTGCTGATCGGGTGAGTCATTACTGATGGGAACCAATCAGGGAGCGGATGAGGGTGACTGCGTCATTATATCCATCTGGGCATCCTTCAAACTAAAACAGGGCCCTTTAGTTACATTTTCCCAAACTTTCCCCCCTTTTTGGTGTTTGAAAACCCCGGAGTAGAGTGGATGGCCGAAGTAAACGTAGAAACAGTGATCTGTTTCAAAAAGAAGACGTGTGGATGTAGCCTTGATATGTAAAAACATGTAAAATAAAGAATAAAGTCTGGAGAGGAGAGGTTATTACTGGCTGGACATGTTACAATATATACTGACGTTCAGACTTAAAAGTGATGTCTTGAATCTTGCATGTCCCGGGATGTCGTACCGCCCTGCAACTCAGGATCTGTGTCATGCTAGCAGAACTATTTTTATCTGCTGGGGTTATAGTGCTCAGCTTGCTGGCCTAAAATAGAAGATGAGAAATAATTTGGATTTATTTATGTTAACCGACAATAGTCATCACCTCCCGACACCAACTCATAACTCTGGAACATCTAGAAAAGACCTGGCCCTGCCTTCCTGTTTGGTTCACCTGTGTGTTTACAAAGCAGGTGTCTAGCAAAATTAGCTATTGCTAAAGCCAGAGGGTGTTGACTCTGTTATTTTACTGATATATGAAGCTGGAAGACAAATATTGTTGTCTTGCAGGCCTGCTTCCTCAGATTTGGTCAGGGAATGTCTGAATCTCGTGTGGTGCCTTTGAGATGTTAACGAAGTGTGGTCAAGGCCGACTGTCTGACTTCAAGGTTTAAACAACAAAGAGGTGGTTGCATCATCAACCTCAACTTTCCATCCAGCCCTGGGCCTCATATGATAGTTTGCTTAAGTCCAGTTCTCAGAGGAAAACTCCCCCTCAGATTCTCTTACACTACTAGACAGGGCAGTTTTTCTTGTAACTGTTGTAAGTGACTTTCTTTTGGCTCGACCCATTTCATGTCGTTCCCTAAATTCCCCGAAAAGACTCTTTACAGCCATTTTGATATAGTTAATACATCACTATTCTTAGATATTGCTAACTATCATTGCTTTTGAGTAAATCCCGGACCTCAAACCAAACCCGTACCTGATGTCATGATGAACTATAGTTGCTGAGATATTTCACTTTGGACCAAACCATATACCAAGCAGCTGTAGAGCCAGATGTTTTTGCTCCAGAGTGGGTGGAGACCCAAAGCAGAATTAAAAGAGTGAATGCTAACTTGGATCAGGTGACCACAAATATTGCATCCAATGAATGGCTGCAGAAACAGTTGCTCTGTAATAGCTCGGTGTGTAAATAAGCAACCTTGTTTACCACTTATGTAATTGCAATTTAAAATGATTATGGCATGTGATATACTTGTTTCTCGCTGGTTTACTGGTTTAAGGTTATGAACGTATGCTATGAAGCACAATTGTACAGTGGGCACTGAAAATGGCAATTGTAGTATGACCTTACGTGGTTCCTGCAGAGATCACCTTGTCTACTGGTAAGGGCGCCAAAAAACAAAGCTGGTCAGGATATACAAAACATCCTGATTACACGTTTTTAAAGGAGACCCCCCCTGCCCCAAAAAATACTTCTCCTTGGTGATGTGATGAATATGTGCACTTCAGGACCCTGTGTGGTGACTGTGTGTGGGTGTGATTACAGGTGCAACAGGCAACACTCTGGCACCATGCAGCCACAGGAAAGAGACAGTGCCGTCATATTAGTCTCCAAATTGGTAAATGGACTCCATTTACAATGTGTAGAGCTTTTCAAGCTGAGGAATGTTGAGGTTGCATTGTTTTGCTCAAGGACATTTGGACCTGTGGTCAGAAGGTGCTGCCACCAACCCAACTATTGAAAAGTGTTGGTGAATGTCTTTCAAGTGTCCTCTCAGCGAATTCTCTAATATTTTACTGGATCGACGTCAACCACTTGCCTTGTCCGCTCTCCTCGCCCACTCACGGTTCTCAGGCTCTGAACTGTGTCTGCTGTGTCTCTCCCAACAGAGACTACAAAAACAGCATAATCATTCGTAGGAGGGGATTTTTTACCAGTACTCAGAATTTGATACCACACAGTTGACCATGATATCATTTTGTTATGCCTCCATGACAGCAAGTGGCCAGAAGCTTCTTTTCAGGTTGTCTCTCTCCATCTCTCCCATTCTTGTAAAAATTATCACTCAGGAAAAAAATTATAATTTTCAACTTCAAATTTGAATGAACTGATAAGGTTTTACTGGTCAAAAGTCAAAGTTGAAACTGATGGTGACCTACTGTTCTTGTGAAGACAACATCTCAAAGATGCCTTGAGGGAATGTTGTCAAATTTGGTCTAAATGTTCGCTCGGATTCAGGAATGAACTGTTGCACTGGACAAAGATTAGAGACCTTTGACCTGAAGGTCACAGACCTTTGACCTCGCTTTCTTGTGATCATGACGTATCAGGAACATTCATTGTGAATTTCATTACTCCTTGCTCATTCACTTGGACTCAATTACCTTATTGAAATCTGGAGGTAAAAGGTCAAGGTCGCTGTAACCTCGTTTTTTGCCTCTTGAACGTAATATCGCAAATTTTGACCAGTTGACACAGATTCATTAATTAGAAATTAGTGGTTAAAAGTCAAAATGACCTCATATGAGTCTGGAAATAAATGTATTCAGACTAACTGCACTGGTTGGTGGAGGCGTACAACCGCAAGTCGATAATTCTTGTTTATAATGGCTTCAGACCCAGGACTGCATGTATAAATGTCATATGCTTCTATCGGGGCTATCTACATGTCTGCCTGCAGAGCATGAAGAGAGAGAAGGTGTGGAGGTGGAATATGCAGCCCTGGCTGGGCAAGGTCTGTCCCACAAAGGTCTGAATGTAAATATAATTATACAGTGAATAGTTTGAACCAAGTAATCTGATTGGACAATAGTGCAGTAAAACTTTGGTGGTAATTCCCATGAAGTACAGCAACGCTTGATCGAGAAATGCCGTCAGGTGCCAACCTAAGTTTAGCTCCAACTATCTTCTTTCCTATTTGTATCATCCTCTAACTTTCCTTTCTCTTTGGCCTTGTTTATTTTTCATTCCTCCTCCTCTGTCCAAGCTCATATGCAGCCACAGTGAAACCTGGGCAGTACATGTGTTTGATAACATCGCTTGAGTAACAGTTCAGGCTGTGGTCTGTGCTGCTTACGTAAAAGGCCATAACAAGGCCCATTTAGACCAACCAAATGAGGTAAATTCACCAGAGCCATTTTCTATTTATGCCTAATTAGACTAATTTCATCATAAACGGTCAAGCAAAAGAGAAAAAGACAGAGACGGCATTTCAGATCTCTTTTGTGGGTTTCGATGCGATTGCAGAACTGCAAGTGTTTGATATTCCCTGATGGCACACATGCAGAATGGCGTGTTAAAACCCAGTAACTGGAGGAGTGACACAGTGCGGCTCAGTTGAAAGTTCACTTTACAAAAAATTGCAAGATGAGAGAAGTTACAGTACCCTGTTTTCAGGGCACTGAGTCAGTTTGAAAACAAATGCAGCACAACTCATTTTGATTAAGTAGTTTCAGCAGATCACTGCTGTGCAAGAGTGAAGGCAGTGGCTCATACACCATTAAAGCATTAAATGATAAAGCAGGTACAGATTATTTCAAGTTCATCCCAATGGTGTCACAGGGTGCAACAACTGCTTCCACATCAGTGCGCAAGCACATGTGGTTTGCACTTCAAAGCATGTGTGTATATAAAAGTGGCATGTACTACCTAACTGAACAATATATGTTATGTGGGTCTGACTGTCCCTGTTATAGATGTGACAAAGGATGAAGGGTGGATAGGTCATGATACATTATAAAAGAATCAGAAGAATAGATGGAGTATGATAGTTCGCGTTTATACGACAGTCCTTGATGTGAACGCCCCTCAACTTGCTTTGAAGTATGAGAAGCATTGTTCTGTAGGCTACACTTGCTGCTATGCTTCTACCACGTACATGCTTTTTACCCTACAATGCTATATTTTGCAGTTAAAGTTGACATAAATGATTTGATGTACTAATGCAGTGGCCTTTGTTAACCTGCCTTTCTGGAATGGGCTGTTGTTGTTGTTGTTGTTGTTTGTCGTCGTTGTCGTGATCGACATCACTTAGATTGATGAGTCCCAGCCGCCACTGCTACAGAGTGACAGTCACTCGTTTATCAGAGGTTTACTAATATTGAACACATCGCGTGTCCAAGTCACACGAAATTCAACACTGCACTTCCTTGGACCCTTAACTATACACATGCCAAACGTGAGGCCAATTGGATGAATGGTTCTTGAGATATGGGAGCCTCAAAAAGACAGACAGAGATTTCTGGATTTAGTAGGTAGATGCATGTGGTTGATGGTGGTTTTATTTCTAATTATGTCCTTACTGAGGTTTAGCATTGGTGTATCTACAAGTGGATGTACAAAGAGATGTATAAAAGCACAATGTACCCACAACTGTAGAATGTTCCTCCTACCTGTTCCCCAAACCGTCTCATATGGAACCCCATAATCCTCCAGTATCAAATACATAAAAATAACTAAGACGATGGAATAAATAATCATGTGAGCAAACTGTGTAAACCATGAGAGAGTACAACGTACTTATGGCACGTGAGTATTCAAGCAGCATGGTATGACTGTGTGGGTCGGCCCTCTGTCTCCAGCCGAGGCTACTGCAGGTTCACGCAGGTCACAGGTGGCTGCATGTCGGGGCAAGCAGCTCCAGATGCGTGTCAAAGGACACCTCTCCATTTCACGGTTCTCCAGAAGTCAGCGCGGCAGCGAGAAGACGGGAAACAGCATCGGAGAAACTCCCTCTTTTCTCATTGTTTACCTCTGTCTCCCTGTGGTTGCACTTTTACGCTGCATTTCCTTCTCCCTCGTGGGGTTGGGGGGTTAGGGTTTCTCATCATGATCAACAACATAGGCTGTGTGGAATCTTTTTTTTTTTTCTTCATCTCAATTCCAGTCTGGATCCTGTTAAAATATTGAAATTTAGCGGTACAACTGGAGAAAGTGCAGGTAGAACAAACACAGACTTGTCACTTTGGTCAAAAACTCCTGTTAGATCCTAGGATGCATAAGAAAAGTCATCCAAAGGCCTTTTCTCTTCACTGTCTGTCTTACTCTTAAATTTAAACCTTTTCAACGGAATTCAACCTTGGAAATTCCCTCTTTTGTCACTCTGACAGCTCTGGTTTGTGTTGCTGAGGATAATCAGTGAATTCTAGAGCACAGCCCGAACCTGTAATTACAAGGGAAATTAGCAATAGGCAGTAATTTGTGTCTATATCCAGCCTGGGTTTTGACAGGGTGGGCGGTTTCACTCGAACCTTTCTTGCTAAAAGTGTGCAAACGTACGAGGGGGGAATGGAAAGGATGTTGAAAGTGCTTCATAATAATCCTGAAACATTTAGATCCCCATCTATTACCGCAGAACTAGGTATTTGGTGTTGCAGTTTACATTATGGGATTTATCCGAGATCTAAACCAGGTAAGCAGTGAACGATTGCGAAGACAAAATTAATTAGCGGTTCCATTTCTGCATCCCTGCATTTTCTCACATCCGACCAAATTACTTCAAGTGACGGTGTTAAACATTGTTCGGCTACAACAGCTTTTGTTGAGCTTTTTCGAAACCAACCTGCCAATTGCTCTGTTCAGAAGAACTGAGACTTGTGCTGGGATGCTTGTAATCTTGAGGCCATTTGGCTTGAGGAGAGCCCACTGCCCAGAACTCAGTGAAGATATATTCAGTCTGTGTGGTTTCGAAGGTTCAATTCTTCAATTCTCTGTGTTGCTGAATCACTACCAGCTGCCACAGTCTGCATCCTGCCAGGTTAGTCACCCACTGATGTGCTCGCAGCTGGCTGTGACCCAGGCTACTGCTAGATGCTGTTGAGGTCGGTTTAGATGCAGAAATGGTCGGAAAATAAAGGAATAATAAGAGCGTCACATGAGGCCCAGTGTTCTATTGTCTCTGTTGTTTGGTGCTGCAGTGCACAGCGGGCTTATCTGAGTGTTGATCGATTATCCTCAGCAGCAAAAAACAGATGTAAGCCACGGAGTCACTTCAGTCATTGGTCATAAAAATTATTGATGAGCAGCCATTCAGGGGAAATGTGTCTGAATTTTCTATTGCTGTTGTTTCCCTTTTTGTGTCAGTTTCTCATTGCCTTTGCAATATTTAAAAGACTCCATATTAAGTATCCTCGTTTAGCAGGTTAGGGATATGACAGATACTTTGAGATACTGTTAAGCCGTTGTCTGAACTCTGGAAAATGTCCAAACTTTTGGGTCTGGACTTTTTTTCTGGAAGTTTGACCTTCGCATAGCAGGAGGAGATTGTGCTGTCGGAAAGCGTAACATCAACAAGAAAATCTCCAGAGCGTTCAGGTGACGGTTTGGCACAGCATGCATGACGTGACGTATGAATTCTGCAGTCGAGATGTTGTTAACAACACATCGACAGGCCCTTGGATGTCGTGCTTCCAAGTTGACATCTTCTTCGGCGTCTTCTATTGGGGTGGTATTGTTCCTCCTTGCTGCTCATCTATTCTCAATTATGACTTTAATCTCACAATATTACGACCTTACTCTCTGTTTATTTAAAACGGTATGTTCACGGTATGTTCACGCACCTGTGTACTTCTTACCTGCTTTAGTGTGGTTAAATGACTCGGTGCTACGTTTGTTGTCTTGTGTTTCGTTCTGCTTCCCACAAGGTTGCTATGATATTTGTGTCAGCCCTGGACACCTGTGTGTGTGTGTGTGTGTGTGTGTGTGTGTGTGTGTGTGTGTGTGTGTGTGTGTGTGTGTGTGTGTGTGTGTGTGAGAGAGAGTGTGAGTGATCCAGCTGTCTCAGGGATAACAGCAGCATGTGATGACAGGGCACCCAGGTCTAATTAGAGAGGTCTCCCACTTCCAAAAGCTGCAGTGCTGATGTCAGTGACACTGCAGCTGTGAAGGTCATCTATGTCTACACACACACACACACACACACACACACACACACACTGTCTTCCTAGGTGCGGGGGTTGGAGGGCGGGGGCTGAAGTGTCAATCATTTGTAGTGGCTGGGGAGATTACGTGCTGACTCAGGCAAACAGCTGATCCACAGCAATTATTAGCTCAGCCCGGGGCTTCCCCATCATTGGCTACCTGCAGCAATACACCTGTGCTCTATAATAAAACCACAGACTTATAAGCTTTACAAGGGTTTTACTTTAAAGGCACATTTAGCCTTCCAAATTTGTTTTCAAATGAATTTAATGAAATCATTCCCCAAAACATTGGGTGTAAATCAATTTGTATGTAATGGTTTGATTTTTCTGTATATGTATTGGCCAAGTGTCTGATGAGAAGGTTGATCCCACTTTCGTGTGATTATGGCGATAAGATGAGAGATGGAAACAGATGGTGGTTAGCTTAGCCTAGCATAACTGGAAGTAGACAGAAACAGCCATCGAGCCTTTGCGTACAAAAAGAAAAATATGCCTATACAGTCTCTGTAACACTTCAGTTCAATCTTCTGTTTTAGAAATTGTAAATTGAATTCAATTTCAATCCAAATTTTTAAAAAAATGGAAAATTGCAATATGTTTTCATCTAATGATGATCTATATCTCGCCCACAGTCAATGATTGGACGAAAAGTCGAGTAAAGTCCTATACCTGCATCACAAGACAACTACTACAATCAAAGTATTTTAACTTAGAGGTGTATAAGTATTTTTTAACTCAAAGAATAGAGGGAGACCTTGACAATAGTACTACAGAGTATTCGGGCGATATTGAAGAATTAAGATTTCAAGAATAATATTGTAATATAAATATAATACATTTGTAATTCAAAGACAGAAGGTCACAATATTATAAGAAATTAGTTGTAATTCAATGGCGATAAAAGCCATAACATTGCCACAACAACTTTTTCCCGTGCTCACCAGATTCATTCGTCCTGGATCTGCAATCTTGAACCAATCTCATTGTTTCTAAAGTGGAGCCACATACAGAGGATGCCAACAAAGATGAGGTGATCAGAGCCGGAGCTGTTGTCGATGTGCTGTAAACAAAGATGTGCTTTCTGCAGCAGGCTGTACCGAGACGCCGCCCCTCGCCTGAATGGCAATTTGCTGTTGTTGTGAACGCATCTGACTCCTGCTGTGTTCCTCTTATGTGGAAGGAAAACTTCATGTCTGAAAACGATTGAAGAGTAACTTGTACAGTATCTTACAGAAGTCCCATGCTACATGCTGTGAATAGTTTTGCACTCGTGTTAAGTGTGTAGCATCTCCTGTAACCATGACTAGTTGCACTGCAGTACAGTGACAGGCAACATGATGGACCAGACACAGAGGAACCTCAAACTATTTAAGACCTCAGCTGCACAATTTGATTGACAGAATGTTGTGTCCGTAACACAATATGTAATCTCCCGGTCTCATTTCTTCTCAGACAGTGTTTTGCTTAAGCCTCCCACATTGTGCCCGTCTCCACATTCCCACCCACAGAAACCCAGACTCTTGGAACAGCGCTCGGTACCACAGCCAAGTCTCCGAAGACTGACTTCCTCCAAAAACACAGTAATCTTGTTTGTACTGCCAATTTGGGGGCTAACAACACGATTCTGGTGTTTAACTAAAGGCCCTTTATCATTCCTCGGCTGACCTCAACGTCCCCATAGGGGACCTAATGATGACATCATTAACAAGCGCAGAGCGTTGCCAGCTGATAATCCTTGACATCATGTACTGTAACTGACGAGGGCAGATTGTGACAGTGGGCGAGTGTGAGAGAGGAGGAAAGAGATGGAGTGAATTAGACAAACAGAGGTAATGCTACTAAAAAAAGAGAAGCCTAAAGGGTCAGTTCATGCGACAGAGATTTTGAGAATAAAGTCGTAGTATTACAAAAAAAAACATAATATCAGGAGAATTGGGTTATAATTTTAAAGATACATGTCATTTTACAAGGGTAATATCAGAGGAGTCTGGTGCCTGCGTTGAATGAGGAAGATGGAGAATTGTGTTGAGTTGTACTTTTGTATCGGGCAAATAACCTAATTCATCTTTTGTCATCATCACATTATCAAGTATAGGACTTTGTGCAAGAAACCGTGTGTAATTTAATGAAAGAACCACACGGACTTGAAGGCAATGACAGCCTCGTTTATGGAGGAGGAAATGTTCAGTGGCGACTGAGTGTCATTGGTTACATCTGGATTAAAACCCTGGCGAGCACGACTTCTCCTTGCTGCTTATCTCCCCAAAAAAAGTTTCGTTTTTTTCAACTTTATTCCCATAGTTTCTTTTCAATTCTAACTTCATTCATGAATATGAGTTTCGTCTCAAAAACTGCTTTATTCTCATAATATTACAACTTTAATCTTGTAATATGAGTTTCTTCTCAATAGCGACTTTATTCTATTAATATTACAACTTTATTTTCAAAATCTCAGATTTGATCTTCTTTAACTTGGCCCTAATACTCTGTCGTAAGTTCAACAGAAAATAAAATGAATCACCTCTGTTGACATCTAAAGCCTTAGGAGACAGATTTGAGAATCTGGCCTACACAAATATCTTTAAGATTCCCATCCGGATAATGTTTTTTATTTTCAATTTCAACAGTGGGTTTGACGGGACTAGAAAATAACTTCCCTTTCCAAGGATCGTATTCTTGCTATTTGGGAAAATTACGTCAACACTTTACTTTGAACTATTGAATTGATTTACAAAGAAATAATCCAGATGAAAACTGTTGAAAATCAACTGTATCTTCATGCTTCATTCCATTGTACCACTGTTGATATGCATCGAAATAGCAGAGTCCAAACAGCGTGTTTTCAGGAAAGAGTAACTACTGTAATGACACAAGTTTTTCTGAGACAGGTTAAAAGTTCTTTACACTCTACTATCATATAGCAACATTCCTTCATGCCAAGTGATCAGATGTTCTCCAGAAAAGCTTGTTATAACTTCCAGGAGCTAATCTCTTCAGCTACTTCTCAACCATTTGGGTCTCACCAAGGTTTTTATTGAGTTACACACATCTGTTTTCTACATAAAGAACAGTTCACAACATTTTGTAAACTTTTAACTTTTATAAAGTTATGGTGCCTGAACATATGGGAGCTCCATCTGACTTCTCTCCTCAGCACAGTATGAAACAGTATCGCTAAACATGCTTCCTACTCAGACGGAGCATGTGTGTTTGTGTGGTGAGTGGGATCTTATCGCTGAGCTTGAGGTTTGCACACACACACACACACACTCACACACACACACACACACACACACACACACACACACACACACACACACACACACACACACACAGTCTTCATAGCTTTTATGAATTTCTCAGGATTAAATAAATTAAACGATGAGCTGAAAAAAACAGTTGTAGGATTCCGTTTCCTCAGAGGCCGTGTTTTCCTGCAGGAACTGAACCCAAAGGTGTTAAAGCAGAGAAGAAGAGCAGCAGAGAAACTGGGAGCATTTGGTGTCGATACTCTTCTATCCATTGCCTGTAATTATCAACTTCTTGTGCTGGACGTGCTGAGACGCACATCTATTGATGCTGAGAAGCAACTGGCTTTTTGTACGTGGTCCTTTACTGCCTCCATCAGGTCAGATAAGAAAATGCCGCACAAAGATATGCTATTTGACATTGTAGATGTGACATTCAGAGATGGTGGCAAAGGTACATACATTCTTTACTCCTGTAGAAGTGTAGATACTGATTCAACCTCTTGGCTCAAGTAAAAGTATATAAGTACAGGCTCTGAAATGTACTCAAATTATAAAAGTATGAAAGTAGAGACTCTGAAATGTACCTGAATTATAAAATTATAAAAGCACAAACTCTGAACTGACCTGAATTATAAAACTATAAAAGTGCAGGCTCTGAAATGCACTCAAAGTATAAAAGTACTCCTCTGTAGGCCGTTTCTACCAGCTGTATCTATGCAAAGCATATTGAGACTCATGTCACATTAATATTATTCAAGGCTATAAATCTCTGTTTGTCTTTTACGCTGTGTTTCGTGTGTTATATGCACTGATACAACAAGGAATCGTCTTTTCTGTGTTATTGTCCATTTAGGTTGAAATCTGTCTTGATGTTCAAAGTAGCACAAAATATATATATATAACCAGTTAACAACCCCAAAAACCTTTTCTCACAATACAGTTCAATGATGTATAATAAAAAGTATCCTTTAAAAACTACATCCTATAAAACCTATATAAGCTTTATTACTGGACACAGTTTCACTCCAAATCAGATTTATGGAGGAAAACAGAAAAGGGAAAAGAAAAGGAACCAGAATCTGATTTGTTCTCAGTATGCGTGTTGTACAGTATTTCACGCACCACTGCCAACATACTCACAAAAATACAAGCTGTCATGCCTGTGCATTTTTTCAGCCTTTTATCATCACTTTCACTGCACCAGTCCGGCTCGGAGTCTTTTCAGCGATGGATTTCTACCTGTATCAAAGACACACCGATGACAGCCGCGCGGGATGAGCCAAGACTTCTGGAGAGAAAGCGCTCGACCACAATCATGAGGACTTCAGTGATGGAAAAAGCATTACACCCCCCCAGTCCCCTCCCCCTGTGGCTGTAAGAGCCAGCTGTAACTTTAACAGATCACAGACTGCAGGTCCTGAAGGCCCAGAACACATATTATGTTTATCAGCACAGTCACTATCACACGCCAGGCTCATCCACCTGGGGATAAAAGTTGAGGAGAATGAGCGTATGTGTCTAGTTGTATATATCTTAGTGAGGACCATAAGGTTATAGGGTCAGGTTAGATTTATGTTAATGTTAGATTTAAGGTTAGGTTTAGGTTAAAGTGATAGTTCACTGAAAAATTAAAATTCACTACTTATCTACTCACCACTATGCCGATGGAGGGGTGGGTGAAGTGTTACAAAACACTTTTGGAGTCTCCGGGGTAAACAGTGTTGCAGCCAAATCCAATACAATTGAAGTAAAGGGTGACCAATTCTTCAAACGTAAAAATCGACAGAAAAAAAACACACAATTCCTCCATACTGCTCATGTGGTGTCATTCAAGTGTCCGTAAGCCCCGACATTCATATTTGACTTGAAGCGAGGTCATTTACACCATGTTTCTAGCCTAAATGTCTTTTGTTATCTTCCTCTGGAGCCGTGTTTGCGTGTGGATCACAGCGGACATTTAGGCTAAAAACATGGTGAATTTAAATTTTTTGGGTGAACTATCCCTTTAAGGTTAGGTTTTTGTTGAATTAATGCCAAGGTAAGGCTAAGGTCCTGTTATTCTTGCTAGTATTCCGTTCAAAGGTTGGAGTGTGTTGTCAGAAGGTGAATCATGAAAAGGATCATATGAATTTGGTCGCTTCTTGAATTACGTGGCTGCTCGAAAGCCGCCGTGACCTGTGTTGTCAGTGGTTTTCATCAACACTTGAACACACAGCACCACCACACAGTGCCTGGCCACATTTTTTAAATCAGCTCCCCCTTAAACGGTATTATGATCTTCACCGTGATGGATTGCCTATTATAGCGAGATTCAAGAGTTGGCAAATGAAAAAAAGGCAAGCGGCATTCGCTAAAGGTCGCAGCAGTGATTCAGCCTGTGATGCAACAGCAGATACAGATAAATGTTAAAGTTAAAGAATTGCTCTTGTCTGACTGACTATAAGAGTGGATGAAGTTACTTTGCACCAACAGCAGACACCAGACACATCTCTCCTGATTCCATAGGATCTCTGCTGGGGCGGTATCTGTTTGTTATGAATCCACGGATGCGTTCATAAGGGACGTTCTTATGTTCCTCACATGTTCCTTAAGACAAGGAGGCTCAAAATCTCGTCAGGGTGGACGATCCCTAAAACAAGTAGAATATCAACAACCTCCTGTGGATGTTGATGTTTTTTCTCTCTCTCTCTCCTCCGACAGGGAATTAAGGCCATATTGAAGAAAACTGGGAGGATTTGAAAATATAGTTGTAATATTATGAGAAAAAAGATGTTCGTTTTGAGAAAAGAGTTGAGAAGAATAAAACAAAATTATGAGCTGGAGTCCCACTAGTGCTGGATCCAAAATCGACGAAACTATGAAACCCCGTCTGAATAACACGCATATGTAACCAATGATCGTCCTGCAGTCGACCACTATCAGCATTTCCTCCTCCACTAAAGAGCCAATTTCCTCAAAATTCCTGATACTTATGATAATGTGGTGCTGATGTGACAGAAATTTGAGTATTTTGTCATAATTTTATGAATTTTTCCAAGTGGTATTACAGCTTTATTCTTGAAATGTCCAATTATTTTGTCATTGTTCTCCAGAGTCTGACAGTTGGCAAGTTGCAAGAATTTCTGTTTCCACATCAGACCTTTGTTGTAGAATATTAATATTAGACTCTTGAAATAAAAGCATGTATTTCTGTATGCCCGCATGACATGATTGGATTATGGTTACGAGCCTCGCAGCTGTGAACGAGACATTTCTCAGAGACTGATTCCAATCAAATAATACAAACTGGACCACAATGCTCCAGCTGAAACCAGTCTATGCGAGGCACCAGTGCCCACTGACTCAGGCAAACCGGTGCCAAACGTCCAGTTCATGTTGTGGTGATTCACCGACAGCTGATCACACACCCAGAATATCCTGTGAGTTGTAAAGGGACTTCTGTTCCTCTGTTGAGTGGCTTCACCAGCTCACGCTGAGTTCTACTTCGGTTTGTTCCACACACGAATCATCTGCAAGTGAAATGGCAAACACTGACCTGGTGTTGATTTTGTTAGGTTTTGGAAGAATTATGAGTAACTACTAACCACTAAAATCTAAATGAAAACTAACTTCCTTATTTCTGATTCACTAGGGTAGTGCCTGTCTGTTTGGAATGATCTGTTCTCTTGTCCTGTGTTGATGCTCTGGAGCTACTTCAGAATTATTCCTCGTCATCAGTGAGTCCTCCTCAAACAGTTTCTACAATATTCTGTCACTTTTTATTGTGTGTGTGCTGGACGTTGTGTGCAGAGCTTTTTATAAAACGGTCTGTGCTGCAGAGTGAAGTTAGAAAACTTTGTGTTAATCCTATCTGGTTTATCTGCAATGACGATTTTTAAATCAATGTTCTCATAAAATGAAATCGAATTTGCTTTGTTACCGTTCGTGCGTGTGGCTTATATTTAAGTTTGATAGATCCATGAGATATGCTTTTCACATACAAATACACAGACTGTCTAACCTGACACTCTTTTTGATAGAAACCAAACAGCTGCCCTTAGAGATTCTAATTGACCGTATTTATAATATCAGAGGATAAGATTGGCGCATTCTGCCGCTCACTCCAAACATCAGCTTTGTATTTCAGTTTCACAGTGAAAAAAACACTGGAGCATTTTGTGCCATCACACTCACTGTAGATCGTTGAGGATAAGAGGCAATCCAAAAAAACTACCTGAGCTGCCCGAGCTTTATTCCCCCAGTAGTTGGAACAAAGCTGCAACAAAAGCAGCAGCTACGCTCAAATCTCGTGCCAGATGAAAAACGCAGCGAAACGCTGGAGCAGATGTCTGATTGGAGAACGTTCACGAATTCTGCCAAACCTTCAGGGAACCTCACACTGACGGGCGACGAGAGATGCCAGAAATGAGAAACAGAGAGCGAGACAGAGGGAGTCAATGATGCAGCAGGGACTTGCCAACAAAGAGTGGGGTTGAGTGTGACACTGTCTTGGAGAAAAGGAGCTGTTATCATTCAGTAGAGCCTGCAGTAACCAGCAGCCATTGAGGAGATGGTTAATTAAAATTATTAAATTTGAAACCTTAACTGTAAAATATGAAACCTTGCTGGTATAACAGGCATAAAATGTTTGATTAGCATTAGTACTAATTAGCCACTATAGCACTTTTTAGACATGAACAATAGGAAAATTGGGTCTGGAGATTGTGCAGACTTTGCCTTTCACCTATGAAGGACGCAGCAGGAAATTGTCAGAGTCCGATGCGTGCACAACAACAGGAATGGAGCATGCAGGAGACAGGACATGATGTAAAACTTCCCTTGGGTTTTTTGTTTACAGCACATCAACACTGGCGTAGGCCCTTATCGCCAAAAGTTCTCGAATCCCGTTTTTCCAAGTTGACAACTTAAGTGGCATCTTCGACATGTAGAATGGACATGTGTCTGTCGTGTGTGAGACATCATCATTGTGAATTTGCTGGACATTTGCCTGCCGTATTCTCACATGACCACTCGGACAGTTTCAGGACATTTTCCGTGGGGCTGACAGGGAAGATTCCAGAAACTGTCAAGAGCAACTGACTTGGACACATGCGTTGTCATATACAGCCCCTCTGGAAAATGTCAGGAAATTCTCTGGATTCATCGAAAGCAGCTCATGTCTCCCTCAGGTGAACTCACTCAAGGATGTGCATTATTCAACCAAGATTCACGATTCTCTTACACCAGTTGCTTTTGATAAACCCATCATGCTGCCTTCAAATGGAACTCGTGTGCTTGTGGTTATGATGTCATGTCCCCAATGTGCTTGCGTCCAAGTAGTAATGCCATGAGAACACTGCTGCTTGGCAACAGCAACATGGATGCTAATTTTCATGTCATTTGTAAGATAAGGTAATTTATATTTTTTAATTGTTCAGTTAACATAGTCAGCCCTTCATTTGAGATTATTTAAAAAAGCCTTCAATAGTGCAATTCGATACAAATGTCAAGTCTACCAAACCGTTCCTTTATGAGCGAAAAGCTGACGTGAACAATGCTTTACAGATTCTGTAAGAATATTTATTCAAGTTGATTTATGATTCAATCGAAGTAATTACAGATAATAAAACAATGTTACATCTTTATTAATTGAATAATACTTTAACTGTAGAGTCGTAAATAACACACATTCAACTATGATGACACATTATAAAATATGCACAACAATTCGAGGCAGTTTTGGTGAAAAGGAAAGAGCGCTCATGTCCAAGAGATATGTGAGTTGAAAAAAAACTGAATTCAAGAAAATGTATTATTGTTCTTTGCACGTTTGTCTTTTATCAAAACCAAGAATAAGCGATGGGCAGGCACTCTGTATTTCCAGTCAAGCTTGGATGTTAAAGCCAAGAGAGTAATACGATATCGTTTGGATAAATCGTGGCATTACGAACCTTTGGAAAATCAAATAATTTAGTTATTTAAAGGGGAATGAATCCCCCCAGGCATTAAACACATCACACACTCAACACAAAGGTCTGGACAACTATCCTTGTTAGGACGCCATGTTTACTTCCAACAGCCTAACCAAAACCTTACCCCTAACCAGGACCTCACAAATGATGTTCTGCCTCATCAGGACCAGACTGTGCTTCCCCTGTGGTCTACCGGTCCTGAGAAGGTCAGTGTTTATACTGGAAAAGGTCCTAAACAGATAAAGATAAAATCAGCTCATTATATTTGACATATTTTTTGTTGTTCTTTTTCTCTATGTTCTTCTTTTTGTTATGATTTTAGCAAAGGATCTTGCTAGTTTCGAGGGTTAGTTTTTCAAGCAGTACAATTTTCACCCCATGAATATCAATAATTATATATATATATGCGTGTGCTGCTTTGAGTCCTCCCTTTTGTTGATTATGTATCTTGCTTTCAAAAGCTTAGTCTTTGTGCATAATTCTGTCAGAAAGCAGAAACACTCTCTGCCTCAACATCATCTATTTTAAAGATGCCATTTCATTCATCTTCAGGCAAGATGCTGTATTAATGCAGCTCAGTATCCCACAGAAATTGAGGTGTCAACATGTGCCGAGGCAGGACGTAGCTTTCCCTTCACGTGGAAAGAGAGAAGGTAAGACATTTTTATATAACATTCATTTATAAGAGAAAACATTCATGTTGCTGGCGACCTGATGACCTACAGCCCAAAATTCACACTCCTGTATCTCTGTTTTGGTCTCAACCAACTTCTGGGGACGTGTTTGCCTCCCTACATTGCTTCTTCAATGAGCTTCCTGCTGCTGATGGGAGCAGGCCATATGCCACAATATCAAAACAATGAGCTAAAAGAGGCTTAGAAGCCCAGTAGAGCAGAGGGGGGCTTGCAGGGTGGATAATAATCGTCTGTGGATTCGTCCCCTTTATTCACTCGATACATTGTCAGTATAAAAATAATGATGTGGTCCTGTGTAAATGTTTTCGCGCTTTACATCCCGCGTTTCAAAGTAAGGCAGAACACCATAATTGACTTGTATATAGTCCTGACTGGTGCAGGGTGCAGAAACTTTGGGATTCAGGATCCCGAAAACCCAGTGATTTGGCAAGGGGCAGGGTATTTGGAAGAACACACAGAACCAGTGATGAAAACAGGCTTCAGGCTGCATTTGAGGTACAAAGCACAGGAGCAGAAACTCTGGTGTATCACATGGATCGACCAGCACTCTGAGGAGCCCACATAAGCACAGCACCATACCATAAATAAGCAAGCACAGCCATAAACACAAGTGAAGTAGACATTAAAATAACAAGAATGCTGTCCTGCTACGTGGCGTCCACACTGTCGGGCCCCGGGGCTCCTCTGTTTGTCTTGGACCAGCTACAGCAACACATTGATGACCCCAGTAAACTCTCTTTAGGTGGATACTAAAAAAGTTAACAAGTATGACCTTGCATAATCCATCTAGCAGACATAGTGATGATGGCTCTTTGTTATTTGGACATACTGTAGGCGTCCATAATATAAATGATAAACTTATCCATCTATTATGTGCCCATTATGGAAGCGCTACAATGCGTGATGAGGTGTTCGGTGTTATCTTTAACACTGAAGATGTTGTAATTAATCAGATCAGTAGGATTCAGCAGGGTCAACTAAAGACTTAAGATAAGATAAGATAATAATTTAAAAAGGCAATAGAGTAAAAAAAATAAAGAAATTGAATAAAAATACAAATTTTCTGCAGAATATGCACCCTTCAATGTGGAAAAAATGTTTTTGTATTGAAATGTACTTGAGTAGATTGGTATACAAAAAGAATATGAATATAAAATGCACATGCTTTATAGTTTATCAGGATGTCTGTGAAGATTCTTAGTCGTCCCTGTCATGGTATATCCAAGTGCTAAAAAGAAAACCGGTCAACTGGACTTGGTTGAGTTTCTTGCACTTGGAGTTTATCAGGATATTTTTTTTTGCACGGATATTTTCCCCTCTGTGTTTAAAATAATTTATGTCCTCATCACTTTTTATTTTACAAAACATCTCTGTCCAGATGAGAACACAGAAATGACAACAAACGCTTAAATAAGCAAGCCAAAGTTTGTCTTGCAAAATATGGGCATTAGTGTGAACAGGGTGATATGTTGGAGTGCTATATATGTATGAATAGGTTAATGTTGAGTGCTCTGAGTGCTCGATAAGACTAGAAAAGATCTACTGTATATAAACCACTTTAATATCTCACCAAGTAGGACTGGCATTCTGACTTGAATCGTCATTTACGAGTCCAACGTGTCCACTTATTTTCCAGACAATTGGACAGGTCATTGAGCATCAGTGAGATCTGTTAAATCAATAAAACGATGATATAACTCAGACGTCTCCCTCTCTGCTTGACTCTGCGTCTCCCAGCTTGTATTTTAAGCCGTGCTTCAATCTAGTTCAGTATTCACTTTTGGCATAAATCGTACATAGCCAGCCGTGTCAGGGAGAGTAATTCAGCAGATCTTCATCATAAACACAAGACTCTCACCTTCTGCACATCTGTCTTTCTCACCATGTCTCTTTTTATGTCTCTGTCTGTGTTTATTGGTACGTCTCTGTGTCTTTATCCTGTCTTGAATCTCAGTTTCTCTCTTAGAAATCAGTCGAGGAACTCTCGAGGAGAACAGGACATGTTTGATAATATTTTGGGCCGTCGCACTTCTGTGTATCCTCGTGTTCTGCTTCTCTGTGAAGGTGGAGGTCGGCTTAATTTTCATAACTACTTTTTGTATTTCGTCAGCAAATTATGAACATGATTTGGCTGAACATGGGCAAAGAAGCTTCCCTTTTGGCTTGAGCATGAAAGTGTAGTGCTGATGATTTTTCTGCATACTGCTATGTGCTGGTGGGAGTCCAACATCTGGGCCTGCCCAGATGTTTACTCAACATTTATACGCTCACATGGTAATTTGTTTCAAATATCAAGCGCAGACAGAACGACAAACCTTTGCAGCTCAACCTTCAATTGACTGCTTTATCTCATCTGATAAGTAGCATCAACAACAGACTTGACCTTCGTGTTACCCCGGCCGACAGTGTTGATTGCAGGCTCCTGACTTAAATACCCCGACTACCCCTGATAAGGCAGGGAGAAGCCACAGCACATGAGAAAATGGAAGCAGTAATGTAAACGGCGTATTAAAGCAACTCTATCAATCTCTTGTCTAGAGCTCTTACTGTGTGCCACTCAGTGAACTGAAACGCAACTGGGCAGTGGATATTACCCATGATCCCCAGCTTCAACTCCTGCAGTAACACATACACCAAACTCTGCTTAGAATTCTTGATATTTTAAAGTATCCTGGCTGAATATTGGAGATAAACACTAGTTTTTAATGACGTCTGACTCCTTTTAACTGATCTACAGTTCAGCTTTATTCTTAAAGTTAATGGGCCTGATTCTGACAATTGAAGCTGCGACTATCAGTCAATGACACACTTCTCACAGGAGATTGTTCCCCCCCCCACTCACCAAACTTACATAGAGCGAGAATAGACATTGAGGGAAAGGAGTGGGAATGAAAGGGACACCAGACCCAGATAGCATACAGATGTGGACCACTTCAGGCAATGATGCGACAGTTCTGGCCTTCTTGTGGCCAGAACAAAATAGATGTGAGCCGAAATTGGCCCATTATTTAAATGGCAAATGTGGCGTTAATATCTCAAATCAAATGTGAGCCTTTGTGCCAAACATGCGGTGCTATCAGCAAGGTTTAATCTAGATCTCATTTTGAAGCTGCTATTACAAGGTAAAAAAAGAATTGCATTCTTTTTGTTTTAAATCAACTGAGCCTCTCCCTCTATTTATCACTGCTTGTCATAATTAAATGATTATGGTCACAGTGGCAGATACAGATACAGTTTAACAAAAAATAAACGGTTATAGTTTGATATAAAGAGGCCTGGGGTAATAGTGCTTTCTCAACCCGCCATGCCAATGCCAAGTCCATACTGTCGTACAACTGGTCACTGAGTATTCGTTCGAGAAATGACTGGTTACCAAAGATCCTGCGTATTCCTGCCACACCTGCTTTCATAATGTCGCATTCAGATGAGCTGGTGCCCTAGGCCCCAAATAATCACTATGGAAGAAATTAGAAGAGGTGAAAATTGTGAGATTATCAATTTAATTGATTTTTTTGATTTGCCTTATCTGCTAACGCCACTGTGGCCTCAGATTTGGCCTTGATGCAAACTGAAATAATAAATCTGAGCACCCAGGGTCATCGTCTCTGACGTCGGTTGTCAGGAAAGCAGTTGTGGAGATCAAGACCCTATTGTAACGCTCAAGGCTTTTTCTAAAAGTTGAATAAGCGCAGCGATCGACAGGCATTGTATTTTGGACAGAGAAGGAACTGGTGCTGCTCAGCAAACAGATTGGTGATAAACATTCCTCCAATGTAATCATCCATTAACGAAGCAGTAGCTGTTCCAAAACCAGGCCTCACACCTCAGCCCGACTCATGTACGTCTATGCGTGTGCATGAGTGCGTTTCTATAAAAAAATTGGGGTTGGCAGTGGCGATAGATTTTTTTGGTCACTAATTAATTATAATTGCAGTCGAACCAAACCGTTATCAGCTTCTCCTCAAACAAGCATTCTGGCTGAAACTCGAGATCCTTTTCTCCATTTGGCATCATCCGCCCTCCTCACACTTTATATAAACACTTTATAAATCCTTCCAACGAGTGTCTACACACACACAGTATCCTCCAGTTCCAAGCAATTGAGGCACTTATTTGTAAATGAGGCCTGTCTCAGATTATTCATGGAGGCTGTGCAACAAAACCGCAATCTGAGTCAAGTAAAAAGCCAGAGAGGTAAAGAGCTCTGGCCATGCTTTCTTTTCTTTTTCATACCTTTTGTCTGAAGAAATGTGTAGTTTTATATGTTCTTTCATTTCAACCTTTTAACCAACCAACTCCTCAAGAGGAATACATTTCCCCATGTTGAGAATGTCAAATATCAAATGTCCTGAAATAAATCTTTGTTCAAAATAACCACATAGGAATCAGTGATAATTTGTAATGTTTGTCATCTTTGTATTTTGCATTTCCGTTGCCATAATTCACCCTGTGGCTGGGTTGTGTTAAGTTCCCATGGATTCTTGTAGAGCGACAAAAAGCTCTTTGAACAGACGTCATGATGCAGTGATGGTCTGAGTTTTGTTAACATGAGATGTGAGATTTTGAATAGACATTTTTGTCAATATTGCACAAAATGAAGCCAAACTATCCCGAAAAACGTCAATTGGAGCCAGTCTGCGCTCTTGTGATTATGATGTGGATACATACAGTTGACCAATCATGATGTGATCAGAACCACCTAAAAAGATAGAAGCCATCGTTTGAAAATATTTGTTTAATGTGTACTTTGACTTTTTAGATTGGTCCATGTCCTATCTGCTAACACGGAGGAGGCGGGGTATACGACAAACACTGCAGCCAGTCACCAGGGGGCAATATAGATGCTTTGACTTCACTTTGAGAATTGCGATATCATCTTTATACAGTATATAGTCCTGTCTGACCTCTGTCAAATCATTCAAATAAGAGCCAGTCATAAAATCTGCTAATTAGCTAATAACAAGCTAAGCTACTTTATATTGATAACAGGGCACGGAGACACACCGCAAAGTTGTCTAGCTTCTGAGCAGCTTAGTGAAATCATTCTGCAATCTTATTATAGTCCTATAATAATATATTTAATAACCTAACTTTTTTTTAATAAAAAGGCAGATAATAATATATTAGTTTAATGTGTAAGTGGTGAAGTATATACACCTGACAGAAGTTACAGAATAAATTAATGGTTCTACACGTTTTAATCCAATATGCATAAGTTGTAGTGGATAATAATTGAATAGCATTGATGTTAACTAAGAATCAAGATTTGTTAGGAATACTTAACTTAATAAATCATAAAATACCATCTATTTTGACCCTCTCTTGAATCTTTCGATTTCAAGGTTTCTGATCCCACAAAGTAACATTTTTGCCCAGATTTGGCACACACTGTCATCCCGTCCACATACCGTGCACAATGATTGCCCTTTAGCGGTGCACACTCCTGTTTGCCAGATCTGGTGCCACAACTAAGCCATAAGAATTTCACATGCCATACAAAGGTGGCCCGAAATTAGTTTTGTGCTATTTGGGCCACATTCTCCAGCTACCTCACGGGCCACTTCAGGTTCACATCCAGATGATACCTTGTTTAGAACACAGCATGTTTACTCAGAATTCATTTTGTGCCAGCAGCAAGAAGCCCAGAACTGCTGCATCATTGCCTGAAGTGACCCACATTTGTATGCTACCTTGAAAACTAGATTTGATAAGAAGTAAAAGAGTTTGATAGTTTCTTTAAGCTATGACCTAAGCCATGGCATGTTTAAACTAACAATTTAGTAGCACTTAAATGGCACTTACTTATAGCACTTTGTAGTTTGGCTTTCTTGAAGAAATTGTACTTTCTTGATTCTTGTTGTTCTGGGTTTGTACCCTCATGGTTGAATGCACTTATTGTAAGTCGCCCTGGATAAAAGCGTCAGCTAAATGAGATGTAATGTAAATGACCCGATCTAGTTTAAAGACACTATAAAAGACAGGGGCTGTTCCCAGACCTTGCTAAATGAGTGAAAGAAGAGGATGAAAGAGTGCAGAGCATTTGGCAAGTATAAACTGCCCACTGGTCAACCAGAGTCCCATTACTAACTCAGCACAACAATGGAGAAAGGAGAGGAGGGTGATGATGAAAAATAGATGTATGAGGTGGATGGATTCCATATGCTGCTTTCCTCTCAGACGGGGAGCAACAGACCTGGATCAGGTTCCCCATCCCAAATCCCAGTCCGAGAACCATCAGTGAGAAAGCTGAAAAACTGACCACAAATCAGCATCTAGGATTTCTTTATCCTCTCCATCAGGCCTTTATATGTTACAGTTCTGCATAGTCTTTATGTTTTTACTCAAGATGACATGCAAAGAATGCACTAAGGTTGTGTTTGAGGACAAGTTCACTTTATTGAATTAGATTACCCATAGACTCCCACACCCTAGGCTAATGAGCAGCACATCCAGACATTCAAATACAAATAAAGTTCACATGTGTTTAATCACCTGAACTTGACATTCAATAACTTAATGTCTTATTTCAAAGGCAGATGAAAACCTGCTACTTTAATACACTCTGGTTGACATTCCTCGAAGCACTTCTTCAGTATTTCCATGGCATTTGTCCTTCGGGTTCTTCGCCTTATTAAAGGTGCGCTGTAATAATTTTGCCGGCACTAATGCAGAACGAAAAATCTGCTGTGGTGTGCAAGTGTTGCCGATCACTGCCAGTCTTTGTTGCTTCATGGCTGCTGAAATGTCAACTTGTCAGACGGTCGGAGTCGCTGCAGCTCTGTGTATTTGATGCTCCAGACTCCCAGGCTCCCCAAACTGCTCCCTGTGTGCACTTAGTTCAGCTCCTCCAAAGCCTGAGTAAACTGTGGCATAACATCTCAAAGGTAGCAGGGTTTAGTTTAAAAGGCGTAAATACTGATGTGGAGTTTTAGTCAAACAGCTGAGGGAGTCTGGGGACAACACGTCCAGCCAAAACCTCATGTAAAGCTGTTGACTGCCAACAAGCTGCCGATATACAAAATAGATATATCATCAACGATATATCTGTTTAAATGGTAGTAGCAAGTGCAAAAGCATTTTATTACTGGTTTCCGAAAAAATGGATAAAAGAATTGACACTAACTAATTTTGGGAAGACCAGTTTCCTTTTTTGTAGCCTTCGTATCACCAGTTATAACTTTTACCTTTAGGCCAAGTTCAGACTGTCAGTAGCTCTTAAAAAGGCGCCAGTCAAAAAAGCAGTGGGGTCTGAAGATGGAGGACTCACGTAACAAAATGCACAGTCATCCAGCAAAGCAGTTTCACCAGGTTCAAGTTGTGCTTCATCATCCGGCAAGGCTCAGTGTTGGCCAGTCACATTTGTGAAGGCGCACATACCTGGTAGAACACTTTGTGGTATGACTGCTGCATTTCTGCTGTTTACCGCCTGATCTTAGTGACGATTGATGGAATAATTGACTGCTGTGATGTTTTGGTGGGTGATGCAGCGGTCGCCTCACAGCAAGAAGGTTCCTGGTTGGAATCCCGGTTCGGCTGGGGTCTTTCTGTGTGGAGTTTGCATGTTCTCCCACGTGTCTGCATAGGTTTTCTTCGGCTTCCTCCCACATTCCAAAGACCCGCAGATTGGGGTTAATTGGAGACTCTAAATTGACCTTAGGTGTGACTGGTTGTTTGTCTCTGTATGTTGGCCATGTGATATGCTTGTGTCCCCCCCCTCTGGCCCAATGTCAGCTGGGATTGTCTCCAGCTCCCCCCGCGACCCTCCAAGGATAAGAGGATAATAGAAAATGGATGTATGGATGTTTTGGCGTCTGATAAGACTTTGGACACCTCTCAATCTAGTTTTTCGTTTCAAGTTTTTTCATAGTGGTCTTTAATGATCGCTAGTACCTTAGCCCTGCAGTGATTTATTTTATTAGAGCTAGGGTTAGTATTCCTGAAAAACTAGAAAGAGCAGGCTACACAAAATTAAACCAATACATCCCACCCCCTTCCAAAGCACATGATTGCACACTGACTGACAACTGCGAAAAGCCAACTTTTCCGTGACTTGCTTGCTTACTTGTGGCAAGCAGGTCAGTTTCAAAATTTCTGAAAACTTGCCGTGACCTCAATCTATATGATAGAGTTTATATAGTCTATAGGTTTGATCCAATCAGGGCTTGGTCCGATCTTGGGCTGTAGCAATAAGACAGAAATGGAGTAACCCCATTCCTGTGTTTTTCCTGCAACTATAATCTCTCCAACTCTGCGGTAAAAGGAAATGGAGAGAACAAATTGGAGCAGATAGGCACAGCGCTGCTTTTTCCACGCATCATTTGTGATCAACATTTATCAAACCCGTGACCAGTTCATGCAAATAAAGAAGACAAAAAGAGAGCAGGCGATGTGTGGTTCAGATAGCAGACCTCAGTCATAATGGGCTGCTGGTATGATGTATGAGCCAATTTAAATAACATAAACCTTCACTCCATCTGGAAACTCGCATGCTAACTCACACATGCGTATACATGTATAATATCCAAGTGCACACACACACACACACACACACACACACACACACACACACAGAGTTTTACAGACCATGTGGCGTTAACAAACAAACATTACCCTTTGCTTCTCCACGTGCCTGACTCCCTGGAGCCGCTGGAGCCATAGCTACAACAACTGGGCTTCTTCAGTCTATTTGGCTAGTCCACCTTAATCTACATCAGTCGAGCTACGGGAGCCGCAGGATGCTGGCACACAATGAAAAACAGTGTGAGAGAGAGGGAGAAGTGCTGAGATTTCCTGCTCACCATCCGTTCAACGCTTCAATTTCTCGGTTTTAACGTGAAGTTTAACTCGTCTGTCTCACTGTGAGAGAAAAAAAGATGACGGCTCACATTTGGCTCTCCAGCTGCTAAATGTTCACAGGCTCGTCGCTAACTTTGTCTGTCTGCCATCTGGTGCTGGGCAGGTAACAAACAGTGAGTAGTCGGAGCTTAATGCCACCAATTTCCTCACCGCTGGCCTCCGTCCCAACACTGGCACCAGACTGGCTGAACACATTGGCACTGGTACTGTTGTCAACACTCCGGTAGCCGATTTTTTATTTTTTTTTGCAAGGGGTAGGGGTTCTGACAAACAGGAAGTATTGCATTTCTACTTCGTAAACAGAAGACGAGGAACCGGGCTGTGAACTCGGTTCTGCTCGAATGCAGTTTGATTAAAGGTGAAGAAAACATAAATAAATACATGGATGAGAGCCTGGCAACAAAACTGTAAAGCTGCTTTCAGTCATGCACCCAACTCCAGATAATGGGACATTCTCCGGTGGGGCTTGTATGTGAGAACGTCGGAGTTTTTTCTGCCAGCCCCCCCTTTGTAAAAACTTGTGACGGACACAAATTTAAAAAAGAAAAAACTACAAATATATCTATGAAAAGGTGCTGCTGTACACGTAGAAGACAGGGACCAAAACTTAGAGAGCTTTTGGTGATAAGGGCCGACGCCAAAGTCAATGTGCACATGATCTTCACAGCGGAGCTTAGATGTTTCATCCTGCCTCTGCCCGGTGCACCTGCCCTCCTCTGAACACTGGAGCAGAATATCTCCTGCTGCTTTGTTCATGTGTTAAAGGCAACTTCCAGAGAAAGTCAATTGTATGGACATCGACGTAAAAAACCAAGAACTCCTGGACTACCACTTACACAAGCATGCACACACACATTCGTAGGTAGAAACACTTGTACAATCAAATACGAATGGAATCATAACCATTGCAGGTGGCCGACCATGATAACAAACAGCTTAATTAGGTACAGGTAAATGTTACAAGGCACTTTCTATTATCTAAACCTACAATAATATGCCTGATGAAGTAGCGTCTGGCCGACTTAATGACAGAGATGTGAGGTCGCCATGCGGGAGCAGGGGGGAAGTGAAATGTAGGAGTTTTAAAAAAAACATAACTGGTTAAGAGCCACATACAACATCACTGCCTCTGGAGTTTGAGCCAAGATTAAATGTCCTCTATGTTTCTACAAATTAAAGCTGCGATTTCGAAGGAGATGAAAGATTGAATTCAGATCCTGGATGAGCAAACTCAGCACTGCGGAAACCAAGAGCAGAAGAAAAGGAATTTGGAGTGAGCGATAATTTATCTTCAGCCTCCTCTACGTCTGTCTATTTGTTGAGCAATAATAGTATTGTCATCTTATATTATGACATTTTTTATGACATACAGATCATGACATACAACCCACCATGACGTGGTTTGTGGAGCCTCCAGTTTGCCATTTTGTCCATCTTGATTTTTTGAAACCAGTGGTAACCACATTTGCAGGAGCAGGGGAAGGAGCCAGACTGAGGGCTCGAGGACACGCCCACCTACACCTGTGACCTGCATGCATTGGATGGTACAAGCTGTCAGTCATATGGTATCCATGCCCTCAATGCATTCTGTGTTTTATCCTCTACTTTATTCTAAATAGGAGCATCATTTTCAAAATGACCATCATGTTGTATTGAAGAAGACGAGATATTGAGACAATAAACTCCTCAGGTGAATGTTGATTAATGTTATAAATCAACTGACAAGTAGAGACATTTTCTCATAGACTTCTATAGAAATAAACTTATTTTTGCAAACAGTAGAGTCGCCCTCCGGTGGTATATTGAGAGAATGCAGATTTCAGGTACTTGCGCAGTAAGTAGTAAGATTCTACGACCACTTTTATATCCAGTCTTTGATCAAAACAGGAGTGGACAGCTCGCCATGGTTTTATTTAACCCTGTTAGTTGTTAAGATTTACACTTACTGGTAGATGTAAAATTAAGACCTTCTACCACAGTAATGAAGAATGGAACTTTTTAGTTTTTTTGTTTGATAAAAATACTTTCGATGGTATTGGTGTCCACACACTATTCTTATCGAGTGTCATGAACACATACTGCACATGTACTTGATTTCCTCCATCGTGAAAAAGACATTTAAATTCAAGCCAATTCTTCATTCACTGCGAGATGAAGCAGGAAGTCGTCAAGTCTCCGTACTAACTGACCAGCACATGCATTTCTGCTCTCATCAGCTCTGCTGGGACTGAGGAGGATATCCTCTCATCGTCCTAATGTCTCTAGTGAGTATGAATCTAATACTCCTGTCTGAAGTATGGCGATGGAGGCTTAGAGAAACCCTGGCTGCTTTAGTGCAATTTTTTTCAGTTTCCTATGTCTCGCTCTTTAACTGTCATCCCTAATCAATTCTCTCATTGGTCCCTTTTAGCGTCGCTTTCTTTAAATCCCCTCAATTTCAGCTCGTCTTACTGCAAAATGTAGACAGAGATGTTTTTTTTTATGGAACAGAGATGAAGGAGATTTTTTAGGTCTACATTGACCTTAAAGGAAGTAAATAGGGAGAAGGGAAATGTGAAGGATGAAAGAGCAGACAAAGAAATGATACTTATCTTTCAGTATATTGCTCCTCGTGGTACAGCCACCATGAGAAAAATCATATTTCTGTTTTATCCGACTTGCAGGAAAGTCCCTCTACTCTCTGAGTGGCTGTTCAGATAACACAAGTAACTCCTGGATGGTTTATTGTAGCAACTGCCTGTGTTTTCTCATATAAAAATAAAACGATAGTGTCCAAACTCGATGCATTTGAGACGATAGAGTTTATGGGCAACAACATGCTGAAATGTGCGGTGTTCAGATTCAGTAAACAACCTGCCTGAGGGGAGGAGCCTCGTCTTACCACAGGCTAGAATTTTGGTTCATACTGTTGATAATGAGATCACACTGGTCCTAAGGGAGACAAGAACTTCAGAGAAATTAAAACAACTGCTGACTTGGAACCTATTTCTTGATAATGATAACATACAGTACAGAATGTGTTTTAGCTTGCTGTCCGAGCTTAAGGGCCCAAAAAATCTCATAATATTACAAGAATAAAGAAAAGAAAAACATTTCAGGTAATAAGCAGGAAGGAAAACCTGTGATATGAAAGTATTAAACCCCTTTTAATATCTCGCTGATGAAAACCCTGCGGTCCACCACTAGCAAACATTTGTTCTTCCACAAAAGAAGCAGAGTTCATGTGGTTCTTTCCTCAGAATCGACACTGTTTCTTGCGCAATTTTTTCAAAGACGTGATGCTGATGAGCCAAAGGATGAAGTATTTCATTATTTCTGAAACCTGATCTTTAGTTTAACTTAACAAGATGATCCCCAGTCCTCATTTTGACAGACGACAGGCTGATCTTCTGATATCCCCCCTCTAACATGACATGCAGACTTTATTATCATAATATTTCTACTTAAATCTTGTAAAATTACTACTCTACTCTTTTTCAGCCTTCTGCACTATCCACCACTCCATTTAGAAACCACTCTATGGATGACACATCAACTTCAGCAGCTTCTCAGGCAAGCACCAAAACTGGCAGAACAGAGAAAAGAAGTTACATGTGACTGAAGCCATGCTGAGGGATCTGTAAAACGTACTTATCAGTATCACAGAATCACTCCGACCCTTGAGGAGGTTGAGAAACTGTATCACAGAGTTGGCCTGGCAGTGTGATGAAACTGATAATGAGTTTGCAAATATGAGGATCATGCTCAGTGACTTTGTCGTAGGTTTGAATCCTGGAGGGGGGCCTTGCTGCGTGTGTGTTCTCCATCGCTGCATGTTCGCCCTGTGACACACTGGGTTGAAGCATCGCTTTCTTTCCAGTGAGGTACCTCAAAGATCTGTGTTTCTATTCTTATTATTCACTCTTGCAGTGTTACTCATCACTGCTATGCTGATGACCGCACTTACTGTATCTGCCCTCCCCACCAGATGATCGGGCAGTCTCAGCTTGGATCTCAGCCTGCCTCAGATAAACCCTTTCCAAAGAAACAAAGGAGGATGACTGGACGTTCTGCTGAGTCTTCCTTCACACATGATTCTCCGCTCAGATTCGCTTGATTTCTGTGTTGTTGTTATTCACCTTTTGATAAAGCACACCAACGCTTGCATCAGCTCTTATCGCCAAAAGCTCTCTTAATATCTTTGTAGGTGTCTTCTACATGTATGGCACCATTTTCATTTTGTGCGTCAGTTGCATGTTAGAAACGTCATCAACACCCCCACTTGCTCACTGTGAATACTGCAGAAGATCTCCTACTGTTTTCGCAGATCAGCTCCTCTGGACTTTCTGAGGACTTTATACCAGAGAACTGGCCAGAGAACGTTTGCAGAAAGTCGGGAGGCTCTCACTCGGACATTTGCGTACACACACACCCCCTTCGGGACTGTGGAGTTCATTGCATGTCTGAAAGCAGCTATAGAGTCTTAAATTGAACAATGACAATGGTACCCTCAACTCTGTCTCTGTCTTTGAAAGGGACAAAAAAAAACGGTGGTCCACCAGGCATCAACCTCTTGGTTACAATTGGCATTTCAGACACCTAATGGGCAGCTGACCCCGTTTGGATTCAGAGGCAATAGAGATAAAAGTTTTTTAAATCACATTACACTGGGGCTCACTCCGACACCCTTGTCATGTGTTTCCACTTTTGCCCGTGATTGTATTCCTCTTCATTATTCATTCAAACAGGGTTGCAGCAGTGGCCAGCACTTGTAGCAAATGCCTTCCATGTGTCTCTAATTGCCTCAGTAGAGGTATTTAACACGAGGTGAAGTCATTAACACATGGACTCACTTGTCAGATGTGGAGCCAGGCGGCCGTGGGTGAAAGAGTCGACCACAGCTCACTGAAGCTCGAGCAACAACCATCGTGCCCCAGGACGGAATCTGAGGGGCTCCTCACCAACGTGCTGGGCATCAAACTGATTCTGAGAATATATAGAGCCCAGTTTACTAAAATGTAACGTAGAAAAAATAATGAGGTGAGTCTTTCAAGGTCTCAGCGGTTCAATCAATGGAGACTTTTGAAATATTTAACTTGCAATAGATATAAATAAATTAACATACTGGTTAATTGCCATTCATTAATGGTCATTTTAGTATAACTTGTTGGTCTTTCTCAGATATAAGACCCACACAAATTTTCCATTACAACTTTTAACTGTTAGGGTGCCATGTATTTATGAGTTCATGCAATGCAACTTTATTTACGACTATGTGAACACGACAGCCACTGCATGTATGAGGTTTTCTTGTGAAAACTGTTGCCCAGTATTTTAAAACCTGGGGCCAGAAATATGATGTTGCACATAGAATACCCTGAAATCATACTTTATACATCATTAATAAAACTGGGTATTCATGCCTAAGCCAATAGCGCCACCTGCTGTCCAACTGAGAGGCTCTGCATCCACTGATTTGCATGTAAAAGCAGAGTTAGTGATGAGCAGATAATCTGAAGCAGACAGGACAGGCAGAAATTATGCAGACTTCAGTCTCCAGTCTGCTGGAGACCTGGCAATGCAACGTTGAGGTTTTGGCACCAAGCAAAGTGTAAGTGAATTGTCAGGGTGGGTGTGGATGTGATGAGTATCGAACACAGAGGGAAATAAGCCTTTTTCATAAAAGACTTTACGACATGTCTCAGTAGGAAAAGCGGTTGTTTGAAGACAACAGTAAAAATGTGTCGGCCTTGAGCCGCTTGTCACATTTGTATCTGGACAAATGAAGTGTTAGTAAATCTTGCACCAGTCCACACTCCAGAATCAGGCTCCACATTCATTTACAACATCTGATTTTGAAAACATGGTCAAGTAGTTTTCTTCAGTGAGTTCATATAATCTTTTTATTTTTGTCCATATATTCATGTTCCACAAAAAAATTGGTACAAACCATTAAAGCGTGTGTGTGTGTAAAAGTGTGGGCTGAAGTGATAGCGTATTACTCTTGCTCTCTATTCACAGGTTAGGTTAGTCAGTAAAAACAGAAAACAGCCATTCAAAAACTAAAAATACAATATTTTGTATTTTTGCAAATATATGAATAATTACATCTAACTTTTGTATTTATTCATCACTTTATTTTAAAAATAATTTTTGAACTTGTAAGATTTGCTACCTGTCTTTAGTTCCTCATCATATTTGTTCCAAACATTTACCCCTTTGACGGATACACATGTACTTATTTATATTTGTCCTTACTCTTATTTCCATTAACTTAATCTATTCCCCTTTAGTTGAAATAGGCTCTTTTTAAATTCAAACTAATATTGATTACTATGTGGGTGAAATTTATGGTATGCTTTAAACGTCATTTGTTCAGTATTTAACTCAAGTAAATCAGAATATTTACTAAATAAAATGGGTGATAGTTGGTTCACAGTAACCAGATCGATAGACAATTCTTCTGCATTATAAAAAATTGACGTGTGTTTATTTAAAATGTATTTCCCCGTACTTCCAATTCAATTCAAAACTTTATTTGTATAGTGCCAAATCATAACATAAATTATTTTAGTGTCCTTTGGACGAGCTTCCGCTTTGGCCCAGACTGAAATATCTCGACATTTACTGAATTGATTAGCAGCAAATATATTGCAGATATTCATGGTCCTAAGAAGATAGATCCCATCTATTTGAATGATTCCTTGATATTTCCTGTACTGAGGTTACCATTTGTTTCAACTGGAATGTCCCCACAAGTATTGAATAGACTGTCTTGAAGTGTAGGACATATATCAATAAATTCTTAAGGCATTCGTGATACCTTGACATTTCATCTCTAAACAGAAACAAACATGAACAATTACCCTCAAAACTGTTCTTGTTGTTGTGAATGCATCGGAAACGGAGATTCACCTGCTGCATTCTTCATATATATGATAAACAAACTTCCTGACCCAGTTGACCAGACATTTTCTGGAGATTATGTCTGAAAATTGGTTTTATTCTACTACACTTGTATTAATAAATCCACAGGCTATTTGACAGATCGTAACACTCCAGCCATATGTGACGGGCTGTGGTCCGCCCCTGAGCTGTTGTGTGAGGCTCTGCGCACATCCACGTCAGAGGGCTTCCCTTTAAGTCTATCTGTGATCAGCACATGGTCAGTGTAAACATTGGAGGACATCCCACAACGCCCAGCTGTGTCATACACGTCCACGTGCCAAGAAGTCACACACGTATACACACAAAATACCCCACACATACAGTACACACATGTGCAACACAAACAGTACTTGTGTCAAGAGAAGGAACTAGGTTACTGGTGTTCAGTTGGACGAAGCAACAGCTTCCACAGCATCTCCTCCCCTGAGGTTTAGCACTGAACATAAAGAAAGCTTCACCACCCAAAAGGAAAACACTGAGCATAGTAATAGGCAGGTAGGATGAACACAGCGTTTTCCAAGTTCCCTCTGCACTGTAGATTGTTTATAAAAAAGCTCTGCACACAAACAATAAAGTATACTCTATTTTAGTAGAGGACTCACCAGTGACGAGGAATAATTCTGAAGTAGGTGCAGAGCATTAACAATGGACAAGCAAACAGTCCATTCCAATCAGGCAGGTTTAGAAGAGGCAAAGCATTAGTAATAATAATAGAGATAAAAGAACAATTTAAATCAGGAATATGCCTTTTGAAAAGGTTTTTCATTCCAGAGACGTTTGGCCCCGATGCTCTGTCCGTCTAGTTTTCAGCCCAGATTCAAGAAGTGACAGCAGACCCCTGCCTGTAGATCTCAAGCTGCACAGAGGTCGATAAGGAATTAAAATATCAGCGATAAAGTCTTGGGCCAGATCATGAAGAGCCTTAAAAGTATAGGCTACATCCATACTACTGCGTTTTAGTTTGAAAACTGCATTTTCGCAATTGCTCACGCACACTGGGCAATGTGCCTGAAATTCAGTGGTTGGTGGCAGAATCGTTGCAGATTGTTCGGATAGCATCTTGTCTACTAGGCATGTAAGTTGTTGGATCATTGTAAAATGCAGAATTTTACTGCACCACAGCTGTTCGCAAAGACAACAGGGTCAGCAACGCTAGATTATCCATGTTCTGCTCTGGACTGGTAGCTGAGGCTCGTGCTGGTTGTTTTCTTACGGAAGGGGGTCATGTGATTGGAGCCTGGCGAATGCGAAGGCTTTGCCGTGACAAAAAAGACCCAATCAGCAAGCGGTGTGAGCGTCTACATCATCGCTTCAATGTAAAAAAAAAAAAACGTTCCTGGTGCACAGAACGCCCTTTGACCCCTTCGAGAGCAACTTCGATTTCACACACTCCTGTTTCATTAAATCAATCATCATGTGATCTCCTGCTCCAGTTGTTTGCAGTGTTTATGGCCATAATCTATCCTGTGGCTTATCTCACAGTGTAAACCATACAAGAGATGAGGGGTGGAGGGGGGGGGGCCCATTCATTGTGGGGGGCCTTAAAACCTGAGTAATGGCCCCTAAATGAGGGGATCATCATTCCTGTGTGATGGCACATGAATTTGATTAACAGCAGGGGGGGGGGGTCGACTTGGCCATTGATCAGCTTGATGATCTTGGGAATTTGATCCCTTTTGTTTGGAGCTGAATGAGTGAAGATGATCCCGGAGGAATAATAATAATAATAATAATAATAATAATAATAATAATAATAATAATAATAATAATAATAACAACGGAGGAATAAACACGTCACGGGGGGTCACGGTGTTTACTCTGAGTCACTGTCCCAACAGTTGTTGAGGGAGCGAGGGGAGGAGAGACGCGGTGACCGGGGGGGCACGGTGACCGGGGGGGGGGGGGGCTTGCGTTTCAGAGGGAACGTGCGCGTTAACTGCGGCTTTAGAGAAACGCGCTCTCGTGTGCGTCACGGCTTTGGGCTGTTCGTTTGCTCTCCCGCGACTGGGCCCGTGCTGATAACAGACAGCTGGGGCCCAGAAACACATGACATCATTATGGGATAACTTTGTTTGGTCGGTTATACAAACTGCTTTCACCCTAACCCATCGATACTTCAAGATACGGGCCAATCTTTAATATGTAGGATAGATAAAATACAATCCGTGCGATATTTCCGCGCACAGCATTTACTTCACTTTCTATTATTTATTCAGCAATGCAAACACCGTGAGGGGTTATTTGAAAGCGTCACTTTTTATAGTAGTCTCCATGGTGACTCCTGTCAGGGGGGGTTTATCACTTTTATAAATGATCTTCTAGCTTCCATATCTCTGCAAACATGCTTTCTGATAAAAGCCTGTTTGGTTATGAACAACACGGCCTCTCACCTCCTCTAACCTGGACATACAAATTAAGGGAAATTGCTCATGTATTTATTGCTACCTTTATGGCTCACTCTCGGGTCATTTTCACCTATCTTTTGTGTGTCTCCCCCCCCACCCCCCCACCCCCCCTCCTCATCATCAATCACGGCCCAATCATCTCCCAGTGTTAGATGAATACAGGGGGGCAGCCTGTCTTCAAATCCAACGCGGGGGTCGCACCCTTTATCACCCACCGTGCGCACACAGGTCCACTCTGTCTCTAAAAAAAATGCCAGCAGGAGCTCTGCGCGTCTGGCTGCTCGTCCTCGCCCTCCATCCCAGATGCGTCACCCAGCTCGCCATCCCGCAGCGGGGCAGAGGGTGGGCGGCTTCGGACGAGACGAAGAAGACGGCCAGCGAGCACCTGGACGCGCTGCTCCAGCTGAAGGAGTCGCTCCGGGGTCCGGCGGCGGCGGCCCCTCACAAGAAGGCCCCTCAGTTCATGTTGGATCTCTTTAACGCGGTGTCGGTCTCGGACGGGAGGCCAAAAAGCCAGAAGGAAATTCTGGAAGGAAACATTGTGCGGAGCTTTGTGGATAAAGGTGAGTGATAAACAAAACCTGGCCACTGGATGTCACGCCTGATTGTTTGTTTTGAACGGTTGTTTAGTGAGAAAAGTAATTTGGAAGATAAGTTTAAGTTTACACGCGTGCGTAAATGTCAACCAGGCGCGCAATTACGCACGGCTACGTATATTTAACAGTGAAATGTGGAGAATTTACTCTAAAATCCGATTATTTCATCGCTTGACTGTGTGTGTGCTGGATGTTTCCCCGCCTGCAGGTCATGCTGGAGAGAGGTTTCACTTCTTCAACCTCTCGTCTTTCGGCAGAGAAGAGAGAATGATCAAAGCGGAGTTTCGTTGGTTCAGGAAGAAACAGAAGTTTTACATGGGAAAGTCATACGGGCCTCATTTCTATAAGGTAAAGGCTTTAATTTGTGTATCATTGTTTTGAGTCCTTCTAACATGGTGACTCATGTACCTCAAACAGTTCACCTGCTGATGAGGTTTGAAAGTGACAGTGGTGTGTTCTGATTGTCCAGGTGGATCTGTACGAGGTGTTGGACAGCAGGGTGAAGCCTTGGAGAGGAAACCTCATCACTTCCAGACTGGTGCCTCTCTACACTCAGGGATGGGAGGTCTTCAACGTGACTCAAACAGTAATGACCCCTTTATTTGGTTTTGTTTCACATATTTAAAATAATTGATCATTTATTTTTTGGGCATTTTTATGTTTTCCTGTCACCACTCCCATGTCTTCATTTGATTGGACCAAGACATAATTTGTTCACATGAAGTAATTATTTACTTTTAAAAATAAGTAACTAACTAAAAATTGTTGAATCTTGCTCTGACTGACAGGTATCTAAGTGGATCCGTAACAGCCAGGAGAATAACGGCATCCTGATGGTGACCACCCTCCCCTCTGGGAACTGGATGGAGTCAGCGGTGGCCTCATCCAAGCAGAACGCAGAGCTGACGGAGGCAAACTCCTACCTGGTCATATTCTCAGACGATGTCAAGACAGGAGCGTTGAACCAGTCATACCTGGGTAAGAGGCAGGTGGCAGTGGTGTGTGATTGTGTTAATATGAGCATACAAACATGAGAGGGGCGTTTATCTGTGTTTGCATTTGAATTTCAGTAGCTCAGCTGTTACAGAATCAGAGTGTGCAGGCTCTGAATCCAACTAAACGTTGCAGCGGCCGAGCTGACTGTACTGTCTCCATGATCCTATAATACATCGTTGTTATAAGGAGCAGTTGTAAACAAGAAGTATTAATACATTAATCTTATTTATTCAGTATAACACAAAACAAAACTCTAACATGTTAATATGAATGTAATATGTGTATATATATATTAGAGGTGGGAATTGCAGGGTAACTTGCAATACGAAATGCGAAACATGGCGATAATATCACAATACAGCTATTGTGCAATGATTGATATATTTCAAGACAATGATATCTGTCTAACTGAAGAAGAATGCAAAATGCCCCTGAAGATGTAAAGTGCAGGATTTCTGTATCTATTCACTTCAATTTGGTTTAAGTTTCACAGACAAAAACAAAACAATGCTAAAAAAAACACACTGTAACTTGTCAATGTGCACATCATTGTAAGTATAAACTGGCAAAAGTCCAAACTATATATATATGAGTAATTAAATATCAATATTTAGTGCCAGCGTGTCAATAATCGTATCTTATGAGTCAGGATGAAGATATGTTGCAGTAACAATACTTTGGCCCACTCCCACAGTAGTGTACTCATAATGACTGATCACCACATGTATCAACAAAATTACGTAAATCAATTCTATAGTCTCAGGTATTGTAATGTAAATATTAAAGAAACTGCAGCGCAGAAATTGTATAAAGAGGTTTTTCCACCAAAAAACAATAAAGAATTATATATTTTTTCAGTATAAAATATCCAAATAGGTATGTGTTTTAGGAACCTGTCACATGACATGTATCTTGTTTCTCTTGTTGTACAGACTTAATTCAAGACTTTGGCATTTTGTGATGTGGTTTTAAAAGCAAATTATTCTGCGCTATGAACCTTTCCCAAAATCCCAAAGTCGAAAAACCTTTTATTTATTCCAATAGTTCAAACCTGATTTATCTTTTTATTAGTGTGATTTAATTCTCATGTCTGCTCGCGTCTTATTTGTGTTATTACTCAATGTGTCTAATTTCAGTTGCAGGTAATATCCTAATGTCTGTTTGTACCATATTTATTATTTATTTTTTAAACTTTAGGCTTTAACGCCTACATAGGAAACCATAGCATTCTGAATGACATGAATGAGCTGGATGCAGAGTAAATTTCTCCCATCTGCTATGCACTTGTCTTGTGTTTGACAACAAAGTCCATCTTGGATCTTCAATCTAACGTGATCGTCTTTCCTTCTCTTTCCACAGGACAAGCTCAACCTGCAGCAGCAGCACCTGAGCGTCGCGACCACCGCAGCAGAACGCGACGAGCACCCCCCGGCTCCTCGCCCCACGGCCACCCCCAGCCCTGCCAGCGGGTCCCCCTCTATGTTGACTTCGAGGAGATCGGCTGGTCGGGCTGGATCATCTCCCCGCGGGGTTACAACGCCTACCACTGCAAAGGCTCCTGTCCGTTCCCGCTGGGGGGCAGCCTCAAAGCGACCAACCACGCCACGGTGCGCTCCATCATGCACGCGCTCAAGCTCTCGGGCAACGAAGTGGGAGCGCCCTGCTGTGTGCCCGACAGACTCCAGTCCATCAGTTTGTTATACTTCGACGAAGAGGAGAACGTGGTTTTGAAGCAGTACGACGACATGGTGGCTTTGAGCTGCGGCTGTCACTGACTGGCTGTGTACTCTTTGACATCAGGACAATGCTGGACGGGGAGGACAGTTTACTTGAGTTGATTAAAACACTGTATTTTTGTGCATATGTTTAAATATTGTATTATTTTTTAGAAATAAAATTCCCCAACTATTGAGCAGCCTTTGTCTAGTTTAGTCTATGGATTCCATAACATTTACATTACAAAATTTACTTTAGTTGACAACAAACTGTTTTAATGATCCTCAGTTGAGATGGGAGGGGAGTTAATTCAGTTTAAACCTCGGTCCACATGTCAATCTAATAGCCCAAACCCCAAAAATATGAAGTTCTCAAGAATATCACTAATAACCAGTTGAATAATTGCAATTGAATAACTTTACATTTCAATATATTGTTCACGTCAACTCTGAATTCTTTGAACGGTATATTTGCTCAGTGTTAAATATTGTTTTCATCACTTTCAAAAGGCAGATTACGGACGTGTGAGTCATCAGCATTTTAATCTCACTGGATTCAAGAAGTTTACAAGGATGTAAACTAATTGGCAGTTTTAACAGAGATTAGTTATTGTGTTTAATGTTTTCAATCAGTTTTATGAACACCTATAGCAACAGGATGGAACAGCTCAACAGCCATAAGAGATGCTTTTGTGAAAAGTAACATACTGTACAAGCTGACTTGACCAGCAGATGGCAGAATAGAGCTGTAGTTTAACACTACAAATCATCTGTTGTCATTCTGCACAGAATAATTATACTCTCATAAATACGTAATTTTCAGTTAATCAAGGAGTTAACTACCTAGCAGTAGTGGATATTAGCTTTCTCTGCAGGCCAAAAGTTAACACAATTGTATCATTAAAAGTTAGTAAATATAATGTTATTGTTAAAATAAACTTAATAATATAAATTTACAAAATTGTTAGATGTCAGTAACTGTCATAACCATAAAGCCACTATTTGGTGAGTGACAACAAAAGTAACCAATCAAAATTGTATTAGTAGTAACATTAGTAGTGAACATTTGTGAACCTGTTGGGTTCCACTGCACATCAAGAGAATTATCCCCCAAAAAATTGGTTTTCTGTATTCGAAAGATGCTGTAACCGCCAAGCGTAACAATCAAAACAGTTTTAGCAGTTTTATGTATTCTTCATTTCGACTGTCGTGCTTTAAATGATCAATGAGTGGAGTGAAATGAAGAACACTGGTACAATGGAAGTCTGTAAAAACAGTTGTTTTTTATTGGAATGGATCACAGACACAATACAGCCCTGCTTTGTTCTAGTTTAGAAAAATGCCAATGCAACAAACTCGCAAAACCAATTCTCCTTCATATCCTCTGCTTATTAAAAAACAATTATTGATTTCAATAACGCCAGTTCAAGCATTTACACGGTATAAATGAACTCTGTGTTGTATCAGACATCTTCCACGGCAATTTCAACTTCAGCATGCAAAGAATCTGAACATTTAGTTGCGTGAAAACAATCAGTTAAAATCAGTAACAAATTAAAGGTTAGATTTTTTAAAACAATTATCTTTATTTCAGGTATCTCTAACTTGAGTGACTGGAAACTGTCTGGTGGAAAAAGAATCTCAAGCAACAACCTTTGCAGGTAATAAAACAAAAGAAACGGCACAATACCTGAAAAGTAGTAAAGATCAAAACACCACTGTAGTTAAATATAACAAACTCAGCATTTACAATAAATATTCCACATTTACATTCAAGCTTTCCCTCTCTGTTTACACTTAAATACATGATGAACATGGATCATCCATGTCCATCATCTGTCTCGAAAATTGCACATTGTCTTTCACAAATCCTAAAACTCATATTCAAACGTCAGGATTCAACAGCAAGTCATCATTCACCCACAAATTCATAAATTGTTGTCAGTTTACAGTCAAGTCAAAAAAAATCCTCTTTATAAATATCGATAGAACTTCACAAAGCCCACACAGCTTTATTAAGAGAGTATAAGGTCGTAATATTATGAGATTTTACCAGAATGAAAGGGTTTTCTTTGCTGGTTGTATCCCCAAAAATGATTTATTCTCAAAACGTTATGACTTTTTTTCTAGCTAAAACACAACGTTATTCTTGTAATATTTCAAACTTGTTCTCAGTTTCAACTTCGTTCTCATAATATTACAACTTTATTCTCGAAATAGTTTTTCCTCAATATGGCCATTCTACTCAATCGTAGACAAACAGCATATTATGAATTTCAGAAAACACAGGGGCTTCATCACATTTAACATTCAACTGTCAAATGTCAAGAACTTGAGTAAAAGTTTACAAATTAATTCCTGGGATTCAATGAACACAACAATTTGATGAGAGAAAACAGCAAATGAGGAGGGTGGATTTTTCCTTTGGAACTTCAAGGCTTATCAGCTTGGACAGTCCAGCTCCTCAGTGCCCATGAACTCCCCTAATATGTGGTCATGTTGACCATAGACAGGCTCTAAATATGGATGTCCCTCCATACAGTGCACTTGCCTTGACCTTTCTAGGCGTCTCTGCTCAAATTCCTCTGGCTCTATAACAGCAGTTTGAATGATAGCTTTCTGAGCCATGGGGGAAAGAGGCACTGGCACAAAGCTGTGGTAAACAACCAGAGGTGGGGTCAAGACCTCCATGGGGGAAGCCTGGGGAATAGCCCCCTCTGTTGGCTGGACTGGCAGCTGCACGTAGCTTCCTGTTTCGGGATCAAAGAAGGTTTTTGTCTTGACTTGTATGGGCATGTCGACGAAGAAATACTGCCCCGAGTCTGGATCCTGGAGGATCTTACGTTGGGTCATAGGGAACGACTGTGCGACAATGGCGTGCTCGATGCTGGACTGGCGTGAAAGCTGGCTGGTGTGGCTCGACTGGCGGGACAGAGTTGGAGGGTGAGATGCTTCAGTGCTGTACGCATCAATGCTCTGACTCCTCCTCACTGGGTTGTCTCGGCTCGCCTTGTCTCTGGTTCGGCCTCTCTGCTGGATCCCATCCATGATGGATTTCTCAATGCGCTGCGTCCGTGGATCAAACCTCTCGTTCGCTGACATATCGGCACTAAGCCTGCGTTCCACTTTATCTCCCAGGTATCTATCAATGCTCTGCGACCGTTGGAATGGCCTGTCCGACATGGGGCTGACTTGAGCTTTGTACACAGGTACGTTACTGATGACCCTATCAGTGCTGTAATGTCTTTTGGACTTGTCTCGAATGTGTCTGTCGCTGCTGCGGCCTTGCCTTTCTGTTGCAACACTGGGTAGTGCTTCTTTGCTCTGCTTGTTGCTATCCGCCGACTTGTTGCTCCGTCTCGGAGTATTGGGGTTCATCTCTGTTCTGCCTTGATGGTGGCCTTCGCTGTTGTGGGCTCTGTTTTCATGGAGTAGTTGCTCACTTCCTTCACGGTTTGTTCTACCATGGTGATCCTCACTCTGATGGTGGTGCTTTCTCTCGATGCTCTTGCTATTCTTACTGCTGCTGCCACTTTTTTGCTCAGATTTGTCAGCCTTGTGTCTGTCTGCTCTGTGCTTGCTGCTGCTTTGAGATGACTTGTTGGGGGACTTCTGGGCTTCCTCCTTCTTGATTCTTCTATTCGTCAGCTTAATGGCTTTGAGAACAGCCTTGTCAGATTTGGGTAAGACAATGGGGGGTTTGGATAACCCAGTTTGGCTTTCATTTCCACTGTAGGTGGATCCGGAGCCTTCGCTGAGAACCTTGGACACATCACGCTCTCCTGGGACTCCTGCGCTCATTCCCATCTCAGCTGTGCTGGTTGTTACGCTCTCCACCCCCTCAGATGATGGACTCACTCCAGACAACCTGTCTTCCTCCTGTGGGACAGTGAGGAACTGTCCAAGTTGGGGTTTCTTTGGGATTTCATTTAGTAGATTTGAAGGTGAAAGCAGCAGAGGAGGCAAATGGTTGGTTACAATCTCTTTAGGTGTGAAGGTTTCTGCTGGAGGTAAGGTGGTATCACTGGTAGTGGTCTCATTAACCAGTGTGAGCTCTGGGTTTTCCTTTGCTTGATCTTCTCCCCTCTCTGAACCACCCAGACTACCTCCCAGTAACCAAGGCTGTAGTTTCTTCTTCGGCTTAATATTAAAAGTGTTGTCTTTGACTTTAAATAAAGACGGGGTTGCCAAAGTTGGTGAGAACGTGTTCGGGGGTGATGTTGGTGTCATTGGAGTTTTTTCATCATGAGTTAAACTTTCATCTGCAGTGATATTGTCTCTGTCCTTGCTGTCATCGTCGGGCACTTCTGGCTCTTTTTGAAGCGCTGCTATCGCTCGCTTCATAACCTCTGACTCACTTTCATGATCACTCAAAGAATAATATTCCACCTCAGTCCTGTCCAAATCGTGTTTCATGTTTTGTGGAACATTCTGCATTCCCTCCTCCACCTCTCCGATCAAGTTCTCCAGTGAGTGGTAAAGGTTGGACTCAGTCTCAGTGTTTCTGTGCAGTGCGCTATCTGCAGAGAAGTAAGAGGATTTTGAGGACAAGCTAGCTTGATCAGGTGGGCTCTGATTGACACTAACACCATTCACGAGTAGTAAAGGTGATATTATGTTTATGGGCGTTTCACTGACGGCCTCTGTATCTACATTTACTTCCTCAGTGTGTCTATATGTTTTGTCCGATTCCTCTTCTGCAGCTATATTCTTGTTTACTTTGTCATCTGGTGTGATTAGCAGATGGTCCGGTCTTAAAGGGGCCTTTCTCTTTACCTTGCATGCTTCCTGTGACTTTGCATTGCTGTTTTCAAAGGCGGTTTCCCCTTTGGCGCCCACTGTCTGTAAATCAGTCGGCTCGTTTTCATCTCCCTTGAACTTTGGTGACAAGTGCAAGCTATTTTCAGATTGTAGGTAATTTGAAGATGAGATGGGCTCACATTTAATTGCATGAGGAGCTTTGATGGATTTTGAATTTGCATTAATTACCAAATCCCACATGTCTTCATCAGAAAGTTGTTCATTTTGAATGGGCAGAGTTTCTTTTGTGAACTGGTCACTGTCTTCTACTTGTTTTCCTGAGCCTGTCCTCCTCATCTCATTCAAGCACACCTCACCATTTTCATATTTCACAACTTCGTCCCAGGCATCCTCATCTACTGCATCATTTGAAATATTTATTTCCTTAGTAGTGCTGCCGTCTCTTCTATTGCCTCCTTTTTTACTCCTCGGAGGAACAGGCGGAGCATCTAACTTTGTGCTTCCGATTTCATTACTCAGACTTTCACCACTGTCTTCAGACACCTGTCTCGCTACATGTCTGAAATCCACCACCTCTGATTCATAGCTAGGATTATCAGTTTGTTTATCAATAACATGTTTAGTTTTAAGGAGTGGGTCTAGCTCATTGCCAACCTTTTCCGTGACAGGTAGAACTTTCCTACCACTTAGTCTGTGAGTCTCACCATGTCTAGGCTCGGTTAGTGACAGAATCTGCCTCACGTGGTTGCGGTCTCTCAGATCGCATAACCTCTCCTTTAGATCTTTCTCATTTAATGCAGAAATGCTGCCATTTTGTCTTTCCTTGCCCTCCATCATTGAATCATTCATTGCGTTTTGACATTGCTGTCCCCTTGTTACATAACTTTCATCGCTAGCGTTCTCATCAAATGTCGAATCATCGTCTCTATCGTCGAATTTATTCCTTCGCTTCTCCCTCTCTGAAATGATCTCTTCAAGTGCCATTTTGGCTTTGTCATAATTGTCATTTAGAAGTGCTTTGTTTACCATGACGTTAGTGTTTTTCTTTGTGAAAGCCTCCTGCTTTCTCTGTTCCTTCTCTGTCTTGGAAAACACATCTCTCTTAGCTGATGTGTTCCCTCTCATAGATAGCATGCCCTTCTTTATATTACGAAGCTCCCTTGAGATCAAATCATTCTTCGCCCTGGCCTCCTCATCAATGTTAATAATCCCAAACTTGTTCCTGGTGTTGTCAAGTATGCGATCGCCAAGCTTTGCTCTCTGCAGCTCTTTCAGAGCATGCAAATCATTCATAATATGCTCGCTATCTCTCGTTTGTCTTAGTGACGTCATATTCTCATCCATCTCTGACCTTGTACTCACATTCGGATCATGTTCCTCGTATTCCTGTCCTTGATCATCATCCGTCACTGCACATCTCTGATTTTTTATGTAATTGTTCTGTCTGGCTGAGAACACATGTTTGCTCTTTGCTTGTTTTGGGACAGATTCATTTTCTTTCTCTGGTAGATCTAGTTTCGCATCCACTGAATTACACCTACTGGGTTTGTCAACATTATGTGTCTGATGTCTGTCAAAAGCAAATTCAACATCAGATTTTGCAAAATTTCTCTTTGGAACTGGCGGTGGCTCTTTCTTGACAGGATTCTTGCCAACCAGTGTTGTACCAGTTGATTCATTTCTACTTTGAGAGAAAACATTGTTGTTTTCTGATAATGAACCCTCCCTCTTGTTGCTAACCTTTTCCTTTGAATAGGCGACCTTCTCATCTACTTCTCTCTCTTTCATTTCTTCTACGTCTGAAATTGGCTTATTGATGCTCTCTGGCTGAGTCGCAGATAGAGCTTTGTTTTTCGCTGAATTAATTGCTTCCCTCGCTGCTCTGATCACATCCATTGTGCTCATGGTTTGGCCACTAGCCTCTTTTTCCTTAAAAGCAGGCTGAGCTCCAGAGTCTATTTCTTTTGTGTCTTTCACCAGCTGTTTTGCTTTGTCTGGTAAATTTGTGAGTCTTTTCCCTACCGATAAATTTGATGACAACCTCTCGTTCTCAATGGCACGGGGTGAAATTATGGGTGTTAGATCTTTGCTGACATTTAAAGTGTTTGGTAAAGGCCATGTGTTTATTGGCAGTGCTGTTGGGGAGAGTTCTTTGTTGAGCATTAGTGGTGAAAGTTCATCTGTCACAGTTAGTTGGTCTGTGTGTACAGGAGCAACAGTGCTCGCAGGAACTTGAACATATTTCAAATCACTATCAACAGGGTTGGTTTTCTTGTACAAATTCAGAGAGGGGTAGATTTGCTTCTTACCCATGGGGCTCCTGTTCTTTTTAGGGCGTGTAAAGGGGGACATCGGATTCTCCTCACCATTACCAGCCTCCTTTTTGGTTTGCAGTAGATTTGATAACAAATAGTCAACTGATAGAGGCCTGTTAGTATCATTGTTTGTAAGACCAACAGTTGGGCTGCTGTCGGGTTCCAAGATAGGACTGCAAACTGTCTGTCCACCTCTAAAGATGGCAGGGGTGTTAAAGCCAGATGCATTGCCCTCAGAGCCAGCATGTGGATGCTTATATTGATCTGATTGTGGAGATTGGATGCCACCATCAGGCAACACTATAGTTTTGAATTTAGGCGGGCTGTAACGGCTTTTAACCCTTTTCCTGTTGTCTTTGAGGTTGAAGAGGATGCTAGAGGCAAGGGATTTGTAGCTCTCCCGCTTGACTGGAGGTTCAGGGGTCACTTTGACCTCAGAGTGTGGTCTAAGTGGAAGGTCAAGGGCAGAGGGCGAGAAGACTGAGAGGATCTCTGATGTTTCCGTTGGTTGTCTGGAGGGAATGAGAGGAGTCATCAGTTGGCAGATGCTGAATGGAGTAGAGGCCAAAGAGCTGACCTCCTCTATCGCTTTCACCTCCACAGATTTAGGCTCCTTTTTGACCAACAAAAGAGTTTCATCAACCGTCTTTGAATAATTGTCCTGACTTGGTATTTCTGGCTGATTGACTGGAATTGCACTTGTTGCCCTTGACCTGTTGCGCCTCCAGGGGGCAGTAATCCCATCTCCTCCCTCCGAAGAGCACCTCTTCTCAGCCGGAGTAGCTGAGGGCTTTGGCAGGACCTTTGGTGGAGGAGGGGGAGGGATGGGTTTCGGAGCAGTGGGAGGAGGGGGCTCTACTGCTGCTTTCTGGCATGACTGCTCCTCCACTGTGTGCAGAGTCTCTTTTCTGTGTGCATCTGTCAGTTCCTTGTAAAATGGCAAGTCGAACCATTTAGGGATTTTATCTGTGGGACGAATAGATGTTACTGTCTCCTCTTGGCCAAAGGGGAAGTGTTTAAAATCTCTCCAAGTTTGGAAAGGGCTTAACTCACTGTGGAGGAAAAAGTTTTTGATGTTAAGTTTCCTTAGTTTGACAGTGGTTTTCCCGTTTTTGATCTTTGAGGATTTCCCTGAGGGCAGGGCAGCATCTTTGCCTGTTTTGTTAGATGAACCACCGCCAGAGTGATGTTGATGATGGTTCTTGTAATGTCCCTCCCTCAGATTGGGGTGATAATCCGTGGAGAATTCCGATAACTCCTTTTGGATGCTGCGAAGTGCTGACTTATCCCATGATTCCCCATTAGAATCCATAATACCTCCATTTTTGATTAACATCCCCTCACAGCTTTCCTCTGTGGCACTCAATGCCTTAAGGAAAGATGTCATGTTGGACATATTCTTTTGCTGCTGCTGTTTCCACGGCTGGGGATTATTTTTGTCACACTTCTTTTGCCCGTGCTTTTTAGATTCCTTATGATGAGTCTTTTTAAGAGGCTCCCCTGCCAAGGGTTTATGGCAGCTGAAAGGTGAATATCCATACAGCAACTCATCATTATAAACTGCGTCATCTCCAACGCAGAGACTTCGGAAGGCTCGGTCAGTGAGAGTGCTGACCTCCCGGTCCGTCTCATCCATGAACACGTCAGTGAAGCCATTGGGGAAGCGATGGTGGAGCATGCTCCCCCCCCGATGGCTCACATGTCGCTTTTCCACACAGCTCATGATGTCAACAAGTGTCTTTCTGTCTTGTGCATCACCAGTCTTGTCTCCTCTACAGCTGCTGCAGCTCTGCAGCTCTGCAGCTCTGTAGGTCTTTTGTTGGTTTTGCAGCTCAGGTTGATGTCAGGGAAGTCGCGGCATATGAAAACCTCCTAAAGAGAAAAATAAAGAGTGAAATCAGTAACAGCGTTAAAAGGCTTTGGCTTTAAACATACTCACTGAGGTGCACAATATGATGATTATATGAACACCTCAATGGTTTAATGGCATGCAAACGGTTATTGAAGTGATTACTATAAATGGTTTTGAACTCTGGGGTTGCCCTGATGACCTTTATGTACATGACATGTGCCGGCTTCAGCCGTGGTGTCACTATGCAGGCAACAGACAAACACTTCATACCATGCACTTGTCTATTTTTAACACTGTGTGGAGCTATGAGAACAATCCTGACTCCATTTACAGGAAAAACCTTATGAAAATAAAGTAGACATTTTCCATTGTTTATGTTCTGTGCAGGGCCCAAGATTCATGCTGGTCCCCTTCAAATGCCTGTATACCTTTTTCACATCCAATAAAATTGTGTGGTTATTATAGAGACGGATCTTCTGCAAAACTCTCGAGCAACATTCATGAAGGTTTACTGAAGTGCAGGAAATGCAAGTAAATCATCACATTCGTCACAGTGTACCTCAACAGCAGCTGCTCTACTGTAGCTCTCTTCAGCTATCTGGGTGACGGCCTAGAATAGCTCATTAACCCATTTATATGTCCTGACCTAGGAGCATAGCCACTGGCATATAACTCATCTCTTCAACAATCCACACAACCATGACTCTCCTTATAAGCAGATGACATTGACTGAGACAAATATAAATATAGACATTACATGATTTAGAGGCATATTTGATTGTGTGCATTACATTTTTTTTATTTTTTTTACAGTTTGTTCAATACAGTTATAGTAGCCAAGCTTTCCATTAGCCTTCATGCTCACGGTCAAGAATGATTTGAAGCAACAAAAACAATATATATGTTATCATAATAATTATTGTTAATTATTGTTTAAAATTGATGAGACCTTTTGACTTTACTGTATCTTGCTCTTAGCTTACAGAAGGCTGAGGCTTTCCATCAGACTCTGGACCACAGATCAAAACTAGCAACCCAGGTTAGATTACTTGAAACTTGTGACTTTACTGTATCTTAAGACTAACATACAAAATGCTTTTACGCTCTATTAGAGTGGTCGGCAACAACTTTCCAGCTTTCATAACAGATAAGTCAGCAACCACCCATCGACATAAACATATTATTATTATTATTATCATTGTTATTATTATTGAAACCTAACAAGGCAGGTTCAATTGCTAGAACCTAGCCATGTTACTGTATCACACGACTAAAGTACAGAATGCTTTGACTTCCCATTAGACTCTGGTCACCATTAGTCTTCCAACTCGCATAACCACAGATAAGTTAGCGACCACTCGCCATCATCATTATAATTATTATTATCAATAAAACCCAACAACCCAGTTTAAACGGCTAGAACCTAGTGTCTTTACTGTATCTTTAGACTAACTTACAGTATTTTGGCTTTCTATTCGACTTTGTTTGCCAACAATCTCCCAGCTCCTATAACCACAGATCAGTTAGCAACCACGGTACTTTCCCAGCATCTGCTCGTGTATTTATACCCAAGGAATGAAGCACCCCAGTTAACTTTACTGTATGAAGACCACCTATTTGAATATAAGTATATAATTTCCCCAAATATTTCTGGGATTATTACTGTACAGTAAATGATATGGCAGTATTTATGTCTAATGATTTAATAATTTCTGTAGGTGCAAAACATAAAACTATATTATACTCTGTCCAGTGGCCTTCAGTACGTTCCTTGTCTTTGTAAACATTGATATCAACACACGGCTCCCTCACCTTGGTGATGGGTCTCTCTCATTCTGAGGGTGAGGGTCTTCTCTAGACTCGGGTATCAAACAAATCCTCAGGGTAGAATCAAAAAATCCAGTGAGGTACCACCTGCCGAGCATGAAGAAATCCCAATTAGCGGTTGCCTTTCACGGTGAACAAAGTTTTTCTGTTGAAGTTATCAAACAAAGAAAACTCACCAAAGTGAGTCAAGCCCTCAGATCCATGTTTAAAATGCACTGGTGTGGGCAGGCTCCTGATAGCAAGCTCAGAAGATACCAAAATAGACGCACAAGTCGCTGTGGCCAAACTGAGCAGCAACACTGGACGCTGGTGGTTCGCTCACGTTGGAATAAGCAGTGGGTGTCGAGTGGCAGGGCAGCAGGATGAAATGGACACTGTCATTGGTTATTTTTGTATCTGAGGGCTGATAGGTTCCCACATGGGCCCTCTCTTTAATGTTTGGCACCTTAGACGACAGTGGACCTTCATGTCAGTGACGATGAGGCATCTATCAGTTGAATGTTGGTGGAGACAGTGCAGACAGGGTGGAGTACTCACCTGGTTTCCAACACTACTGGTTCACATTTAGCTCCTGACACATTTAGCCTTTGTCACCCAGGGAAACAAGGTCTCTGATAATAGCCCATTGCATCACCCATCTCCAAATTAGTGGGACAGTCCCCGAAGCTCCACTTGGGAGCTGGAGGCGGATGTCTGTGGACTGATATGACTTTGGTGGGGCTGGGATGATTATTGTTGTTCCAGCTCTGTTTACAAGGTCATGTGGCGGACATGAACGTGTGTGACTGGGGATGTCTAGTTTTAGGACCAATGCAGCTGCTGTTGCCGTGAGATTGAGTTGAAATGGAGAGGGCATATTGTTGACTTGCTGCCCTGTGCGATTCATAGGACGTCAGTGGATGAGGTCACATGTCAAGGACGATCCTGTGCTTTCCCTCAATGGAGAAAGTGGAGTGATTAAGAAACACTGTGTGGGCTCAGCTTGTTTTTGTACCTATCATAAGAGAGAGAGTGCTTATTTACCGTCGCTTATCCTGCAACCTCTTTCATTACATGAGTTGTTAGTTCATTTGTTCTTTATTTGTAACTTATATGATCACCAGACTTCATCAGGCTGTTTTTTTGTATTACATTGTTCTGTTGAGACATCCTGGCCCCAACAGCAACTCTATGGCTGTGTCTCAAACTGGATACACTATACATGTAATGTGCTGTATAAAGAGTAGAGCGTGATCATGTCATATGAACATTTACACATTTAGGATGGGCTTGTCTAAAATAGTGCTTCAACTTCTTTTGCAGTAGATGCCAAGTTAACAGCACAACTATTTTCAGCTTGTGATTTACAGTTTGTTAGGTGAGCAATAGCTATCTGTACTGTAATGGTGTCTTCACACCGAACGCAACACAAATATGAGGTGCGTTGAGATTACATACAAAGTCAATGCAAGACACGTCTAGATGGGAATTTGTGTGGAGAGCCCCGGGCGTCGTGTTTGACACAACGCGTCTGATGTGAAATATTTGTACTCAGGCCTCAAATTCGCGCGACGCGATATCGCGTCATCCAATCAGTGCTGAGAATGAAACTCAGCGGACTCAATCCTGGCACCGACCCGAGCTAGAGGGTCATCAAACTGGTCACACATTCATACAGTGCATCTATGTGTTGCACTTTCTCTGCCATACATCGCTCACAAACTGCCAGGCAATGTAGGGTTCAGTGTCGTGCCCAAGGCATGTGGAATGGGGGAGACATGGATTGAACCTCCAACATTGTGGTTAGTGGACGACCCGCTCTAGCTCCAGTGCACCTCATAACTGCACGATTGTGCTGAAAATATCTTTAAGGTGGCCGGGTGTGTGAGACCTGTCAATAAGGACATGTGACCTGGCTGTTTAAGAAGAGGGAGAAGGTGTGTGTGTGTGTTAGAAGAACATGAAGTGCATGAACATGCAGAGAGTGAGCGACGGGAGTCAATGTTGCATTTTTGAATGATGATAGCTCAGGGTACAGCATACAAGGCTGTGTTATTGTGTTCTGGGATGTTCGCCCCGCAAACACGGCATTGGCTTTCCTACTTGAAAGTATTCTGAACTTGGCATAAAGAAATCTGCGAAGCTGGAGAAGTAGCAGTTTGGAAGTATGCAAATTGAGGCACGGCACGTGTGACTCCATGGCCCCCCTAACATCCATATGGCTGTGCTCCATTAAGGTGCCATTTTTAAGCCTGTCTATTCCTGTCATGTTGTATTTCATAAGGTAACAGCCTGCCGCTCTGCTGACTGCACCCTCCACACTTCAGCTAATCAATCACACGCTAACTTTGCACGTTAGCAACATGTGCTCTTTTCTGCAAAACTGCTCCACACATTTAGCACATTTCTGCTCATTAGACAGATGCTGTACACTTGTATTATGTCTCAATTAAAGTGCATGAAAGTGGTTTTAAAGATCAAACTTAAATTTGGTTTTAACTGTGGCACTGTAGATGTTGTGTAACATGGTGTTTTTACTTTAAACAAGGAAAAGTCCTGGTATTGTATTGTATTGTATTGTGGAGATAGAATTACTTTCTGAGCAGTGTTGGAATATCATGTTGTGAGCAGAGACACTGTGAGAGCATATTTCTTTTACTGTCTTCACTCAGGTCTCACCCAGAATTAGGGCCTCACATGGACCGGCGTCCTCCTCCCTCCTCCCCTCCCACCAGACCTCCTCCACCAGCCTGTTCCTCACCTTTCTCAGTTTCTCAGAGCTTGTTTTAGCTAACACATGGTTATTCCACTTTTTTCTTATTTCTAGACTTTGGCCTTGTTATTTCCTTGGGTTGGATTTTGGGGATTTGGATTTAGGCTATATCTCAGCTGTTTGCACTTTGAGTTTATTTGTTCCTGTTTTACTTTGTAGCTTCTTTCCTTGTGTCTCTATCTCTTGTTTTATGTCCTATTTTGGGAAACAATGAAACACTTCGTGCATGCCCACTGTAATGAGCCTTCACCAGAAACAGCAATGGCAGCTACATACCTGTTTCTTTACGTTTGGTTAGCACTGCTAGGTGTAATTACAAGTTTGCGGTCACATACATCTGCCTCACCAGATAAAAGCAAAGATATAAATTTAATTTGATGATCTACTATTGTTTGGGTTTTGAATGAAGCATTCTCCAAATGTTCTTCTCTGGTATTTGACCATTTGATCATTGATGTAGACTTTATCTCCACCTACTGGCCCGACATGCTTCTTTGAGCCTTTGTTATGATTTTTGTCGTCTGGATGGAAATATTTTGGAAAACTAAGGTTGTGTGGATGAATAACGCTTTTAAAAATGCAGGAGAAAATATCAGGAAATATTTGCAGTAGCTTTGAAAAAACCCTCAGTAAGTCAGTGAGCTCCTCACTCTTCTTTGTTGATTTTTCTGTTCAGTTAAGCATGTTCTTGGTTTTGCTCGTACTCTTGATGGTCTTCCTAGTTTTTCAGCTTTGCTTTCTGTTGTTATCTATTGTTCCTGTTTCTTTTGAGTTTGGACTCTCAGCTCTGAGGTTTTCTTCGGACACAACTATCTAAGTCTTTTCAGTAGAGCTCACAGGACAAATCACAGGTGTCCTGTGCATCATGGCTCATTCACACAAACCTCAAATATAACAGTTTATAGCACAATAAATGAAACATGTGTCATTGTCCATTATGTCCATCACTTTAGCCTTGGCCTATAAATACATGCAGAAAGAGAAATGGAAAAAAACAGATTTATAATTATCTGTGAGAAGACATGTTTGGACAGTTGACACACAACAGACACCCAAGAATGAAGCCAAGCACAGCGGGCACAAAACCCAACTTTTGTCTGTGCCGCTATGACTGACACCCACATGTGTTTTGTTTGGCTGCGGAGCCACGAGGAGCGAGCGAGCAGGCTGGCTCATGCCCCCCCATAACCACTGAGAAATGGGACAAGCAGGCAGAGGCAGATAACTGGCCTCAAGCACTGACAGGCCATTAAACCCAGGTATGGGAACTCTGGGACAGCTGGGGCATACACAGTAGAAGATATGAAGAAGTCCATGACTGTGTTTACATGGACAGCAGTAGTCTGACTATTGACCTTATTTTGAATAAGATATTATTTAGATTATGATGTTTACATGAGTTGCTAAACGAATGTTCCATTCATATCCCCCTTTACAAAGCATAGTCTAATTATGAGTATGACTTATTCACGTTACAGTCATCAGAACCTGCTGTTTACATGGGAGTGTTTTATTCAGACTATTGTCTTAGTGGGGTTAATATTGGAACATTGTTGTCCTTGTAAATATGTCTTGTAGCTTCCTAATCAATGGACGCTTTAGACGCCTCTTAAAAGTAAATTTCACATTTAACTTTCTTTTCTTGTTGAAATGATAAACATTGGCATTGCAAAATTTGAACGACTTGTCAAGATGTTAGCCATGGAGGAAAATCAGTTGCCAAATGAACTAACACTCTCAGCTTCAAGGTATTTCATTGCATTGGATCCAGCTTAGTTTGAGTGGAGTGGTTGACCGATGATATTCTACGACAGTAATAAATCTATGGAGTGTCATGTTAGCGGTTGCGATATGTGACCACTCGAACGTCAACACTGGCAACATGTATCTAAGAGTTTCAGCCAGTATCAGTGCCAAGCGCTCGCTGCAGCAAACAGTAAACAGTCCGTGCATGTAAAATGTAGGAGAAGCTTCGTGATCTTGATACAACAACAACAAGAGACGCAAAAACTTATTGCAAAAGTCCAAGACGTTCCTGGAAGACGTGTGAACTTTCAAAGAAGCTGAAGGAAGGAACAACCGTGAAACACACCACGTCTTTTGCAACAGAGCACTCTCCCACTAGAGACCAACCAGTAAGTAAAAGCTTTCAGGCAACACTTCAGATTACAGCCCACAACTCACAGCACAGTTAAACCAAATGTATCTTTTATTAATAATGGAGTACCATTTATCCTACAGTACAAATACACTGAAAACCTAAACTGTAAATATCTTTTCCTTCTTTCTTTAGTAAATTTTAAACTCCTGGGTTTCAACCTTGTGAAACAATCATTTCATTCCCCTTTCTCTAGGCCCTAATCCCCACATGATCACATCTCTGTTATATTTCCTTTACATATTTCTGTGATTTATCAGGGTTTTGAAGTTCTTTGTGATTTGATTTTTCTTTGTGTTGGAATCAGTTGCAGAGCCCGGCACTCTGTGTGTTTTACTTGGTCTGTCAGACTTCTTGGGGGTGGATCAGCTGCTCCATGCTGAGTGAGTGGAGACATGTTAGAACGATGGGGTTCTCTTAGCTGTGAGTGTCATGATTCTGCTCCAGTTTAAGGTCTTTTAGAACGTTTTTGGATTCTGTTGCAGGTTCCTTAAGTTAAGTTATGTTATCATCCTTGTGTATCTCTGACTCTGTTAAGTTACCTTTAGTTATCCCTCATTTCCTGTTTTATTTTGACCTTCACTTCCTGTCTCATTGTTGAGCTGTGTCTCAGGGCCACATAAACTGCTATTTAATTTCTGTAGCCCCATACTTACCTGAGCAGGAGGTATGAGCCAATGAGTGAGTGAGTAGGAGAAGATTAAATGCCAGTCAGTGATCAATAAGGAAGAGAGTAGGAGGCTGCAGTTTTCATATTTTTGCTTGTTATGGCCACAATTAAGATGTTAAGATTCTTCCTCTGTTTGTCAGGACTTTGGTTAATACATTTTCTTGAGCACCACAGCTCATGACGGCTTGATGAGTTTTGTAGCACTTTATACATCCGAATGTGATTGTATTTATGTTGGAAAGATGAATTTGTGTCAGAGGAGATCATTTGAATAAAACATGTTTTCAAATGAATGCCGAGTGCAAGGGAAAAACACCCAGTTACATCATAAGAATCTTGACATACAACAACAGTCAGAGCGATGCAAATCTTTCAGTCAGCAGCAGCTTTGAAACCCACAACCTCAGGAAACGGCTTGGTGTTTTTATTCATCAGAAAAGACTCTGCACTTGAAGACGTCGGCAAAAAGTCATGAAAGCATTTCGGCCGTGTGGGTGTTTGTCAGCCGTGATCAGGGCCGTCCTCATCACTGGTGAGTAAAACTGTTTTTCTGTTTAACACTAAATAGTGCATGATGCTCCTGAACATGACACGGTGATTTAAGATGCGATGAAGTGATCAAAGCAACACATGAATTGGATATTGGGATAACATTTGCCTGTGAGCTTTTTGATTATATACTCGAATTCGCAGTCTAATAATAACACTAATGCAAGGATGATGCAAGGATTTGGTTTAGAAGGCGAATAGTTTTCAAGTGAACAGTTAAATAACAGCACGGCAGTTGTCTTTAACTTGTGTGAATTAGAAAATCAGGGCTATAACAGAGCAGAGCAGCCGCAAGAAACTGAAAAATATGTAAAAGAGAAGAGCTTTATAGGGAATTCAGCTGTTTCAAATATTGTATATGGGGCTACATGGGTGAGAATCAAAGAGATGAAGCGGCTAACACTACTTCAGAATGAAATTACAACACGATGACATCGTGACTTCTGCACATATCCAGTCTCGTACTAGGTTTTGACCTGGTCCTTTTTAACTTTGACTTTGACATCTCACATGGCGACAAATATGATGCCTGAAAAGGTCACAGGTTTTCATTTGTCATTGTTTATTGATCAGCTGTTTTCTGCTGATGCTGCATTTTACTTCCGATCTCATTTTGCTGTAACAACAGGGCAGAGCTGCCGGAGGAATGTGCTTACTGAGCATATGCTCTGTCTCAACAACACCCTGCTCCACTCTCAGTCATACCTCACCTCCCACACTTCCACTACCCTGTGTTTTGGCTTCTGTACAGGAGCAGCTGAGTGCCTGGCTCAAGGGGCCCTTGGCAATAACTCAGTTATTTGGATTCATCCTTTTATGTGGCCCTGTTCAGACCTGGTCTTAATTTATTCGTGTACAATATGCAATCAAAAGTTAAGAGCTCCAAGTACAGGTGTGAGTGAGTGGGTGTCAGTGAGTGTATTGCCGTAAACAAAGACAGGTGATAACAGCAGTGGAATTAATATGTTATATCCTATACAAATAAAACACACGACTAAAAGTATATAAAAATAACATATACAAATAAGAACACAGTCATAAAAGAATGCAAGAATAAAAACACCAAATGTGTCACAAAAATTAAGCATGACATCAAATTACATAAATGGTGGGGGGGGGTGTGGAGGGGCTGAATCAACCGCCAGCGATACTGACACAGCAGAGGCATCGACCAAAGAGTGTGCATGACAGAGGATTGTGGAGTGAGGCATGTCACATGAGTAGAGCAGCGCAGCTTCCTGAACTAGCTCGCAAGCATCGCTCCATCTATAGTTACAACAACAGTATCAACGAAAGAGTATCAACTAATTTTTGTAATTGCCATAACTGTAATTTACCAGCAAAAAAAAGACCGAACTGAGAGGAGTTGATTTTTCTCTAGTTGTGATACATCGAAAATCCAAAGATATTTTGATGAACGGACGTCTTGGTAATTCACTTTGTTCTTCACATAATTAAATGAAGCTTTAAACTCCCGTTTAGAATACATGTTGGTTGTGGGCGGTATTTTCCTTTGATATTCAAGAACAAAAGGCATAGTGTAGGAAAAAAGCAACATTGTTTTTAGGCCATAGTCTCAGTGATGTCACTGCTTCTGTAAGAGCTGCTCTCTGTGAAAGTGAGTTATGTGTTTGTTGTGTTGCCTTTGTGGCAATATCATTATTTATTATACATTTTCTTGCCAAACTACAAAGGGCTTTATCTCTACAGCAGGGCATGTAGTAATGTAGGTAGAGTGAGCTCGCTCTTATCTGTGGTGTTGCCTCCTTCCTGTTGCTCTGAATAAACCTGCTTCTGTGGCCTGAAGACAACAAACTGTGTGTTTCAGCGTTTCTGCTGACGAGCGTGAGAGGAGATGGAGCAGATGCTGAAGAAGGACTAGGTGAGTCGACAGAGGATGCACCGAACAAAAACCCTGATTCCAGGTGACGTCATGACCTGCATATCAGATCGGGGACTTCCTGTTGAAACGCTTGTTCAACAATAATACTTCTGCAACAGTCAATTTTTTGTTTCCTTCTGTTATTTTTTTGCAAAACAGAGCAAAAGCTTTTGTAGGGGGAAAAAACTAAAAGACATTTAATGACTTCAGCCACAGTTGATGTGTTTAACTATCAATTTAATCAATTTGAGTATTGACGCTGAGAAGTCATCGGTGGTTTCTAGAAGTATGCACTCGGAGAGTTATTCATGTAATGCGTCAGATACATATACTATGTACACAGAGGTTTTCTGCAAACTGTTTACATTAAACACAGGTCAAATATCGATTCGGATACAGCTGGAAGGGATATTTGTTTCCATTAAGTAAGTGAGGTAAGATCAACCCTCCCAAATACATATTTTGATTCACAAAATCTGGCTCATTATCCAGATCTGCACAACATGTCGCCTGTTCATTAACACATACCTGATTTGTTTTAATGCCTCCACAATGGTGACAGCTGATGGTCGGAGGCATTATGTTTCCGGGTGGTCCGTACGTCCGTCCCATTCTTGTGAACATCTCCAGAACGCATTGAGGGATTTTCTTCAAACTTAGTACAAACATTCGCTTTGACTCGATGATGAACCGATTATATTTTGATGGTCAAGGGCGCCTTTTTTTGTGAATGCAATGTATCCGGAACTCAGTGGTTGGTGGAGGCATCAAACCGCAGTGCAGCAATTCAAAAAACTTTATGGATGTAAATAATTACTGTCATGCTTTGGCATATTTGTGTTCTGACGGCTCCCAACCCAGCGAGGGCCACCTCCAGTGTGTTTGTTGTTGTAGCGTGAAATGGCGTGACGTGTAAAGCGGGCGGTGATATGCAGTCTCATGTCAGCACTGGCTCGTTGACCAGCGGTAGTTCTAGACTCACCCCCCCCCCACCCCCCCAACCCCCCAGACGCTTCCTAGATGTCCGGGATTCAGATTGCAAACACGAGTGAAGCAATTTGACATGTTGAAAGTTGCAGGCTGACCACGGCTGACACCTTTATCTTTCCACGAGTAAACAAGTTTTGAAATCAAACATGTCTTGCTCTTTTTTTCCAACCCCACCCCTCCACATAGTTGTCATACACAGACACACACGCGCTGCTCAGGAGGGCTGAACACGAGCATGCGTTGGCCAAACCGATGCTCTGCTCTGCTGCCGATGTTGTTTTCCATCTAGTTTGTTGTTGACCATTTCCTGTCCCCTGATTTTTGTTGTCTTTTTTTCGTCCTTTTCTTTTTCCTTCCAGATTTTCAGTACGTTTTGATCGGCACTGGGATCGGCCTGTTCTTGTCTGCTGGATTAATTATCAGCAAGGTCTGCATGATCAGGAAACATGTGCAGGACAACAGCACAGGTGAGGCGATGATGGGCCAGCCACAATACAATATTTCTAAATTCTGCCTCTTAGATTGTTCTTGTTAGATTCTTGTATATTTCTATGTGTGTAAATCACAGAAATGTTATGAGACTTTTCTTCATGTTGATGTTGTCATGTGTCCTTCATACAGAGGCTGGTATGAGAAGACCCAAAGAGGTGAGATGATAACCTTCCAAAGGTTTTGATAATGATACTGACCTGATAATTACAAAACATTCAAAGCAAAAAAAAAGATGAATCCCTTGTGATCTTTTGTCTATTTTGTCCTCGACAATTGATGAATCCTCAATATTTCGTAATGACAACAACAAAAATCACATGTCTAACTTTCTTGTATCTGAATGCAAAAAATTCCCTTGACTTTTATTTACTCTCAACAAAGAAATTGAGCTGTTGCTGCTAATCAGAGAATCCCGTGCCGGCGAAGTCCACAGTCACGCGATGTTAAAGGTCAAGGAAAAGTGAGCCACAGGACGATGTGAACCCTGCTGGAGTGGCTTCTGGGTGAAAGGTCAACCAGGCAGCCCTGTTTTCACCTCACATTTTTGTCTGACAAACATCAAAATATGGTTTTGGTTATGGTTTAAACTCTTCATAATTAATGGCTGAAAAGAATTAGTCCCAATGGATTGTTGTTTAAATGTGTGATGTTTTGAAAAGCTCAATAAACAAGCTCTAGTCACTGAAGAGCCTGAATGTGTCGATCTGTTTATTTTTTATTTTTCTGCTCCACTGACTCACCTTAGCACCACTCAGCAGTGCACTTGAGGACTAACTAGCATTTCATACAGCGGCCACAAGGGGGCAACATTACCTCAAAGTAAGATAAAGCTTTTCAATGATTCTTTGTGCTTTGTTTACATCAGAACTTGAACAGAACATTTCTGATTGAGAGTTGATAACATATGAATAATGACAGTGTCAGTGTGCTCAGTTTCCTGGTACAGGATCCTGAACATCTAAACATTCTTTCCAATGTTTCTGCTCTTTCTCTTATTTCACCTGTTAGAGTGTTTCTTACCACTGAACATTACATGGGTATTACTTGCATTACAAGAGAAGGTGACGTTCAATGTGAACTTATACAACAGCACATGTGGCAGAAAAATAAGAAAATAAAAATTGATAATTTTATTTAGGAAAGATTTAAAAACAAAAATGCTGAGAAAAATCACAAATAATGATACACAGTGCAGGAGGAGGCAGAAAACCCAGTGGGCTTATTTTAAAGCCTCAATACCTAAATATTAAAAATTTGAAAAAAGATATTTTCCACCTGAATGGGCCCACTTGGACATTTAGCGTTTCCACACACAGCCCCTCCGGACTTCAGTGAATGTCTGAACGCTTATTTTCTGTGTTTGCAGGATGTGTACATTTGTAGCCATAGAAACTGCAGTGATTTGTACAACGTTATGTTTTCAGCTTTGTATTTCTCTTCAACTAAATGTCCAGAAATGTGATTTAGCTTTAAGACACAAGATCCTTTTGCGACCCAAAGTTTTATCGTCTGAATAATAAGCAGGAAAAACGCAGGAAAGTGTCTAGAGAAGTAATTTGTTGAATCCCACAGCGTTTCGCACTGAATGCTGTAGGTAACACAGCTTTGGTAAAGTGGGGACTTCTTTCTGGATAGATCAGTTTCATTTGTCGGACTGTCGCCAGACTGGGGGCACTTACGAGGCCCTGCGAGCCGCCTCCGCTATTATCTGCGAATCAAAAGTGTCCCAGGTCTCCACAGCGCTGCTTTCTGAGGTTTGATAAAAGCCAGAAGAAGTGTCCCAAAAAAACACGAGCTGACAGACTGTTGCACAGGGATTTACTGTGGGATCCAGTTACATGAGAGCAAAGATGATGGGGGATAGATGTAGAAACACACACACACACACACAACATTAACCCTTGGTTGCAAGGGCCAGTTTTCACTACTACGAGCAACCACATTGGTTTAGCACTTGCAGAAACTCTGGTATCCTGAAAATGACTCACTTTACCTGCCAAATTTGATCTACATAATTGATTTATGATTTAGATTGATTTCATTATTGTGTCCTGCCTGAAACAGGCTGCATTATTCAGTAAAGGTACAAATCAAGAAAGAAAGAAATAGAAGCATCGACAAACAAATAAACAAATAAACAAATAAACCATCCTGACGTTTTTTCCAAGATTTAGAAACAAAGGTAGAAACTTCTAATCAAGCAACCGCTCCATTCTGGCATCCTGAGTGCACCAGAACATTTGTGGATTTTTAACAGGTACTTCCTTTAATATAAATATTCTTAACTCATCCCAAAAATGGCCGTACGGAAGAAAACGTGATCCGTTGTCAACTTCTCTTCTCAATTCACACAGTTAACATTACCTGGGATGTTTTTAAAATCGAACTGCGGAAGGATTACTGTACTTAGCTGTTCAACCGAACACCCATGACTCCTCTTTAAGTTTATTATAACATTCGATTCTTCTAATTTGTTGGTTTCAACACAATATCTGTTCACCATTTTTCTTCAAACGGGGCAAGTAACCTTCTTCTAACTGTGTCCAAGCTGCAGGATAAATTATATCTATGTACATGTATTGCAATTTAGCAAAAAACTGCTTGAAGTTCTGTAGACCATCGAGAGTTGTACGATTTACTCCAAAGAAAAACTTCCTAATTGAGCCTGTTTTCAGACACATGGAGCAAACGATTTCATCTCCATCACTTTCATTGACAACTGATCTGCCCACACAGACTGCTAACCCCCATCCCCCCACTGTGTCAGCGTGTGTGTGTGTGTGTGTTTCAAAATAAACCCCCCCGGCTGAGGTCTGCGCCCACTCACCTCCACAGCTGGAAGTGTGATTTGCTCGGCGTCTATCTCAACGGCACACTCCTCCCCTCCGTCTTGCACAGGAAATTACATTTCACACTCACTCGCCAGAAGTAGAGGTGTGTGTGTGTGTGTGTGTGTGTGTGTGTGTGTGTGTGTGTGTGTGTGTGTGTGTGTGTGTGTGTGTGTGTGTGTGTGTGTGTGTGTGTGTTTGTGTGTGGTCCAGGTATTACTCATGTTGTGGGGACCTGAATCTGTTTGCACAGTCTCATTATAAAGTCTCTGAAGTTTAGGGTTAAAGTTAAGGTTAAGGTTAAGGTTTGAGTTTGATAAGGCTAAGTTTAGTTTAAGGTTAGGGTAAGGGGTTAGGCAAGTAATAACTACAGTTAGGGTCAGTGTAAACCTCCAGGAAATCAATGTAAGTCAATGTAATGTCCTCTGAAGTCATGGAGTCACGACTATGTGTGTGTGTGTGCGTGCGTGCGCCCTCCCCCATGCCCACTCTTCTTTTGTTTCTGTCTGCTCTGTGTGCATGAGCGAATGTTTGCGTGTGTGCACGTGAGTCTGCCAAATGTGTTTTCACTGTGACAGGAGGGGGGAGGAACGAGGAGGAGTGTCAAATGTTTCATATTACACTCCTCAGCTAGGAGTGGAAAAAAAGAGAAGAAGAGGAGGAGGAAGAGGAGGAGGAGGAGGAGGAAACCTGGGGCTGCTTTTCTTCAGTGGCATTTAAGTTGGAGTTTATTGAGGCAGCAGCCGTGGAAAATGAAGATCTCCTCTGTGGTGTTTGCTCTCCTGACTCAAGCACTTTTTGGAGGTAGGAGAAAAAAGTTTATTTTTTGCATCATACAGTACCTGAGTGGAAGTGGTGGAGAGAAATTGATGTCAGAAAAACGTTGCAGAAAGGATATGAGAATCAGGGAGGATGTTGGGGGTCATGGCTCAGGAGATGGAGAAAAACATTTTTGCCTGATAGGACGCTCTTTTAACTGCTGTAAAAGTCTTCAGTGACTGCTAGAATAAATATGCTTTACATTTTGGAGATTGCAGGGCGGGATGGCCAGAAAAAATAGAACGTTTTCCAGAGTTGCATATGTTTGCAGAGATGAGAGGGAATTCCAAAGTGAAAATTGGTGGTTTTCCTCTCAGTGTTTGTAAGTAAAACAGCTTTGAGTGTCGCATCTGTATTCATTCACAGTGATTCCGATGATGTGCTGTCAAAACAGCGATTTAAAAAACTGCATTTCACCAGCAGAATAACACGTTTCAACCCTTTATTTCACCCAAATGAAAGACAAAAACGTCTTACTTGTGTGACAGTGAGATGCCTTCGTTTCGTGGAAAATGTGGAGTATGAAATTGCTCAATGCTGGAGAAACAGATGTTTGATATATCGTCGCACAACACATTCGGCTATAAAGCTCGCTCCCTCGGTATTCGTCCCACGTATGGCGTCACAGGCCAAAGACAACAAGGCTGTCAGCGTGAGAGGAAAGAGGACTGCTGAGAAACAACACTCCCTGCCAGCCCCCGCACTCACAGAGGACATATAGCTTCCACTCCGGGAACAAACCTCCAATACATTAGTTGCACTGGTTATTGTTCTTTTCATGCTGTTTGGTTGAGCTAGAGAGTTCGGGTTGCTCAGCGAGGCATTAGCTGCCTCTTCTGGTAACACTCACCATCTTTAAACCATTAGGCTGCATTTAACTTCACTGTGATCTTCGGGGGCCAATTGGAAGTAGGCTGAGAAGTGTTATTAACTGGGTCAATACAAAGAAAACATTTACATGAAACTTTTCCTTACGTGTGAGTTTTTCCCCTCATATTTCACACAGAAAGAAATACACATAGAGAGTGAATCTAAACTCCATGAGTATGTGCTGATTTCTAAACTGGAGCCCATAACTTGACAGCTGTTCCTATTTTCCCCAAGTGATTTTTAAAGTTAGGCAGCAATTAACAGTTTAAAATTACAGTTTTTAAAGGTCCAATGTGTAGGCTGAGGTGACATTTAGTGGATAAGTTGCATATTGGAACCATGTAGGAGAACTTATCGTGGCGTAATTACGTGAGAGACCCTCTCGAGAGTCACTATTTAGCTTGTCCATTCTTGGCTACGGTAGAAACAACATGGCGGACTCCATGAAAGAGGATCTGCTATTGATGTAGATATAGAGGGCTCATTCTATGGTGACAATTATTACTTCCATGTGATTATAAACTTATGAAAACGTGATTATGATCATTATTCTGCTCTGTTTTTGCTTAATTTGCAAAACTGAGAATGCAATAAACTAGTAATGCTGTTTATTACAGTCAGAAGTTCTGGAGAGATTGAGTAAGTGGACCTTGAGTAGAGATTATTTAATTTGGCACACAGCTGCTTGGGGTTACTGTTAACCTAGGGTTAGGGTAAGGGGTTAACCTAGGCTTAGGGTAAGGGGTTAACCTAGGCTTAGGGTAAGGGGTTAACCTAGGGTTAGGGTAAGGGGTTAATCTAACCCTAACCCTAAAGTCCCAAAGTAAAGGGAACTCCTCTCCTCTAAAAAAAACACTGTTCCCGAAGCTCTTGAAACACCTCGTTGATAGTCCATCCGATACTTCTACACCGTTGTGATGTCACTTGAGATGCCAATGCCCCACATTTGCAAAATGCACATCTAGCGGGAAGTCTCGTACGCCCCCTATCAAAGCCAGGGAGAGTGGGAGTGGAGGTCAACATTTCCCACACCTTAAAGAGACAAGAGATAAAACCAAGAGTTTCAGACAGAGGCTGAGTAGAGGTGCTGCAGCCATGGACAGTTTGAGGAAAGTAATACTTTCTCTGAACAATATTAATAAATTCTGAGGAATATGTAAAACTTTTCAACTTTCAACCCAAATATGAGTATTTAAGAAAAAACATTTTACACGAACATCGAAGCATGAATTGTATTCGGGTTTAAACTTCCCTGTAACCCTTCTTTCCTCTGATTTAGAGTTTCAGGCAGAAAAATCTCTGTCAGACAGAAAGTTAGTGCATCGTAGCCAACACCTGGCAAAGAGTGGGCGTGGACTATAGACACAGCCCATTCACTCTGTGTGCTTCAAACAGATCTCAGACTTTCTACAATGACTTGTCTAAATCTTGCTTTTCCAGATTTGTGTTTGGCTATCAACGTCACCATCACCCCATCCCCCTTCACAGTGGCCCAGGAGGGTGAAAACATCACTCTCACCTGTGTTGTGTCCCAGCGGCGCAGAAATGCCGCTTTACCTGTCGTGAAATGGACCTTCCTACCAGCGGGCACACAGCGGTCGGAGGACGAACTCTTAATCGCCCGCGTCAACATGAGGAAGGCCCGATTCTACAGCAACTACACCAAAAGCTTCCCATGGCCCAAACTGAAGCTGACGGTGGTGAAGCAGGGGAAAATCTTTGACCTGCTGATCTTGAACGTCTCCGAGGGGGACCAGGGGCTCTACATGTGCCGGGTGCAGGAGTTTAAAAAGCATCAGGACCGCTGGAAGGCCTCGTCCAACTGCACGGCCGCTACTGATCTTAGAGGTGAGAGCTACATTTATTATTCAGTTTTGTCCTGTTCCCAGGAATTTTCAAAGAATGTATTGTTGAGCACACAAGGTATTCAGACGAAGACCACCTTAATAGAGTCAGATCCAAGATTATGGCCACACTGAAGCTAGGCAGTGTCTCAAATGTAGGCTGCACCCAATGTCTCTGTAGTATTGAACTCGTCTGGTAGCTATAAGCTATTTTAAGGCAGACGGTATAGTCAGCTTTAATTCCATGGATTACTCACCCATGGATAGTGATGAGCTTTGATATCAGACAAAAATATCAAAAACCTCTTAAGAACCTCCTCAAACCATTGACCACTGACCAAACACACGCTATGCTCAGTATGTTCCAAGGCTATTTGGCCGAATGACTAAGCCAGAATACGGTGGGTCAGAATAGGGTGGGTCAGACCAATGGAATATCAGGACATGGATCAGGACACGATTGGAACCAACCATTCCTACTCACCTGTTCGGTGGTGTATTCACAAGTCACAAGTTTACAAATGATATGACTCAACTCCAAGTCAGTCAAGCAAAAATGTAATTTACAGAACCTCTTGCTGCCTGTTATCAGGTAACATGATTTACTATTCGCTAATCATCAGTTGGATCTTGCTTATTTCCTGAAAGTTTTACCTAGGGCTGCCTGTCAAAAGAGGATGCAAGAAACTTTGTATACAAATAATGTATACAATATTGTATACATTAATTATTTTTCTCAGAGTCATGTTTCTTCTCTCATCTGGACTTTAAGAACCCCTGCATTAGGCAGCTACCATTTATTTTTTTGTACAAGGCACCAGTAGCTGTAGCCTAGTTTCTAACACAATGACATCACTGCTGTTAATAGTGCGGGGCGGAGAGTCGACAAACTATTTTTGCAACCACAACAGAAGCAATGACAAATACTGTTTTGATAATAGTAAGACCACAGATAGTTTAAAGCAGATGAGCGGTTGGACTACAGATATGTTCCATGGCCAGCAGCAGAAAGTGTGAGTGTTTCTGAGCAGCGCACTACAAACTGTTTGAGGTTTTAGTTGAATGTTTTTAAAGGAGCGTAGATGCCCTGTTAAATCTCTGTCAGCCAGGATCAATGACTGCATTTAACCTGAGGGCTTAAGGCTTGTCAACCCTTTGTGCCACCACTCATATGTAGGAAATTCTATGAATTCCACAAAAGTATATCACTGTTTAAATCAAAGTGTTTGTAGGTCAAATGACAATGTGCTAACAGCTCATGGCAGATAGAAGAGAAGGCAGAGCAGTGCTGCTTCTCTTGTAGTAGCAGTTTCTCCAACCACAGATGAATGATGTAACTCATCTGTCTGAGGAGTTCTTGAAGTGGTTTCCTGAGCAAAAGCATCGTCCTGCTTTTGATTTCACAGGGGAAATGTCATTGGTTAGGAACACGCCTGGAGATAAATCGATCCTCCATCGCAATAAGTTGCGGCTTTGACTGAGAAGATGATCTTGGAGTAAGCGCAGAGAGAGTGTGAGGTTCACTCGGTGAAATGGATGAGACATCCACTGGTGCCACATGCGGCACAGAAATCCCTCCACTTCATCACACTCTAACTTTTTTTGATTTGAGGAGCAGATGTTGGTGCCATTCCCTAACGCAGGATTCACACGTACATGTGTTGCGCCAACGCTTGACAGTGGTATTGCCTGACGCATGGTGAAAACGTGTCATGTTAGTTTTCAATGCAATGCTAAATAGAAGTACACAGGGGATACAAAGCCCAACAACTGCTGATTGACAATATATTTGCGTTTGTGTGCGCAAAATGGAAGAGCTGTGAGCACGTGTGATCGGATCGCTCTTCACCGCCCTGTGTGCAAATAAACACGACCGTCATTTGTGTTAGTGAGAACCGAATTATGTTGTTTTTAGTCAGTCTGGGTTTACACATGTGTCAGATGACACTTTGTGTGTGTGTGTTTGTGTGGCTGTGTGTCAGCACTAGAGTGAGAGAGAATCAGAGCAAGCAGAGTCAGGAGGGCTGACTAAAAGAATGAATGTGCGCTGCTATAAAGAAAGAGGTGATCAGTGTCTATAATGTGGCGGTGGTTACACACAAATCAAGGTTTAAACTGTAGCAGGGCGGTGAAGCCAGCTGAGTCGGTGTGTGTCTGCGTGACATCGCGTCAGAGAGAGAGTGAGTCACTGAAAAGTGAGTCAAGATAAACTGTAATTTAATATAATTTATGAGTGCCAGCTCATAGGTTCATTTATACAGTTGAATGAATTTTCGAGGAGACAGATCAGTTATTAGGAAAATAAACAAATCGCCCCCCCAAAAAACAATGGTGGACTCAGCCTTTTGCCAATAAACAAAACATATTGGTCCAATTGCCCAACCCTTATCAATCACCAGCTACACCAGCAGATATTAGGCTACACTCTGATGGCATCCAGGACCACTTTCACCTTTAACGTGACCTTTAACCCCAACGATTTATTGATGGAAGCTTTGGAAATAACACTTGGTTACCACTGGGTTAGTCGGATCATTAAACAGACATCTTGACATTTGCAGTTTATAGCGCAGATTAATGCACTGTGTAATCCATTTCTAACACTTGTCTGAGATGGATGAAACAGGTGTGTGTTCATCTTTGGAAAGACTAGAAAGGTAATACGCTTTTAAAACTCCAAGTAGGCCTATTGTTCAGGGATGCTGCGACAACACTATTTAGATGAGGGGTTTGGTGAGTGATCTTATCTCGAGTGCAAATCCAAATCTCTAAATGTATTACCATGATACTGTTAGTGTTCCTCCCGTCTTTGAACAACTGTAGACACTGCTCCCCACATTTTCCATGGAAGCGTTTCTAGAGGCTGTGACTTTCGGTGTGGCCACAGCCAAGTCTGGGCTCAGGCAGACACACAGGCCCAACCAGGAGCTGTTGACATTGGCCCCGACGAGGAGTTTCCCCTCCCAGACAGAATGTACAGAGAAACTCAGCAGAGCTGCAACAAGAGATAATTGTGCTGAGGAAGGTGAAGTTCGCACGTTTGTCTGCAGTGACAGGCGAGTGGGCAGCTGGCTCGTTTCTGGCTCTTACCCTTTTCGTGGTCTAGGATGTGGTGAGCTACTGTATTTCCATCCGAAGAAGAGGTGGCCCATTATAGTTTCAGTGATGATCACAAAGTCCGCTGCAACATTGTTGAAGGAATACTGCAATTTCGACATGAATGGCAGTAGATGTAGAAAATACAACTATACAATTTATTTTTTAATTACAGTCCAGGTCAACAAGAAGCTAAACCCGAGATTCCCTGTGTTTACAAATGATTTATGGCTAGTACTAAAGAACTGAATCCTCCAAATCTGAATTAGATTCAATAGAATCTCATTTGTAATACAACCTTTCCTTAGATCCAACCCCAAAAACCTATATAGCTAATTATCTTCAGATTTTTGGCAATTTATTTTTTATTTACATTTATTTGGATGTGTAAAGTGAATTTTCATACTCATTCATAGTTATAATTAACACACGTAGACACTAGCTCAATATAAGTTTACTGTCACCCTTTAATATCATACCTCCATAAAGTTGGAGGAGAAATGGGTAATGGTTGAAATTAGTGCATAAGATATCCTGACTTCTAGTTGCTTTTATGAGTGAAGCATCAAAAGGACTGCATCCTACATTTCCCATAATGCAACTCCAAATTAACTTTTCCCAGATCTTTCCTCGATGGATACCTGAAGCCCACAGCTTATGTGGCCTGTTGTAAACTTGTTGTCCCTCGTCTGAGCTAAATAACTGTTATATTAATTTCAGACAATTACTTTCACATGTTGACTTGTGAGTAATGAGTAAACTGATCTGGAACATTTGAGTTATGGGTCATGAATCTGTAATATTAGACTCTCCAGGATGTAGGTTGAGTGATTGTAAAGATTGTAAAACTCGAACAACACAGGAAAGCTGTTCTATTTCTGATCATTGGACCAGCAGGTGTCCACACTAACAGTTGACAGCTATGATAAACATCAGCTAACCATATGAGGGGGTGAAAACCCCCCTTTGGGACCATTACCACTGGTTTCCACTTCAGATAGGACACGGCAAATGATGTAGATTTCATGGTGTGTGTGTGCGTTAAGTTAAACTGATGGAATTCCTGTGGTCGGATAACATTAGGTGACCAGGTTTTTCCACAATAGGTCAGAGGGTTTGTTAAAAAGACGGAAGGCAGAGCACGACCTCCTCTTGGCATAAACAAACCGAAATGTTTAGGTATTTCTATAACACACGTGGGTGATTTTAGAGGTGCACAGCACACGGATGTGGCGTGGGTTTAAGTATAGTAAGAACACAGGGTACTCTACTGCTACATGAAAATAAGAAAATATCACAATTCTGAGGCCACAAGCATTTCTCAAGAGCTTTTTCTGTAAGAAAATAAGAATATGATACCAACAAAATCAGCCTATTTACACAGAGATGCTAATTCTTGCAGGGACACAACAGGAAGTTAAAGGGTGGCTTATTTTAAGCTGAAGCCGGACGCAGAAGACTGTGCGTACATTCATCTCCAGCCTTTTATAATACAGCACATTAGAGCATTGACTGAGTCAGTGGACAATGAAGTCACAGAGGGTCAGTATTCACTCTAGTCCACGTCTGTGTATTGATGTTTACAGTGTTGGGTTTGTTGCAGCACAAAAACGAGCCACAGAGTCAGCAACTGAGTGCAACTCTGTGGGTCTGACAAACAAAAAGGCCTTGTTGAATGTTTCCACTTAGTCCGATGAAGTCTTCAGCCATTCAGAAGTTTTGTAGATGGGGATAAAAAGCAGATTTACGGCAGACAGTGTTCAATTTCTGATTATTCCAACATGTACAGCTGCCTCGCTGACAGAGCTACACAGAACCTGAGGCAAAACACGCCGCATAAACGTCATGGATGTTATCAAGATGTACACTGTGAGTAATTTACTGTGGAGGCAGCGTCGGGCTTTAAATTGAATCATCTGCAATTTGAAACAACTGAGAAAGTCTGTTTTAAATAGTGTTTGGATTCATGCGTCATAGTCTTACCACAGATATGATAGTGTGTTGTATACATCCATGCATGTAGAATTTTCACTATGAACAAAAAATGTTGTTTATATGCCATTTACACTAGTTCTACAAACAACACAATGGTCACATTACACAAAACGGACCAGTTATGAGTTCATGACAATGCATCATGAAAAGTAGTGTACAACTGGTCACTCACCGAACAATATATACCATCATGCATTGCGCTCGCGGCGGAGAGACAATAAGAGAGAGGGCAGCAGGATGTACAAATGTAAATATGAGCAGAGCAGCGCGTCACAGCATAAACTGCGGCAAACACGTTTATTTATACATTTGAATATGGTCATTCAACATCCTTGTATACTTGTAACACATGACATTTAAGCTTAAGTATAAAAAAAGATCAAAGTATTGAAATATGTCAATCAACTTGTTTTCACTGTTTGAAAACTCCTGCCCACTGAGAGCCAACTACCAAAGGAGCTTATTTCAATACCATGACCTTTTCAACTATTCCTGGTTGATAACATGAATATAAGAGTGAAATAAATTGAATAGGCTTTGGGCATGGCCATGCTTTTATCAGTCGTCCAAACTGGACAAACTAAACACCATTTGAGTATTTATGACAACTGAAGGCTGACACAGGTTCTCTTTCATGTTGGGAAGGGGAGGGGTGAGGTGAGGGGTGTTCAGCTGCAACATGAATCTTCACCTCTAGATGTCACTAAATTCTACACACTGAACCTTTAATGGAATAAGCTTTAATGTATTCTATTGTTCTCCACAGAATAAAATAGCTTTTCTCCCTTTCATTCACCTACAGTTGTTGTAAAGGTCTCTTTTTTATGTGTGTAAATGTTTGTTTGGATTATTTGAGGCATGCTTGCGTGTTTGTCAGTCAACATGCTGTGCAGCCAGTCTGCCTGTGGGAAATTCTCCAGCCGACGTGGTGGCGAGCCTGCTTGTCAGCTCCTAGAGGTTTGGGGTGTTCCAAGATGCCCCTGATGGGTGTCGCCTGACGCGCTTCCTACCACAGCAGCTCAGCAGTATGTCGTCGTTAAGACGACTGTGGTCACATGAGCTGGACAAATGAGTGAGTGAGGTGACATGTTGAGTATGGGAAACATACTCTCTGTCATTTTGGACACAAGCAGCACATAGCTAGGATTCTCATATCGGATTTAGGGTTTTGATCCACCACTGGTGCTCATATTAGATTTAATTTGGAGGCTTGGTAATCATCTACTGTGTACATGGATGTAAAGTCACATCCACTATATTGGAATCTTGAAAAAACTGTTTAAGTTGCATTGAGTTAATAAACCCCTCATTCTCGTAACTTTATGTATTTTAAAGTTTTGCCTATATCTACAGTTCTGGAATCACACCCCACATAGGGAATGTCCAGTCTAGCTATAGCAACCAAAACAACGCAGTCACGCATCAGTTTGGTTCGATTGGCCCCCAGTTCCCTTTTGCCAAGGCCCCAAACTCCCTTGAAATGCTCCTGCCTGAAAGCAAAACCAATTCTTCTTACCTTCAACTTGGGTCAAAAAATATCGAGTATGTTGCCATCAACTGAGTTTCTAACTGACCAACTAGCTAGCTAGCTAATCAAGTCAGTTCGTTTTCTATCTACACTTAATTAAATGAAAATGCAGGGATGGTGAAGACAAAAGCAGACATGACACATTGTTGCGGTGCACTAAAGGTCCTTAAAACATGCAGCAACAGCAAATTTCACAGTTCAAGTCCCAGCCGGGGATCATTGAACATGTCACACTACTTCCTGCCTCCTCCACCTTCACACTGTGACTATAAAATAAAAGTAAATAATAAATGAATCTCACTGTAAACTGCATGAGTGCAGCCTTAGTTCTCCATATTGTTGTTGAGCTAAGCTGCTGTGATTTAGCCTAGCCGGTATATCATGGCAAACCGGGAAACTCGAATGACCGTAAATCAATTTGACCGGGATCTGAATGTTCTCGGAAACATTTTAATGATCATGTTGTTGACGTCACAGAAAGAAAAAATATGTCTGAGGTGAAACATTCTCAGCCAGTCTGTGGACCAAAATAGGCAAAAGTTGTTTAATTTGTTTTACCACATCTTTTATGAAGGTGAAAGAGATGGCTGGGCCAAGCACGTGAGAGGAGGTGAGGGGAGAGTTTAAAGTGATGTATTTACCTCCAAACCCACTGTTTTCACTATTGTCTGAGCTAATGAGCTATTTATCCCTTTTCATCCAGTAAAGTTTAAGGTTGAGCTCTCTGGACAGTGAATCAGACACGATCAGGCTGGGAGGAGGCCCACCTCGGCTCGTTGTCTTCCTGCAGTTGGGTTTATTTAAACTCTGCCTAGTGTGTAATCAAGAGGCAGTGAAGCCACAGTGACGACTGCGACCTTCACGTGTTTCTCTTCTGTCTTTCTTTCTCCATGTAGTGCATGTCCTACCGGCAACCAAGGCCAAAGAAAGCCTGTGGAGCTTATTTGAAGGTAAGTCGTAATATTTTTAGTGTGTCTGTGTGTGTGTGTGTGTGTGGTGGACTAGCTGGCTCTGGATCGTCCTTGGCAGGCAAAAATAATCCAGACCAAAGGATGTACTACAGTGCTTTAAATAGCTCAGCAAAACACTTACTTCTTTTTTTTTCTTCCACAAGATTATTGTGTGCAGTGAAGCCGTGGCGTGTGGCCGCTGTGCTGGTGGACTAATGTGTGTCGACATGTTTGTATGTTTTAGATGTGTACCTGTGTGCGGTGCTGATCTGCTCAGTGGGCCTGCTGTGCATGTGCATGTTCACAGTGACGGTGACCTGCCAGTACATACAGAGGAAGCAGAGGTTAAAAGGTGAGCAGCATTATAAAGATTGTTGTGTTCAGAAACAGAATTGACATCTGTCCGGAGAGATCCGATAACAGTGGACAGCTCTGTGTTTGTGTCTGTTCACACCTGGGATGTTTGTGACTGACTGTTTGTGATCGGATTACTGTGGACGGATGTTAATACCAGGTCTGAAGGGGTCATTGTCTCTGCACCAGTTTCTAAATTGTGCTATATCTATGCAGATAACTATCATCTGGTCAAAAGCCCACAAAACAGGTAAGGTCTTACAGAACACAGCCTCATACTTAAGTCAAATTCTTTTTGTTCTAAAAAAAAAAAGGTAACCTAATCTGTTATTACTGCAGCTCTGGAGAGACAGTGACCAGTGTCGTCAGTTTGTCTCCTGCTCTGCCTGAAAAGTCGAGGAGGTACAGGAAGAAAAGGAGAAGAGACCATCAGGAGGACTTACCACCTGAGATACCAGCCAAAGGTAAAGTCATAATGTCTGATATGTGTTGGAAATCAGGCTATCCCCTAACTTGCATTTACGTGTGTTTGCATGTTATTTCCCACAAAGAACACCAGCAGATGTAGCAAAATATGACCACCAGTCCAAACTGAGTTTTAGACCCTCTTCAAATTCTTCTGTGTGGCTTTCCAAACATGAATACACCCTGGCATGCGAATGCCACATTAACTCTTGAGTTACGGGGTTGTTTCCTGAAGTGGACAGGGAAAACCTTCTCATCCTTAACGAACCACAGCTCAGTCACAGCAAGTCTTCTTCCTAATTAGCATGTGTAATGCATCTTTTGAATGGAAGCAATGATTCTACAGTGAGTTAATTACCATCAGCGTGTTGTGGTCGACGTCCCAAATCACTAAGTATCCTCCCAAATCACTGCTGGTTCAAATTTAAGTGGGAACAGTGCTGACAAGGAAATCCTGCTGCTTCGTGGTTTTGAAGCAATTATGGACTCACTCTTTGTACAAGTACATTTTCTTAACAAAGCAATTTCTTGATGCAACATTTGCATTCAGTGCTTTTGAAAGCTCACTGAATGTGCTAAATCTTGTGTGGAGTAATGTCAATTTATCGATCCAGCATATATCTCCGAATATATCCTTGAACAGCCAGTCTAGCTGTTTCCTGCTGTTTTCAATTTTCATGCTAGGCCAAGATGACTAGCTTATATTTCATGAGAGATGCTAAAATGCTTTTGAAAAGGTAAGAGGGACTAAAGTTAATCTCCAGAGGTGACCCGTCGCTTATTACACGTAGTTATCAGTTCCATGGTTAATATAAAAACCAAAACTAGTGCAGCTTTAAGCTAAAGATCTGAATTGTTTGTTGTGTAGTCGACAGACATGTCACTTTAGAAGAGGGTGACAGTAAGGGCTTTGAAATATGTCCTTTGATGCTTTGATCTAACCACCATGTGAAGGGGCACGTCTGTAACATGTGTGGTTGTGATAGATTAGTCTCATCCAGCATGTGTATTATGTTTACTAAACATATCTTTACCAAACCACTAACTCTTGTTTTGTCTGTGCAGCTCCCATTGGAGACAAAAGGAAACCCAAACTTTTGAAACCACAGCCAAGGAAATTAGTGTTGGTAAGCGCCTTCCATGACTTTTATGATATTTGTCTTTTATTGTTGTCAGGTTATCAGGGAATATACCCAGTAATCCCTCCTGTTTTTATGTTTACGTAACTGTTATATGTACATAAAATTAAGGCTACATCATGTTAGAGTTTGAAAATGCATCAACTCTGTTAGGGATAGGTCTGGTGAGTTTTAGAGCCGCTAAAATGAAGAAGTTTGGAAATGCTGCTGGCCCTGCATTAGTTTGAAAACTCTGGGGCAGCATTTTAGTCTGGACAGGCAGACATAGACACTCACAACCGCTTGCTGATTGGATGTTTTCGGTCCCAACGTAGCCTTCAGTGACTCGTCAGGCTCCTATCAAATGGCACAAAATGCTGCAAAGAGTTAGCTAATTTTGGCAGCCTCCAACCCAGAAATCCTGTTTGATTGCTCACATTTACCGAATCGAAGCCAGTTTATAGAATTTCTTGTCAGTATTCATATCTAACACTGCAATGTCATTTGAGCAAACAGGCGAAATCTACATCATTTCCAACCCTGTAATTATCATCTCACCACTGATACCACTTTATTCCTTTCCCACTTCCATCTCCCCTTCACCTCCACCATCATTTCTCCCCCCCCCCCCCCTCTCTCCATCTGTCTCCACATCTTTAGCCAAAGATAGTGGAGGAGAATCTGACCTACGCAGAGTTGGATCTGGTGAGGCCAATTCCAGAAACCAAGGCGTCATGTGGCGGCTGCGTGTACGCTCAGATACTGTTTGGGGAGCAGGAGCTATGAATCAAACACACACACCACTAGTAACTGTGCCTCATGTAAAAAGTATCGTATATTTATAGTCTGTATTTTGTACTGAAATGGTTTGTGAAGGTTAAAATGTGCAAGAATGTACAAAATTGTACATATGATTTTATACGAACTTTGATATAATTTTCTTTTATGAGACCAAGATGCAGAAGAGAAATATTTTGTATGCTGATATTTTTCTTTTGCATGCGTGTTTGAATCCTGTGTAGCTCAAGCTGGGAACACAATAGAAGACTACCATGCTGAATGAGTCTATCTTCACAATTAGAATGGAGACTGGAGGCTAGTCAGAGCCTCGATCCCGATCATGGCAGACATGCGTCAGGCAATATTTGCAACGTGATATCTGCAGTTTAAATTCCTGTGGTGTTTGAACATCGAGTTTACTCTTGGGTCGGGTGATAAGGGTGTTAATACCACGCTTATGTCTGTGCTTTACGTATGGAGCTAGGGTCAGGAGGTAATTAGCTTAGCTTTGCATACACAGGGGAAGCAGGGGAACACAACCAGTCGGCCTGTAGCTAAAACTCAACAAGGCTAGTATAGGTTATGTGCTTATAGTTTTTCCCTGCTTCTCGCACTTTCCTAAGCTAAGCTAATTTAGCTTCATACTTGATACATAAGAGAGGCATCGATCTTCTCATCTAAACTATGACCCAAACCATCAAACTGTTCCTTTAAAATAACAAATGCTGGTATTATAATATCTAAAATACATGAAGGCTCTATGATGGCAACAGACTGTCAGGAGGAGGCGGAATTCATGACCTACCCTTTAGCCCGCCACCATGTGCCAATCAAGACGTTTTGGCTTCACTTTTGGGGAGCAGTCATGTCATCCATGTTTATATAAACAGCCTATCGTTGCACTTCATGTAGTGACATAGTTACATCCTGGTCACTATGAGTAAGAAGATCAAGGGACAAAATAAATTAGAGACCTCCATTGTTATGAATGTGAACTAGTGCATTTTCAAATGTGATTTACTTCTAGTATGTTCCCAGCATTATCTGTCTCACAACATCTGTATTCATTCTGTTTTTGTGGGTCAGGCGGCAGTTTATAATGACCACGACTCCACAGAGTTGATATTAAAGTAGCGATTAGCCCCCGACCTCTGCCTCACAGGCAAGTTTATGTGAGACCCTTTCATCTGGTGCCAAAATCAACTTAACTGGCTGTTAGCGACAAATGTATGTTTACACACATGCAAGGGTGGAGTTGCATGCAGGAAAAACACCCTTGTAGACTAACACAAAAAGATGCATACTGTAAATCCAAATAAACAGTTGTGACTGGTAACAGGGACAGAACTGAGACCTGTGTTTGGACTATTTCACATTAATGTAAGTCACATATAAGTTGATTTCGTTTAGATAAGAGCCAGAGGCCACATTGGCTGTAATCGCACATACCTTCGCTACAGTCTACTTGCTTTCTCACTTTCCGTGTTAAAGTGCAAAGGAGTCTTTTTCCATTTAATGATCCTCTGGATTCATGCATGGAAGAAGCAATGGAAAGTGAACTTGAAACCCAGACACAAAGGCACCGGATCCCAGCTTCCCCACAGACTTCCACTATCTTATAAGAAGTTATCTGTGCCAATGGAGATGAAGTAGCACTTTCTTTGGAATGCTTGAAGTCTCAGAACTCCAACTCTTTTTTCCTGTTTTCAAACCAGCTAATTATCTGGTAACTACTAGGATGCAGTCACTCCTCTGTCAAACTCTCAAGAACACTTGGTAGCCATGTTAGCCTAAACGAAATTATAAATAAAAATCAAACCCTATAATAAATTTAACCCAAATATTAGACCAAACATATTGAAATATGCAAATTCTGATGTTTACACTCAAAAGTCTTAAGTGTGAAGCACGAAAGTTGATGGAGCATTCTGACACAGATAGGCAGACCTACCAACCAATCGACCATTTAACCGGGACAACAGCCCCAATGTGCTTGGACTTTTCTTTTTTCTTCTAACTTTATATTATGTTACAATGCAAACCACTGCTGACCCCTGCATTTTTTGATTTTTCATTGTCCTCTTCTGTTCAGTTGCACAGTGTTTATTATCCCTGTATAAAATGACTGAAACTGACCTTTCAGTGGTGGGTAGAAGCGTCTTAAAAATGCCCTCAAACTGTGAAATGTAAAGTTTCTTCCAGACCACATTGTCCTTAATGGGAGTTCGCTAACTAGAACCATGTGTATGAATGGTGCCTCTCCGCTCTCCCTCTCTCTGTTCCCCTCTTCCTCTCTGCCCACCACTGACCTCTGAATTCATCAACATTCCAGCGTTTTGGCTCTTGTCCATTTTGTACATGTTTGTGTTTGTATCAGCAAATTAAAGAAATATGAAAGTTGATGGAAGCATTATGCTGCCAGAGTGTTTTTAGCAGTGCTATGGCTGCGGCTCTATGGATGATAACATTTCACTCAGTTGTTCTGCATAGATGGCAGAAACTTTTGTTCTGACTTTGAATGAACATGCTTACCAAAGTGAAAGTGGTCAACATTATGCTAACATCAGTGTGGTAGCACTGTCTCTGTGAGCATTTTTGCGTACTGACAGTAGCATTTAGCTCAGATCACAGGAACCATTGAAGTCCAAAGCTGGACGATGCGTCTCCACTCCCTCCCACTATCTATGAAGCCAAAATATCCCAGATGCTGCCAACCTCTTGAGCATTTTGGGCCAGTCTGCAAAGGACCAATCGAGGGATGGAGCTGCGTTAGCAAGGTCCTGTCGATACACATGCATCTCTACGTGAGACAAAATGAACCCCAGAGGTTTTATTGAATTGTCTCAACCGCAAAGAAATGTATTTGATATAAAGACAGGGGTCAGTATAGATGACTTGATTTAGAGGGAAGTGGTCCAAAATCAATCAAATATATGTAAAGAAAATAAAGATCGAATTGGTTAAGTGAGTGGGTTTGTTTAAAAGAGAAGTGAAGTAGGTGAAATGAGGGTGAGAATAAAACCAAGAAATTCCATCTTTCCAGTGGGGAAAGGAAGGCAGATAGACTTCAGAGGTGTGGGATGAGACGATGTTATAGTCGTCTGTCTGTGAGCACAACAGCAGCTGCTCCTGTAAAAAAACAAAACAAGGGATGTCACCGGCAAAACAGCCAAACAAAACCTGTTAAAGCTAATACCCTTGTGTGTGTCTGTGCTTGTTCTGTCCCATGCATGCCATCATGTTAGTCCATAGAAATACAATGAACACAGTCTACAATCAACATATCCTCTGTGGTTACAGTAATGCATAGCTACACTGGCCTGAAAAAAGAACGTAATGAAAGACCTCAGCAAGTGGAAATCACAGGAAGTAGGGATGAGAGTCAGGCACCGAACCGAATGTCTTGTAAGCAACTCATATCCAGTGTCCAGTGTGGAACCGTCAGTCCATGTTGGAAAGTTGACCTTGTCCTCGGTGATCCCTTCTGTAAGTATATAGCACTGCTGGTCATGACCCGAACCAGGCCCATTGGGACAGTGCCTGCTGGCCTCCGAACCCAATAGGCTTCTAGCTGTTTGGTCCTCATAAAACAGTCACATGCACAGAAGGACTCTTGTTGGGAAACAAACTACTGCCTCAAAAGAAGCAATCAATTCCCCCTTGAAAGTATTTACTCAAGTTAAACCAGATTTTGGGGCCAAAAATCTGAGATTTAGAGAATAAGGTCGCAATATTACGAAAATAAAGATGTAATTTTACAAGGAAAAAGTCATACATTTATGAGACTAAAGTCATAATATGAGAATTAAGTCATAATATTGCAAGAATTTTAAGTTTTGGTCTAAATGTCTTGCAAGTGTCTTCTCCGATTCTGAAGAAAGAACAGCAGGAGGCGAAATATTTGGTAGTGTTTGACTGTATATCTGTATACTGACTTTATCTGTTATACACTGAAATTGGTTTTAGATTTTAGGTCAAAAAGGAGTGGAACTCTGGGAACCATGGGTAAATCTGAAAATGGCAAGAGAAGCAGGTTTACTCATTTGAAGGTCTGTTAAATATACAAATTTCAAAGCATGTGTTTCTCAAAAAATAGTTGATTATGTCATTTGGCATTTCTAATGTTTAAAAAAACAACTGGCAGAAGTTGTAACGCGTGTGAAACACAAAGAGTTCTAGAAAAAGTAAAGCACATAATAGCTCGTCACAGCTTATTGCAAACTCAGAGAGCCTGGCTCTTGTTTTGAATCCAACAGCTTTTTCATCTTAGTCTTGCACTTAGATGTGTTTGACAGACATGCAGGCACTGATGAGGCATTTCATTATTAGTCTGTAGACAACCTGACTCGTCTCTCAGTGCGGCGTTTCACTCCACTGTCGTATGGAACTGCAGGCCAAGCAGAACTAATGAGAAACAGCCTGACTGAGGCTCACCGGATGGATGCCTCTCACCCCCGTGGGCTCCTCTGAATGGTGACATCATTTTACTGTGATTTTCAAGATGGTTGACAGTCAGTGAGGCGAGTGGCGAGGGTGCAAAGCTGTCAGTGATGAGGTTTCCCTTGACTATGGAGTTATGCTTTGTTTACATTGTGACAGACAATATTCTTTTGAAGAACTATAACTTTTTGTAAAACTGCTCCAGGGCGTTTCACAACTTCCTTGTTTGGTCCAGATCTTTAGACCTTTCAGTTTAGTCCAAAAACTAAAAAACGAAATAACAGGTGTGAGGTGCCTCAGACCACGGTTTAGACCAACGAACCAAGATTGTTCAGTCCGGATCAAACTGAACCATGGGTCGGATGCAATGTGAAAACAATTTTTGGGAGTGAAACAAGTTCATTTACACATGTTTTTTAGCCTAAAAGTCCACTGGAAGTGGCTGAACTCCTGAGACTCCAGAAGTGTTTTGTGGACTCAAACACTTCACCCACCCCTCCATTGACATAGTGGTGAGTAAATAACGAGGGGATTTTTAGGTGAACTATACCTTCAACAATACCCTGACGCGAGACGCATGTCCATCTACCAACCAATCAATATCAAGTATAGGTAGACCCAGCCCATGTAGGCGATGACTGCAGAATGAACGTATGTTAAACTCAATTCTTTAGTGCGCTCCCTAAATTGCAGCGTGAAACCAAAACTAACCTGATAAAATGTAAACAATGTAACTAAGACATGAACCGTTGGCTGGACTTTCCTAAAACAGCACAAAACCTTTACTAATAGCTAACACAATGGAAAGTCAGGAAACACAAAACTGCTGCACAACAATTGAACGGCACTTACATATGTCTTTAGTTTTTATGTTCACTCAGCTTCCTCAATGATCACTTTACGGTCACAGACATTCCTGGGCAACAAACTGAGTAAGTACAATCATTGTATGCAAACAGCTGATTTACCCCAAAACACTTGCTTAAGGAATTTATCATTCCAACAACCAAAGAAACTTTTGAATGATCCAGTCATAAAGCAAAGACAACTCAACAGTCTCTAAGTAAAAAAAAAGGAAAGCCACATCCACTCGAAGCTTAGGTCAACACATAAATGCCTCAGCCCCCGTGGTGCCAGCTTTCCCACACATGTCCAACAAGCTATCACTCATCTCTGTTTTGAATTAGAAAGGCTAAACAATAGCGCATAAAGAAGACACAGTGTGCAGTAGCCTGCTGGGGAGGGAGAATCACAAAGTCCCCATGATGACTAACGCTGGAGCCTGCACACAGAGCTGTGGTAAGTTCCATGACCCTGAGTGGTCTGTCCTAAATATAAGAAATATATACTTTTTAGTGTGATCTATGTCCCTTTTACTAACATGGAGGAGGCAGGATTTATGATATTTACAGCCAGCCACCAGTTGGCGATCGAGTCGACATGTCATCCATCTTAACATACAGCCTATGGTGTCAATCCTTTGTGGGCAAGATGAACACAATCATGTTATTGATGCTGAGGTTAAACATCGGAAACAGGATCATCCTCCACGTAAATGTGCCCCATTAAGTTTGAAGACGTATTTTATGGAATTACATAAAAGCTTTTTAATGTTTTTAAGTCTACTTATATCATGAGCTGTGTAAATTAAACAGTCTCGAGTCATAAATCTGGACAGGAACCGTGATTCTTTCATTATTAGTATAAATAATGCATAGTGAACAAGACACATGGGGGATGTTTGTGTACAATAACATGGTGGTAACCAGCTGGGAAACGTTGGGAAATGCTGTGGAGCAGCTGGGAAAGAAGACAGGAAGGAAGGAAATGAGTGACTGAAAGAAAGACAGGAAATCTTTTATAGTATGACATCCGTGCTGGAGCTGTTGTTATTATTTCTATATTCGTGTGATTATCTGCTGCTATTTCTGTCCCTAAATGTTTGGTTCTTTGTCACTGGCCTCCCTTCACAGTCACGCTGTGTCCAAACTGGTAACACTTTACTCTAACCCCCCCTATTCAGCATTTATCAGGACACAAACATTTAATAATGCATTGTAATATAGTTTCAAACAGCCATGGACATGCACAATTTGTCAACTTATGAATGCCTATTTCATATTATTACAATTGTGTTTTACTACACTTTAATATTATCTGTATTATGAGCCGCCACATTTGGGTTATTACATGTTTATAAACTGTTATAGCCGATAAGTAAGCGTGAAAAGAAACTTAAAAGTGTCGACAAAAGTCAGCTTTGGTCATTGTTTAGCAGAAGGGTAAAAAACAAAAAATCAACACTTCAAATGTAGACACAGGCAAGTTGCCAACTAACAATGATAAATCCATCTAACTGTCCTGCTCATGTGTGAGAGTCAGGAAATAGAGTGAGGAAGTCATTTCAGACAAATCCTCCATTTATACTTTAGCTTGTTATCAACCGTGATGAACCTCAACTCACCTTTGTTTAGCTAACTTGTTAACAACTTTGATTTACCCTCGCTAACCCAGTTTTGTAATAATAATAATAATAATAATAGATTTCATTTGAATAGCGCTTTTCAAGAAACTCAAAGAAGCTTTCGATAGAATCCAAAAGAAATACACACTAAAGACCAGTTTTATAATAATAATAATACTTTTTATTTGTATAGCAGGATTTACAAGAAATACACACTAAAGATAAAAACATAAAAAAACATCATTTAACTTTGCTAACCCACTTTTCATTTGGTATTCTGGTACAGTTAAAACCTGGTCAGAGAAAAGGGCTGAAGAAATAATATTTTTTTCACATACATTTTGAAATAAAACCTTTTCTTCCTTTTTTCTTTCTTTCTTTGCCTCTCTCTCTCTCTCTCACACACACACACACTCTCTCTGCTCACATTTCTTATCATTAGATGTAATCTGAACTGCAGTGTGTGTGCAGTACCTCACTCAGTTATAGGTCAGCGCCGTTTCCTCCAGTGTGACCTGCATATCTGCCGACCTGTAAGTCACACTGCTGAGGGAAATGACTCAGGCCAACAAGCCATATTATCCTGAAACACACACGAAAGGGAAGAAATAAACAGGCAGGCCGAAGTGGCGAAAGGACTTTGGGTTTGTCTGTTAGTTTAACATTACAAAAGAATATGGCATTTTGTGGCCACTTTTTCCAGACGCTACAGTACCATGGCTGCCTTTGCGCTGATGGTGGAATCGAAGTGCTAACCCAAGCAGACTTTCTCCTTTCTGTGTTTACTGCCATGTTTAAAGTCAGTCTTTACATGCACATAATATAAAATCATTAAAAAGATTAGAATAGTTACAATGAAATACTTACATTTATAACTCTTATCTTACATTTTTACAAGTGAAATTATGGTAATTGTGCATCTCAGCCTATTTTAGGTCATTGTTCCTGTTGTCTCGACATCAGGCCCCTGATGCAGCTTCTAGGAAACCTCCCTCTTTCCAGTCATGACCTAGTGTGGGTCGAAACTGGTTGTCCTTTTTTGGGATATGTATCTTTTCACTTTGTTGAGCGATAGCTAAACATTTAATTTACCTGCAATCTTGGTGAGAAGTAAGCCCTTGAAGTAGGCACAGATGGAAATAGAGAATCAAACCTGATCTAAGAAGTGCATAGTTAGATTACTTCCAGCCAGTGCAGTCTGGATGTAGTAAAGTACATTTACTTATATGTACTAAGCAAATGTCCGTACTTTAGACTCTACTGCCTTTTTACAATGCCTTATAATACAGGTTCACATATATAATATTTTTTATAGTAATCAATAACGAGAGGGGAACTGGTTCCCTGATCCAATCAGAGCAGGCAAGTAACATTAGAACCCCGCCTCCTGTAGCAGCACTGGTGAAGAAACAACTCAAATGGATTCAGTAGAGGCCGGGACTTGATATGATCACTAAGTGTTTTCCGTTTTATCATCTGCAGCATTCCTCTATAATAATACCAGAGTGTGCATTAATCTTGTATCTAACAAAAAATACAGTCGGCACATTAATGATGGAATAGACTCCACTCTGCAAGTACTTTCATTTTTAATACTTCAAGAAAATTTTAAATTAGAAAGTAGAAAAGTTAATGTGGTACTTTTACTTGAATACATCTTTGTCGATTTATTTGTAGTTTTATTTAAGTAAAATGTTTGAGAACTTTATCCACCATTGCTTCAGGTACCGTTTGACGTTTAAAAAAGAATCTGCTTGTTAATAATTCAAAAACTTGATTTTCAGCTCTTCTAAATAAGAGTAAAAACAAAAATCCCCTCCTAACAAAGTCCCTCCAGACTTACAAAGCATGTCTTTCTGTGAACTGTGCTGATTTCAAGTTAGAGCAACATGATTTCTACAGAGTTACCACCACCTGCTGGCAGGTTGGAGTTACTGTGTTACTGCGTTCATATTTAAGAGTACGTGCATCATATGAAAGACATCAGACTAATTCAGGTCACCGCTGAGTAATGTCTGAGGTGATGTGATATATTATACTCACTGTTGACACAAGTCTGTAAGTGTGTACGTGTGTGTGTGTGCGTGCATTGCAGTTGTGTAACTGCTGTATCAAATCAAAGATTTAGAAATGGGTCACACTGGAAACGATTTACCGACACAGAAGCTGGAATCAAAGGGCAAAGGTTGAATCCCTGTCTGACTTGTGTAAGTGTAAGATGGGGTTTAAATATAAGTTTTTATTCAATTCTACAATTCTTTAAAGTTAACTTTTTTTTTTTTTTAGATTAGATACAATGTTCAAGATCAAAACAATAATTTTCAGTTTAAAAATGTAGTTTTTATGGCTCCACACCGGCAACAGCCAGAGGCCGAAGGAAGTATGTTGTTGGGTTGTCCATCCGTCGGTCTGTCCCATTTTTGTGGATGCAATATCTCCGTAACGCCTTGAGGGAATGTTTTCATATTTGGTAGATACATTCACTTGTGGATGACCTGATTAGATCTTGGTGGTCAAAGGAGAAGGACACAGAGGCCTTGCAAAACATGTGTTGGTCAAAAAAAGCTTTGACCAGTTGTCACTTGGACTCGGAAGATTAACTTATCAGATTTCAGTGGTCAAAGTTTACTGTGACCTCATGTGAATCTGGAAAAAAAAAATTATTGACAGAAACTGCACTAGATGTCAGAGGCCAACAATGTGCAGTATTTCTAGTTCAACAATTTTCTTTTAACAAACAAATCACTTGGCCCTGATTTTCCTCCATTCTTTTTGGGCACAACTTTTTCTTCTACTTTTCTTTCACATTAACCACTCTCTAATATTGTGTCATTTTGCCCTCACCAACTGCCGGAACATACACAGAGAAAGTGACGAAAAAATATAGGGCAACACAAACTTGACAAGACGAGACACATGCAACTAATGACGGCAGGGAAAGTAATAAATGAAGAAGGGAAACCAGACTGAGACAGGAAATGAAGTGCGGTGAAATGAGAATAAAGTCAAGTAAAAATATAAAACAGGAAGTATGCAAAACTGGAAAAAAAAAACTAACTCAAGCAGAGACATGAATCCAAGAACCAAACACAAGGACGACAACATGGATAAAGTCTATAAACACAACAAGAAGTCCAACAAAAAAAGCCACAAAGGAGTAAATCTAAAGTCCACAACAACACCAAGACACAGTTGTTGCTTTTCAGTTTAGAGACCCAGCAATGCCAATGAAAGGAAATATCACTCCTTCCACTTACAAACACAGAGGAGCAGACTACCCTGCTCTAGCTGCTCCCAGGCTTTAAGTACATGCAAACCAAGCAACAGTCACCTGGCAACACATTAACACAAATGTCCAATTGCTGGTGAAGTGAGTCCAGGCCACAACAGCAAAGTGAAGGTTGAAGTTACTGCAAACTCTAATAGGTAAGGAAGAAACCATTTTAACTTTTATAGTGTTTTCTTTTATTTCTGTTTATTCTGCTTATCCGCTTTTCCTGTTGAACCATCATAGCATTGTTCTTGAGGAGTGGTGTTCACTGACGGCAAAGTGTTGGTGAATTTACTTTGTCATGGAACAATGAATGATAACGTTACTTAATCTTGGCTGGACAATGTCGAGTAATTTTATTTTAGAACATAGTACAAGGTCTTCCGCACTAATTACGTTGCAAACCACCAGTTATTATTTAGTGACCAACTGCGGATGTTATGGACATTTATTTTCAGTGGTGTTCCTTAGCGTCAACAGGTGTTACAGCCTTTTAATCACAAGACACCCTTTTCTAAGGCAGGCCCACCATGGGTCAACATACCCTGGATGTATTTCCGATATCCGGTTGAACCTAACAATCGCAGTCAGGCTAAGTGGTCACACGAAGCTGGTTATCAACTCATTAAAGGGATAGTTCACCCAGAAATGAAAATTCACTTATTGTCTACTCACCCCTATGCCGATGGGGGGGTAGGTGAAGTGTAGCACAGATCTAACGAGCACTACATAAATATTTTTTATTGATGACCTGCTTGCTCCCAATTCTGACTCTGTTAGACATTTCATCACATTTTAACTTTTTTTACATTACATTTTTACACACATTCCACTTGAGCTGAGCGTCAAACCACACACCCAAACACCTCATTTTCCAGTGAACAGTAAATGCTTTGGTTTTTTCACTGAGAACTTGAAGCCCCACGAATATGACAATTTTTCTACCACATTATTTTTTCCCATAATATGCTTAATATTCCTTCCCCTTTTCCACAACGCTCCATTCATCAGCAAAGAGCGAACGCCCAATGTCACCCTGAACTTGAGAAAAAAATCATAATGGAAAACAATATTGGACTAAAGACACTGCCCTGAGGAGTACCATCTTCCACCATATACCTCCCTGATGAAGCTGTCTCAACCTTTACTTTAATAAACCTATCAAATAAAAAGTATCCGATCCAATTATATGTCCTACCTGCAATCCCTATGTCTGATTTAATCATTAATCCCTCCTTCCAAACCATATCATATGCAAAAAACACTACATCAAGGTGCATTACCAACATGTACTTTGTCTTCCTCTTTGCGCCTAAATTTTGTAAAGAGACAGCTCGCATTTTTCTAACTCGGAAACCAGACACACCGGAGTGGCCTCTGGGCCTGTTCACACGATGTTACCCATATTAAAGGTATCTCAGATCTCTGTTGGAATGGGTTCTTGTTTGATGTAGTACCTATGATATCACCTGTTACCTTTGATGATTGAGATGCTTCTTGTCATTGATGAATATAATAATAATAACTTAATTTTGTATAGCACTTATCTGAACAAGGTTACAAAGTGCTTCACAAAGTCCATGGCAAAAAATGAATACACTTAAAAAAGGGTTAGGGTTAGGGTTAGGGGTTAAAAAAATTAATATTCAACCGTTGTGTTGACATAATCTTGTAGCCATGTTCAACTGTCCACTCCTCTGTCACATGCATAATTGAACACTGTCAACTAGAGACTATTTTTGTCTCCCTGCAGCAGAATGGCAGCAGGAAAGAAAAAAAGACAGTCTAAAAAAGGTAAATCAGTCACCTTGAAAATGGCTCAGCAAGGCCAGGAGATGATTCTGAGCGACAAATGGCGCCTGAACCTTAGTTTCAAGGGGATCACCAGGGTGCCAAAGGAAATCCTGAAGGTGTATGGTAGGGACGAGGTGAACCTGAGCAGGAACCTGATCAGAAAGCTTCCAGATTTATCTGGCATGCCAAACATCACCGTCTTGGATCTGCACAGCAACAATGTGAGTACTACAGTGAGCTAAGGACACACACTTATTTATATTGTGATTTTGGGTGGTGCACACAGGATGAACAAACTAATTTGCAATTTATCAAGCAAATGCAGTGCCAGCTCTAAACCTGTCTATCTGGAATGGGCTGTTTGCTTGGCCTATGTTAATGCATTGTGCTTTCACTTTGACAAATTGCCAAACAGATTGCCAAACAGTAAGTGATTCTATGAATGTTGCTGACATGATGGAGATCAGTGCCTGCACCACCTGTGACTGTCTCACTACGATATGGTGAAAGAAATTTATCAAAATGGTCTGGTTGTGATTTTGCAGTTTGACCTAGCTACTGACCACAGCTGTAGTTTATCCTATAACATTAAAAAAAGATTGAACTGTGTCCGCGGACTGACTGCTGGCCACTTAAACCACCTTGTCCCTGTTTGTGTTGCAGCTGGAGCAGCTCCCTGTGACGATCTGCCACCTTGAGAACCTGGAGGTTTTGAACCTGTGTAACAACCGTCTGACGGAGCTCCCCAGTGAACTTGGCCTGCTAAAGAAGCTCCGCACTCTGCACCTGGGTCTGAACCAGCTGACGGCTCTTCCCACTTCCTTCGGAGAGTTGAAGGAGCTTCGCCACATTGGCCTCTCTGACAACCAGTTCACCGGCGTACCCCGCTGTCTCTCGAGGCTGAAAAAACTGGAGAAGATCAACCTGGAGAGGAACCCCATCCCCCCTGAGCCAACGCAGAGCCAGGAGTACACGGCAGAGAGGCTTTGCCTGGTTAGAAATATCTTCCTGTGTGAGGACTGTGTGAATAATTGCCGAACTGAGAGGAAAAAGATGGATGATGCAGCAGATACGTAGCCAGGAATGGGCCTGGACGCCACTGGCCCACCCACATTACTCATATAAATATTTGGGGGGAAATTATGCTGTATCTAATTATCAGATGTATATATAATGTTAGTGTTGGATTGTCATATTAAATGTGGTGATAGTTGAAAAAAATTGGCTAAATGCATGTAAAGCTGCTTTCAGACATGCACTTGACTCCTCCATATTTTCTTCCAGAGGAGGTGCATGTGTTAACGCAAATGTCTGAGTGAGACACTCTCATGAAGGACTTATGGCAAAAAATACTTTTATCCAACATCAGAGATAGCAGATAAGGCTTATTCTGGTTCTGTGGAGGGGATTTATTCATCATGAATTATGTTTGTATACTGTTACGTACATACTTACTAACTTATATACTTTAAAAGAAAAATGCTCCACAGCTATCACAGTAAATGCCCAATCAATTTCACACTCGAAAAACAACATTTAAGTAGAGATAAATTCCACCAAGTTACATTTGAATTTCAGTAAATATGTGTATAGTGTTATTCAATATGTTGTAGGCACCAACTATATAAAAATAATAACTAAGGTGTTGACTTTTCATTCAATGTATTATTAGATGAACTATATTATAGAATGCAAAACTGCGGAACCATAAGATAATATAGGCAGCTCTGTTAGCTACAGTTATACCAGCACTAGGGTCATAGGGTGTGGCCTGGTGTCAGGAAGTCGACACAAACAGCCAGTGATTAGTAGTAGAGGTTTCTACACAGTGTGCATCCTGTTTTGTATAATTTGCGTAGAAAGCACTGGAGCTCTAGTAGCTCTTGTGCTTTCTGTTTTACTGAAGCTGCGCTTTTGTCTTGGAAGACATTGCTAAGAGGATGAAGGCCACAGCTGCTGCTCACAGTTTACTCCCCTTTACCTTCAGATCGAAATCAATGCCTTTTCACTCCGCTGTCATCTGCCTTCGTACGAACACTCGATACAGACTTAACAGGGAATAACCTCGGAGGTCCGTGTCATTTGGTTTTCACCACTTGGCTAAGCCAAAGAGAGCTGAGTAGACTGGATTTAGATCTCAGTAGATAGACTCATTAAAGGGACAAGTGCCTGGTATTGACTCAGCCATATTGTGAGGCAGCAGTGTTACAAACGGGAAGGACAGAGAGCAGAGGCCTATAAATTGCTCCTACTTAATGATGAACCTCTGGGAGTTGAGATTATGATGGATGTGACACTTCAACCATGTACAACATGCAACACGTGCTTCTGCAATTAAGAAGTTAATGTAAGTTCTTTCTGTGACCTCTGCTATATATATATATATATATATATATCTGCACAGCATCAACTTTATGGAATTGACTGGTTTGTCACAGTTGAAGAAATATTTACACTACATTATTTCAGCTTTATGAATATTTCCTTCTTAAAATTAAAGATTTATTTGTATGCATATGTATCCTGACTGAATCAGGTATCCTTCGTACGCGTCCACAAGATGCAATATGCAAACGAACAGTAGGGGCATTGTAGGGGCAGATCCTCAAAAATCGAATTCATTTTGATTGCATGGCGATGGCTCAGTTATTTGCTGAGAAAAGGCCACTTGGACTTAAAAGTAAAAAACTCCTTATGGAGCTTTCCATTAAGTGTGAGGTTCTTTACAATTTTACATTATCATTTAGAATACAACTAAATAACTGCCACATAATTTTAAGACATTGGTAGTAACCGAATGGCTGAACAAGTGTTTAGCTAAATCAATGCAATTTTCCTAAACCTGCAATCATCAATGTTTTGTCAATGTTTGTACATTGAAACTCAATGTAGGCTGCACAACTTGTACAAAGGGCAAAGCACACAACATTATAACATCATCAAAATAAATCAACTTCAATGACTTCAAACAAAAGAAAAACATCAATGTCACTGTAAAAAGACCCTTAAGATAATAACTGATTATGTATTATTAGCTTCAGCACATTGCGCTTGTCTCTACCTGTGATTTAGATGGAGATCGTATCACATTTCATGACCAATGAATGCGTCTCAAGCTCATTCTGATTTGTTTCACATTTCATATTTCTGCCCTATACATCATAAATCCTGCCTCCTCCTTGTTAGTGGTTGGGACATGGACCAAACCAAAAAGTACATGTGAAATAATTGTTTTTGTGTTAGATTTTCTCGTAAGTTTCATTTTTATTGCGTTATATTTTCATCAGCGTTTGTTTGTTTTATAGCTAGCAGGATTAAAAAATTTTGAGGAGACGTAGGGCATCAACCACGGAAAATCCCAGAAAATTTCGGAGCAGATCCGATTTTTAACATAGTGAGATGGGACACCAAGCTTTTGGGGCCGAGATGAAATGAAATACTGGGTTAAACAACATGATTGACAGCTGACACTGACTCATGATTGGTCGAGTATCTGTATCAACATGACCACAGTACTGCAACTCCATCCCCCGATCACCAATGCTGGCTTCAAACGCACCAATGGCAGCGTTCGTATTCAGGATATTTTAGCTTAATTTGTGGATAGTGGAGAAGTGGAGACATGTCGTCCATTTTTATATACAGTCTATGGTCCAGACAGCTGGATTGACTAAAATACAAGTGTATAGTTTCTGTCAGATGTGTGAGACAAGGCCAAAACACTCATATACGCTTCCTGACTATAATAATAATAACAATATTAATAAAATTAGATCATTTTGTTTGCACCTTCAGAGCAGCTCGTCTTCTGAAAACTGCTTCTACCCAACAACTGACAAAAACACTGACTGAGACAATTCAGACAAAGAGGCAGACCACAGTCTGGGTCACCATCCATATTGCATACACCACAGTCCTGTCAGCTCCTCACATAACCATTAGTGGATGACATCATGGCCCTGTGGTAATTGTCAGTGACAGAGTGGTAAGGGAGGGTGAAGGGGGCAGGGAGACGGAGACAGACAGAGGCAGACACATGGGAAACACCTGTCTGCTCTCTGTCTCCTCAGTCAGTCACAATCCTCTCCTTATGAACACAAATGTAATTGTCCCTCTCCTGATTAAAGGATGAGGGCTGCAGCCACATGGTTATTTTGTGGCTGTGAGTGGGACAGTTTACATGAGTTAAATGTTGGAGAGAATTTAAGCGAAGCGAGCTGCTGAATTGGGCTGAGATATTCGACTTTCAATACAATCTGTAGCATAAAATCTTTCAAATGATTTATTGACAATTATGTTGTAATATTACAAGAATAGAAAATGCTCCACATTCCACATTTTAACACAGATCTGATATTCTCCCTCTAATGTGACACGTGACCAAAACTTTCGCCTTTATTCTCGTAATATTAAGACTATCTCCTTGTTATATTACAATTTAATTATTGCCAAGTTATATATATATGATTTAAATTCAGTTATTTAGAGGGGCAGAGTTAATGCCAATACAGCTGCTCTAACACAGCTGATGACTGACTGATGCTGCTCATCACAGTCAGTGGCTGGAGATCAATAAATAATGCTAAGTCCACAGTCACACCTTCAGCAGCCACCCACGGGTCTGTTTTAGTGCAGCCCATCCCCGCCAATATGAAATTTTGATCATCGTCTCTATCAATATTTTAAAGGGTTTTCTCTAAACATTGGATCCTGTTAGCACTTGTTAGCATTCAGAGCAGGGTTCATCCTCAGAGACTTTATTTGACCTCAGTGGTGACAGAGGAAATATAAACACCATCAGTGATGCTGATTTCATATTCAACATAATGTGTCTCTGCAGCCTCAGAGCCTGGTCACCCCCTTAGGAGGCACCGCACAAGCCATCTGTGTGACCTTGAAAATCAGGTTGTGCTTAAGGCTTCATGGCGTAGTGATATTCAGGGGATCGGCTGCACCGCTGTAGCCAGGAGCATGCTCCGAGCTAGCCGCCCTAGTAACTGTTTGCGGGCATGGTTAGTTCCGTTTCTTCCTGGACTCTAGACACAAGTACGTTGACTCCTGACTTCGAGCAGAGCAGCATTGTGCAACCATAGACCAAAGATGTCTCCACTTCCTCCCAATATAGAGAAATGAAACCAAAATATCATGAATATAAGAATGCATGCCATCTTGCACCAATGAGGTCAGTAGCGCAGCCCAGCCGATACGTGAGCTTGACCAATCGCGAGTCAGTCTCAGCTGTCAATCATGGCGTTTCCTGTTTTTATAGCATAAAATACCTAATTAAAACCAAACTGAAAAAAAGAATATTTGAATATAAGCTTTCTGAGTGACGCTCAGTCTAGCCAACCACAGGTTGTAATTGACTGTAGCTCATATAGTACAGACTGGCTCAACACAGTCTCCTCCACCTTGGATCAGTACAGCCAATGAAGGCCAAGTGGGATCAACCTAGAATCAAGGATGACCTGAATAGAATTTTTTAATGGTCATTTTTGAGGCTGTAATTTGTGGTGCTGGTCTTTACTGACAGGAGTTCCTGATATTTTTGTCTGGTTCACAGGTCTCCACCTTAACAGGGACTTATTCTGATTCTCCTTCACATTAAGTTGGAGGGAGCAGCCTGACAATCGATCGAGCTCTGATATAGAGCTTGTGTATAGAAGAGTCATGGTGCCAGCCAAGTGTACAACAGAGAGCAGTGTGTATGGCTAAGCCAAAAGAGGGAAACCTATGGTCGAGTGCCGCCATGTCGCTCGTCTTGCTGTGTGGCTTCAAACGTTCACGCTGCTTTTCTTTTTCCATAGTTCGACATCCCGCTCTGTGATAACATAACAAAAGGATGATGATAAAGTCAGAGTGAAACAACACCGAGGGCCACACCCAGTCGCACAGTGTGGCCTCACCGCTGTCTTCCAACCCCAGGCTTTAACCAAACACTGGCAGCGTAGGCTTTTTTATTGCTGTCTCATTTTGGCTTCTTGGTGTGTTTGTGCATCTGTGTGTGGCTGTGTGTGTGTGTGTGTGTGTAGGTGTGTAGGTGTGTGTGTGTGTGTGTGTGTGTGTGTGTGTGTGTGTGTGTGTGTGTGTGTGCGTGTGCATCACTCCTCCCTCGTTCTGCTTCCTCTTGGTTTGTTGTCGGCGTGTACCTCATCGTTCACTGTTTCATTACAGCTCACGCGACCCCAATCTCTGTTTCGGTCAGCCTCATTTGGAATGGTCCTGAGTGTGTGTCTCAGATCTATCTGTGCATTTGCTCCTTCATTTTAGCTGCATGTTGGGTTGTGTGTATGTGTTTGTATGTCACACAGACTCACACCCACCTCCGCCCCCTTTGCCTCTCCCTCCCTCTTTGCTCTGTAATAAGAGCAGCTGTGGTTGACGTGAGGCCGACTCTCTGATTCAATTGCAGTGCAGGGCTTAAGGCTATTATCCTCTGTACACTGGGAGGAGGGAAGCCCGGCTGCTGTAGCACAGCTGCTACAGCAACGACAAGGTGCCGCCTTCAGGGGGAGACTGAGAGTCGGAAATTCAGACTTCAAACGGGGAGATGATGCAAAGAAACTCCTTGAAAGCGGAGCACGCTCTTTAGGGCTGTCAACCATTTGAACAATCAGTCCATATGAGTGCTGCCCCCTCTTGTGGTGTTTACCTCAGACTTTTCTGAGAGGTCAGAGTTCACGGGTTAGGACATGTTTTCTGACATTTTAGAAATGGTAGAGGCTGTGGGAGTTTTTTCATTGGAACAACAACCTTATCTTAACAATTTGTCACTTTGCACATGCCTTTCTCCCACTACTTTATGCTACTTGTTGAATAATGTCTGATAACCTCCATAGCTTCTAGAGGCCCCAGATAGCATACGGATTTTGCCACCTTAGGTAATGATGCGCCACTTCTGGCCTTCTTGTGGCCCGAACAAAATGGATGTGAGCCTAAAGTGGCCCACATTCATAAAAAAAGTTGGCCCTTTTTTATCAATCATGCTGTGTTCTCGGCAAGGTGTAATTCTAGATGAGAACCTAAAGTGGTCCATGTATTAAATGGCCCGAATAGCACAAAACTAATTCAGGCAACCTTTGGTTTACATGCAGTATTGCTATAGCTTACTTGTGGCCCAGATCTGGCAAACAGGTGCCGACCGCCCAAGTGCCATGTAACCATGACCTCACGAGTTCCATTGGAAGGCAAATGATATCCGAGGATTTAACATGTGGAGCATTGAGCTGCAGTAATGAGTGAGTAGGAACTACACTGGGGCTTGTTCAGGAATGACAGCTGTAGAACAGGTGACAAAAAAGACAGACAGTTTACTGATGAAATGTAAACTGAAATATCATTACTGTAAATTTGTGTCAAAAGACAAAGTCAAAAACCAAAAAGTGCCAAAATACACTGGTGACATTTTCCCTGTCAGATATAAAGTTCTCTCGCTACCAGGGCCACACTCATAAACACTTTCATGTCAATTACAGGCTGCTGCAGCTCAAGGCGACAGGACATTGTTTGTTAGAGGAGGAATTGTATTCATTTTTTTCCCATGGTTTCTGTGAGTTGTGCCACTGGAATGCCTGGAGGATGTAATTACGACCTACTGTACGAGTTGGGAATTTCCCACGACTGAGTCTGAATTGAAGGCAGCATTATTCTTAGAGAGCTAAAAGTGATGAAGACAAAAATAGTTAATGAGAGTGATTAAGATGAAATGAGGCGGTAATAGTTGGGAGAGGCGTTGGGGAGAGAAGGAGATCATACAGTACATGGGCAATTAGAGATAGAGATAAAGATAGAGACTGAGACAGAGATAGAGACATAGATAGAGCTAAAGATGAGTCTGAGAAAGAGATAGAGTTAAGATAGATCCAGAAGACAGAGGTACAGATTGAGAGAGATAGAGTTAAGATAGAGTCAGAAGACAGAGATAGAGGTAATGATAGAGATAAAGACAAATAGAGATAAATACAAATAGAGTTAAAGATAAATATAGAGATAAAGACACAAATGAAGGTAAAGACAGAGATTGAGGTAAAGACAGAGATAAAGATGAAGACACAGATGGAGGTAAATATAGAGACAGAGATAGAGATAAAGACAGAGAGAGGTACAAATTTAGGCAACAATAGATAGAGATAAATACAGATATAGATTTAAAAAATAGAGGTAGAGCTAGACACAGAGATAGAGTAAAGATATATATAGAGGTAAAGCTAGATAAAGATAGAGACAGAGGTAGAAAGAAAATTAGAAAAATGAGAGAGAGAGGGAGAGAGAGAGAGAGAAGAAGGAGTGGGGAAAGGAGTGATTAAGGGAAGGAGGCTGAGACAAGCTGAGGACCTCCACAGCTTAATTAGGTGCAGAAGGAGGAGACGCGCCAGATGAACACCCCCTCCTCTTCTCTTTCTCTCCCCTTCACACATATGCAAATCTTTACAGATGAAAAAAAAAGCAGCTGTTGCAAAAAGGTAAGACCACTTCAAATCAAGCATCTGTTCCCTGGTCAGACCTGCGCTCTGCTGGTGGGAGACCCCTCCCCAGCTCCTCCTCCATCAACCCGAGGCGGATGTACCACCATGAATAATGTAACAGGGAGGGGTGGAGGCCACTGGGCGTGTGTGCACATAGTGAAAAAAAAGGTGGGGGTAGTTCCTCCTCCTGCCTCTCCTTCACCACCCCCTTCTCTTTCCATTCTCCTCCCCTGCTCACCCAACCCCCGAGCGGCTGGCTGCACTGCAGAAGGTCAGAGAAAGAGAGGGAGAGAGAGGAGGAGGAAGAGGAGAGAGGCACAGACAGCAGAGAGGCAGAGGCAGGGGTGGGGTGCGTGGATGTACATGAACATGCCGACAGGAGAGTGTGCGGACGAGCGATGACAGCAATGCTGAGCCCAAAGATCAGACAGACCAGGAGAGGTAGGATATGCTTGTTTGCTCGCTCTGCCTTCACACCTACTGTACACTGTACCTGCCAGCTGCAGGAGCTGCCTCCTCATCCCTGGTGACAGGAGCTGGGATGGGACTGTATCAGATCACAGGATGTTTAAGTGATGCTCTGACTCCAGCCTGACATGCCATTTATTTTAAGTGCCTTCTCTGCTGTAATTCAGATTTTTACACAAGACTATGTCTGCAGAAACACTTTTTTCCCTCTTTACTCCCATCTCCAGTCTATTTCCCTACTGCAGTGAAGTCATGTATTTCTGAATGAAGCGGCTGTTCTGCCCACGCAAGGAACCTCTCTCGTGTACATTAGCATTCTACTACAACTGGTCGATGCTGCCAGCGTGAATTCTATTAAGAGGAGCGAGCAGCATCTCTAGTTTCATCACTGCGACACTCAGCACTAACAGACTGCCATCAGCTGCTGTGTGTGCATGGACGTATTAATACGTGCATGTGAGCAAGTGTGTGTGTGTGTTCTTTCCCTGGCACTAATCTCCATGCCGACAATTATATAGCTTGAGCTGATTAAAATGAAATGAATAGTTCCCAACAATGGGAGAGTGATGTGCAAATCCTCTGCTGGAGCGGCATGAAATTGGAAGCAAAGTGGATTAAATCTGCATTTGCATATATTACGATGGCAGAACAGATTTGACTGGGTTTATTAGTAGGACTGCTTCGCTGTGTACATTTGTAAATTAGAGCTCAATTGATTACAATGTCACAATTAGGCTGCGTGAAGTAATGTTTAAAAGCCTGATGGTTTCAGTATTAGCAGAATTAAGGTCCCATTTTCAGCTCGTTGTGTGAAAAAGAAAATCAAGATGGGAAAAAAAAACCACTCACCCTGCATTTCTGTTGGGAAAGAGGAAAGGAGAGAGATGGATGCATCTGTGTGAGAAGCATTCTGTGCATACGTTCTGCAAATTGGTGCTTTCCTGCTGAGGGCGTCACAATTGTTGCATGAAGCCCACGGATAAAGAGTGATGGAATAGATGTGAAATATGTAGCATGTACTCATTTAGGGTCAGAGCAGCGTATAAAAGGGATGCAACACTAACAAGCGTCAATGTGACACTGTAGGGTACTGGATAAGTGGAATGTCAATGAATACCCTCAAAGTATGAATTGATGATATAAATGTCATTGGACTTTTTATTGATCTTTCATAGGTGCAGCATTTATGATCCTAGAGTGAAAAGATAACTAGCTTAGCTATACTGTATAGAAAGGACTGTATTATTATGTTTCCACCATCCCATGTTCCTAAGTCCTATGTTCCCAATGTTTCCAAGGTCCTATGCTCCCAGGTCCTATGATCATTAGGTCCTATTTTCCTTTTGTTCCAATGGTCCTGTGTTCCAACTGCCCTATTGTTCCCAAGAGCCTATATTTCAAAGGTCCTGTGATCCTATTGGCCCACATTTCCAACACCCAATATTTCCAAGGTCCTATGTCCCAAAACCTTACGTTTCCAACTTCACATATTCCTAATGCCTCACACTTCCCAAGGTCCTAGTTTCCAGGTCCTATTTTCCTTATTCCGATCGTTACCAAGGTCCTTTATCGCTAATGCCCTACGTACCCAAGATTTTATGTTCCCCAGTTCGCCATTTCATAAATATTGGAACCATACCCCTTACACCTTAACCTAATTAGCTGATAAGTCCACTCAGGTGTAGGCCTAATAACTAACTGAGAATCAAACAGCAGTGCTGACGAGTTCCCACAATAAGCCCTGACATATTTGATGATGCAAAGCTGGGGAACATCTTTTCCAGGTTCCTATTATTTGCTATAGAGTTGGGGATAATAAGACCTTGGGAACATTTAGGACCCTGGTAGAGGAAATGTGGAAAAGTTGGGGAACACTGGAATGAGGATGTGTTTGATTTTTGAAGGTTAGCTCGTCTTCTATCTGCCGATCAGTCAGGTCGTGCTAGAAATCAATTCATTATATCTGCTTAATGAAAGAACAATCTGACCGCTGTGCTACAGAACCTGCCAACAACCATCGACATACTAAGCTGCAATAGAGCTACATCTTTCTACGGCTGGCATCAGACATCTAGTAGCAGCTTTAATTGCCCACATATCAGCTGCTTCATTCTCATGCTGTGTCTTTTTGATCTGCGTTACCATGGTTTTATGATCAAAGTCCTGCAATGTAGCGACACCCTGACACTCTGCCTGTTTGAAGCATGTATGAACGAACTCCCTCACGACTAGAAGCTGTGAGCAAGAGCATTCAGCATGGATAAGAAATAAACGTGCACACTGACACACTCAGATAACGTGCACAGGGAGATAACATGCACAGAAATGCACAGCTATGCACACACCCACCCGCTACTGCAGATCAGTTCCACTTCACTGCAGCTTTCATGCACAGGCTGTACATTATTGGCCACACACACACACAAACACACACACACATGATGGTTAACACATTAATCAACAGTGATAGGCTAACTGGAAGTTACGCCCTGATGCACCTGTAACTCTGCCATTTTCGACCAGCCATAAATCACTATACAACAACCAAATTAATGAAATTGAATTCCTCTGGAATGCCTGTGTGCGTGTGCACACATGCGTGTGTGTGTAAGTGTAACCATGTGTAGCGTTGTCTACCTATTGTGGAAAAACCAGCCTCGCCGTGCTAATGGATGGGCTCCTCTGTGATGCGCACAAGAGCCATACATCCATTTCCTGCTTGTGATAAATATACGACTCCAAACTGCATTAAGTGACATCACAGAGAGAGAGAGAGAGAGATAGAGAGAGAGAGAGAGAGAGAGAGAGAGAGAGAGAGACAGAGAGAGAGAGAGAGAGAGAGAGAGAGTGTGTGTGTGTGTGAATAGGGCATCAAATGTCCCTTCATGTGTTCTACCACTTGTGTTTTGTTATGAGTCTGCAGACAACCATTTGTTCACATTGTAACATAACTTGCATTCTTAGACTTGACACTGGTGAGTCCAGCTTTATACGGACAGAGCACTCATTCTTTACAGGATTGTCTTTTTCAGTTCTTGCATTTCTCATTTGATCTGTCAATGACAGACCAGGTTAGAACATAACCTATCATTACCTAACTAATTGTATTTGGGTAAACTGACTCAGTTAGTGTCTTATATCTTGCTGCGCAGAGGGTCAGCTCAGGTTTTGAAATATTTCCTTCTCGGATTTTATTCACCAAATACAATGGGTATGAATTAAATCAAAAAGCTATCGATAGCCTATTTCTACACCTTAATGTTGCTAACAATGACATTCATGTTTGATCACTCTGCAGCTCCTTATTTACGTCTAATGGCAACGTCCATAAGAATATAGTGAGCCCTTTATGAAGCGAGTTGGAAGGTGAGCTAATGGAGGTCTGAGTGGTGGAGGAGTGTGTTTTAATTTGGGTGACTGAAAGTTAAGCGAAGCAGATTTAGTTTGGCTCAAGCAGCAGGCCTTGGTTGCCCGGAGGCAGAAGACATTGACCAAATGCATTGGCTATTGGCTTTGTCATTTATCTGCATTGATTTGCAGATAGCTGTTAATAGAGATTAGTCAAAATGGACCTAAAACACCTACAACACCTATCACTGTTTGTGTCGTGTGTGAAGAAACGTTCAACTGATGTGATAAAAGACTGTAAAAAGTGTACGAAGAATGGAAGACACAGTCTTAGCTGTCTACAATGGAAGCCCAAAAATATTGGCTGATGCCTCCCGACGCTTATTCATCATCAGATGGATTGAGTTGAGTTTCATAAACATGTTCTGTGTTGACTTTTGTCAACACAGAACATGGTCCAAGTCCTGGTCCAAGTCACAGTCCTACTACATTGAGCACAGTGAAATAGGTGGCGCTAGAGGCTTGATGACGTAAACAGATGCAGGCCAACTAGCTATCTAATCAACAGAGTAGTCTCAGATGCATTTTATTCTAAATACATCTTCGTACAACAGACTCCTGTCTCATAACTGATAGTTTAGTTACTTAAGTCTGTTTTACTTTTGCTGCAAATTGTAAGTGAAGTTTAGGCTTGATGAAGTGTTTACAGGCCACTTAGCGCCCCCTGCCCACCAACATGCTCGTTCTTGATATTATGTCATGTAGCCGATGAGCTCATGCTATTCCGGGACGTTCAGCTCAGTTACTCATCCACCACCCTGAAAGAACATGACACATGGGTCAATTTACATCTATTATCATTGGGGTTCATCAGCATAAATAATGTGGACAGATTACATCTGCACACACCATCAGGCATGATGTTGACCCCTATAATTAGACTGGGCCTTTCTTCAACTGGTAGCTACTGTACATGGATGAGCCACAATTACCCTCTCTGTCTCAGTGAATTGCAGTGATTATACATAAAGGGCACATTTACAGTAAAACAGCTTATTTTCAGCACTGTGGCTGAAAACAGGAGAAGTGGTCCCAGAGCAGCTCCACCCACGCAAAGGAAGGTCTGAATCACTCCGAGCAGAAGGTCCAAATTGGCGCAGAATATAGTTGGTAGTCGTGCTTGGAACACACGCACGCTCAAATATCAGTTGTTGTGACTCAGGCATGAATCATCAGCCACTGCATGTTCCACTGCCTGTGATCCAGGCAGCTGATGTGTTGAACAACGGTGCTCTTTTATGCGAACACGGGTTCAGACAAGGACAGAGACTCATGGAGGGATTTGATGAGGCGAGGAAAAAGGACAGGGAAGGAGACTGAAAGACTGCGACCCTGTGCCCATCAGGGTTTAATGGTTCAATTTGCACTGCTGCTAAGAAGACGTGACACTTATACATTTCCAAATCATCACTGCCACTGGACCAGTTTCCCCATGATGGAGATAAATAGAAAGGATGGCAGAGGTACTGATTGTCTAAGATGTTGTTGGTGACCAAACAAGTAGAATATTAACCCTCAAGGGGTCCTGGAGGCATCGAACCATTTTAAGAGCTCAGAAACCACGATTTTAGTGTTTGGGGTAAATACAACATCCTTAAATACCACAGATTTTGATATGTTCTGTATCAGTGATTGCTGTTTGCAGTTTTTACACAAAACTAACTTGTGTATTTGGATTCAGTTATTGTTATTATAAGGAGAGAACAAAATGACTCCAATAATTGGTAAAGTCTCTATCGATGACGAATGACCTGCGCTAGCCGCTGAGTTTGAGCAGTAACCTGAAAATAGCCTCTTTAGCAAAAAATATGATACATGTCAACAACCTGTTCACAATGCTCTCCTCAAAGACTGTTTTAAATAGCTTTCTTGGAGGAGCCCTTTTCAATACTTAAAATTAACCTTATTCTTAAAAACATTAGAAATAATTAGCCTGTGCCTCTAATCCATAAAGGGATTTACTCGACAAAAACTGCTATAATTAGGTGGCCAGTAATGACAGCATTTATCTTTGTGTGTGTGTGTGGGTGTGTGTGTGTGTGTGTGTGTGTGTGTGCATGTGTGCCAGCAGTGCTTAACGTAAAAAGAGAGGGAAGAATTAGAGCGAGTCAAAGTAAGAAAAATGGAGGGAGACAGAGCAGGGGAGTGAAAATACAAAGGTGGAAAAGACTGGAATTAGCAGAAGATGGATGAGAAAATGAGAAAGGCCAAGGTCAACAGGAGCCTGAACAAAATGGATGTGAGCTTAAAGTTCCCCAGTAGAGTAAAGCTGAGTAGTAAATGTGGCTCAAACATCCCAACTCAAATGTGGACATTTTTTGGCAAACATGCGGTGCTCTAGTTGTAATCTGCATGTGAACCTAAAGTGGCTCATGTGTTAAATGGTGAATATGATCCAAATAGCACCAAACAGCCAGCTTCGGCACCTTTGGTTGACATGCGATATTGCGATGGCTTACTTGTGGCCCAGATCTGGCAAACTGGAGCGGACCGCCCATGTGTGCCATCATTCCATGTGGTATGTGGGTCGGATGTGGGTCAGATGTGGGGTATGGGCCAAATCTGGGCCAAAACTATTTTTGGTATGTAGGAAACAACCAGATTCTTCGCAGAATCCAAACAGATTTTTGAGAAGTAAACATTGGACCTAAAATGGCAAAATATATTTGGCCAACGAAAAATAATTAGTCATTCGCCAACAAATTGGTAAAGTATCTAACATCTGTGTTTAATTAAAGCTGCTGCTGTGGCCGACTCGCGACTATTTCTTCAAATCAGAGCTCACGCCAGGTAACAAAACGTGTTATTTTGCCTTTTTTTATTTTATTTCCTGAGGTGACCGTTTTGACTTAAGATATATGAATCGTTTTCCTAATATCACTGTCAAACATGAACATTTATATTCCTATATTAAAAGCCAATTCACAGCAAAGAAAATGTTTCACCTACGAAGACCAAATTGAAGTATCACACTCATTGAAACCGGCCAAAACCACAGAACTTCACCTATTCTTCATTCAGCGCATCTCTGAGGATCAACAGGCTCTGCTGACTGACAAGACAGATTGTGAGATGGAATAAAAATGACATGGGCCATGTGCTTAAAACTATATGTATGTATGAGGCATAGAGATGAGACAATAAAACAGAATAGAGATTGATTTTCTACCCCCCCCTCCCCATTTAGCCGTCCCCTTACTCCCTCTGCGCCATCTGAGCATTGATCGTGTGTGTGTGTGTGTGTGTGTGTGTGTGTGTGTGTGTGTGTGTGTGTGTGTGTGTGTGTGTGTGTGTGTGTGTGTGTGTGTGGCACAAAATGTGCACCAGCAGGGAGGATGTCTGCACAATTGATTTTTTATAAATTATACATGATCATCAAATAGAATTGCCTTATTTGACTGACCAGAATTTAGCCCTCTGGCCATTTTCATTCGTTTCAGCCGGCCTGTAACAAAATTCACCCTCAACATCCATGATGGTCTTGTGTGTTTTCCAAAGTCGGCTGTTATAAAGGAGTCTGAAATGTATCACTGTAATCGATTTTCCTACAAAGCCGATGTGATACCAGGAGGATGTGAGAGGCTCTATGGGGACGAACCATCCCTTCCCTTTCAAGTGTGTCCTTGTCTGAGTTCAGGCTACACCGGTTTGTTGAGAATGATTCAGGCAGCCAGTCAGTCAATCCCATGTGGTCCTATTATTTCAGCTCAAAAGCCGCTGCTGTTCTACTGGCAACACACAATAAGTCTCTGTCAAGGACCTTCCCGAAATTGATGGGGGATCCCTGTCACCTGAGGCTATGTGTGTAGGTGGGTGTGTTTGTGTACGTGTGTGTGCACGTGTGCGTGTGTTAATTTCCCCCCCCTTCACAGTCTCTATTATATCTGCTCTGTGCTATCATTGCAGCCTCTCTACAGTCCCTCTCCCCCTTCATCTAAAGGCGTAGCCTCTTGGGGCAGAAGGCAGCGTGTGTGTGTGTGTGTGTTCATGGCTGAGGCGCCTGGCAGAGTGTGTGTGTGTGTGTGTGCAGCATACAGAATGAGGGAGAGCACAAGCTCCAATTACAGAGAAAATGAAAAGACACGAGCCAGCAACAACCAATTCAACCCCCTCTGACCTACCCAGCCCTTTGCTTTCTGACTGCTTGTATATACACAGAATTAAAATGCCTTATGTGTGTGTGTTTGTAGCCAGGTCCAAGAGCATGGTGATGGGCGAGGTGACGCGGGGCCCTTGCCGGCCGGCCTCCCCCAGCCTCCAGGAGGGGGCCCTGAAGGCAGGCTGGCTGAAGAAGCAGCGCAGCATCATGAAGAACTGGCAGCTGCGATGGTTTGTGCTGCGCTCGGATCAGCTGTACTTCTACAAAGACGAGGAAGAAACCAAACCACAGGTGATGCCCCTGACTTTTTTACACACAGTGGGGTACGCTGTCAGTGAAACTCTGAGTCGCCCCTTTGGCCTGAGTGATCATATTATGATCATAAAAAGCAGATATAGCTGAATGTGTGGCTTAGGGTGCTTTCACACCTTGTTTGGACCAGACCTTCAGACCTTTCAGTTTAGTCCACATGCTTGTAGTGAAACCATAATAATATTACTGTGGCAATAAAACTAACAAAATGAACAGATTCAGTAATTTTCTCCATTCAAAAGGAAAGGCTACTTCCTGCTGAACTGTCAACACAACAATGTCAGATGCACACTGGTCTACAAACCAATTAATCAATCAATCAAATTGTATTTGTATGGCCCATATTCACAAATCACAATTTGCCTCATTGGGGTTAACAAGGTACAACATCCTCTGGCCTGAGAAAGAGTAACAGACCAAATTCTACCTGAATACTGAAACAAATATTGTCGAGTTCATAAAAATCACTCTCAGATGCAGAAGATGATGTTGACAGCTGGACCAGCATTGCTACATAAACATGTCCGTCAGTGGTGGAGTCCACATTTGATATCCTCCATCTGCAGACTGTAACAGGGCCTTCGTTCATTCTTGTCAGTGCTAATGGTGAATCACCACGAGCACAGGACACTGTACTGCAACATGAGACGCCTGGTTTCCTCCTCCAGTAGAACAATATCATAAAGATATTCACAGAATAAATCGATCCCACTCATTCTTTGTTGAGACGTGCACATATTTTTTTGCCCAGGTGCTGGCTCACATTTCTGACACACACACACACACACACACACATACACATGTTATTACATATTATTATAACATATATTAATCATCGTGGCAGAAATTTTGACGCTTTCATTGATATCCTGCTGTTTTCACTTGGCTGTTCATTTAAAGCGGAGTAAAAGACAGCAGCCGTCTGCCATCACTGTCTTTTACTCCTTGTCATCATGGACACAGACACACGCACACGCACACACACACACACACACACACACACACACACACACACACACACACACACACACACACACACACAAAGTGACATGTTCTCCTCCACACAGTCTCCATTCTGTGGAGAACAAATGACTGAAGGCTTCGACAGACTGTCTTTAATCAGACCTTGCCAATACTCATCCAGCCCACATCGATTTGCAACTCCCAGTGGATTCAACACATGGCTAAATGCACACACACTCAGAGAAATGCACACTTCTGTGTACACACACACACACACGAACACACACACACCCTCCCCCTCTGAGAGCCGGATGTGTGCGAAAGTGTCATTCTGGCCCTTTTTTCTCCCTCTCATCTTCTAATCGATTGGAAATTGGAGGCTGGGAGTGGTGGTGGGGGTTTGAGGGGGGGGTGTGTGGGCAAGTCATTGTAACAGAACGAGATGCCCCCCTACCCCTGCACTGCCAAGACGAAAAATGGTGGAGGGAAAGGCGAAAACCTACGCAGGGCCCCTACAGGTTTTATTTTCCTTATCAACACGAGAAGTAGTATAAAAAATAATTCCAGTAGTATAAAGTCCGCAGAATGTCCGAAGGAGCCGGTGTGAGAACACAGCAGGAGATCCTCCGCAGGATTCACCGGGAGCGAGAGGGCGTGTTGATGATGTTTCTAGTGACAAACGCAAAAATAAAAATAAAAAAAGAAGAAAAAGGGCTACTCGGGATGAAAAAGACAGAAACGGAGAAGACGGCAACAAAGATGTCAAGAGAACTCTTGGTGATAATGAAAAGGGAAAAGAGTTGCAGCTGCTGCAGTTTGGGGTCCAGTATTAGCTGTTGAAAGAGGGGGTCAGAGCTCTGTGGCATGTATTTAGCATTGGGCAGCTGAATTTAGGGCCTGTGCACATGGTACCCTTCAATAACATGTGTGTAATGTGGGTTTGTAACAATACACAGATCTGGTCCTGGCCTGTAAATGGCTGGTTGACAGCTCCTGAATGCAACCTCACCTTTACAATGACTGCTGTACTTCAGAGTCACTGTGTCACCGCGCTACGAGTCTACGACACAGAAGAGCACAAACTAACCCACATTTTGGTCCTCCTGCAGCTGGCCTGTGTGATTTGTGTTCTCGGGTTACGTGTTGCCTTTTCTTATTCATTCATCGCCCGCCAGCTACTCGTGTGATTCCGAGCACATAGCACCCTTGGGAGCTCTCCTCCCCCCCTGGTTGCTGCCCTGCCCCTGTGGCTCTATCCATCTACAGCTCCCACCCCTTCCATTTGTTGCCATGGCGACTGATACTGGCGACAGCCCGGCCCTCCGGTTGAGGCGGTTTTTGGCAGAACTCCTCTCCCAGTTTGATGGAGGATGCCAGTGCGCAGATTAACGGCGCCGAACTACAGACGCTGGCATCTCCTCGCAGCTCACTTGGCCTCAGTTCTCAGGGCTAAATAGGTATTGATCTGGATAATGTATTCTGATAATCTGTGTGTGTGCCTGTGTTAGAGGGGTCAATGAGTGGAAGGAAGGAAGGAAGGAGGGAACTAAGGAAAGAAGGGTTCCCGTTCTGTTTTAGAGGGGTTAATGCGTGTAAGGAAGGAAGGAAGGAAGGAAGGAAGGAAGGAAGGGTACCCGTTCTGTTTTAGAGGAGTTATTGAGAGTAAGGAAGGAAGGAAGGAAGGAAGGGTCCCTGTTCAGTTTTAGAGGGGTTAATGAGTGGAAGGAAGGAAGGAAGGGTTCCCGTTAAATTTTAGAGGGGTTAATGAGTGGAAGGAAGGAAGGAAGGAAGGAAGGAAGGAAGGAAGGAAGGAAGGAAGGAAGGACGGACGGACGGACGGACGGAAGGACGGATGGACGGAAGGGTTCCTGTTCAGTTTTAGAGGGGTTAATGAGTGTAAGGAAGGGTTAGGGTTAGGGTTAGGGTTAGGGTTAACCCTAGGAAAGTTTTTAAGACAGAAGAAATGGAGCGTGCAAGCGAGTGAAGAACAAGGAAGTGAAGGAAGGATGAAGGGAGGAAAGAAAAAAAGTAAAGAAGAAGGCCAAAACTATAAGGAAGAAGTGACAGAGCATGTGAATGAATAACAAGGGGGTGAAGGAAGGAAGGAACAAGTGAAGAAGGATGGCCGAAATTGAAGGAAGAAGAAGAAAAAGACATCCATCCCATTTACGTGTTTGAATAATTTAAAATGTCAATGTAATTTAAATGAATTGAATTGAATTAAAATGTGTGTGTGTGTGTGTGTGTGTGTGTGTGTGTGTGTGTGTGTGTGTGTGTGTGTGTGTGTGTGTGTGTGTGTGTGTGTGTGTGTGTGTGTGTGTGTGTTTCAGGGCTGTATTCCTCTGCAGGGCTGCCAGGTGAATGAACTCACAGCGAACCTGGACGAACCAGGAAGACACCTCTTTGAGATCGTACCAGGTGAGGGATCCAAGAGCTCCTCCTCTTCCTCCTCCTCTTCCTTCTCCTCTTCCACCCACATTCACCACAGTTCTGTCTATATACACTGCCGTCTCACACAGATACAGATTTCACTTTCACTATCCCCCCTGGTCACTGCTCGAGCCGCGCTGGATCTAATATTTCATCTCAGTTATTTCGTTCACTGTGACTTTTCTTGCACATATTGCTGTAAGTGAGCTCTGTAAGTAACCTTTACGCTCTTGGTCCTGTTATTGTTTCATTACTCTCCACTGAGGAACATTTCCTATGTGTCCATTGTGTATGCGTTTCACTCATAGTACCTTTTTCCAGAAGTACCGATCAGTTGTATCGTTCATTTAATTTACCTTGGAGGTATCATTCTGTTACCTCCACCGATGAGGTTATATTTTGAGGTAACATTTGTTTGCTGACCTTGCCATTATTGCACTGTCTGTAAAATTGCTCTTCCTTTCACTTGAAGAGCAAAGTCTGGTGAAGCAGCCAAAGGTACTGATATGCAAGTAGGTAATTATAATAATATAATAACAAGCTTTATTTGTATAGCACTCCTTTTAAGAAAGTGCTTCACGAGAGGCTAAAACAACAATAAATCAACAATAAGATTCAATAAGAACATTTTGAAAAAGGAAGAAAATATAGGAAAAGCTGCAGGAAAAGTACTTCCACTCTCTGGTTGCTATTCAACATTTAGCCAGCAGGGGGCAGTGTTTGCCAAGGATTAGCTGCTGCGGTGGTCAATCTCCTAATCTCACATCTCACGATCTCAGAGCTGCTGACACCGGCAACCGGTATTTCATTTACAGCTCAAAGTCAAACTCTGGCCACAAGCAGACATGAAATAAATTGAAAAACAAAATGGCGTGTCCATCATGTCCGTGCCTGCAGGACTTGTTGGTGAGCAGCCGTGCTCCACTTGTCGCAGCCTCACAGAAACTGGAGCAGGTTACTTAGATTGACTTTACGTGGCCTTTCATGGTTTTACTCAATCAGTACGTTTCTATTTGTTTTGAAGCGTGGATTTGTTGCTGTGTGTATTTGACCCTTATATATAATGAAAAAGATATATTGTAAGAACCATACGGTGTCCTGCTGTAGAATCCCTCTGGTTGTCTACATCACTCTGTCATTCTGTCAGTGTTTGCTTGCAGGTCTCGCTCTGTGTTTGGAGTTGCTGCCAGGCTTGTGTGTTTTCTTTATGGGCTGTCAACGTCGCAGAGGGGTGCGAACCCTCCAATGAGCATTTGACTTATAGCTTCTTGCGCCATGCAGGAGCAAATCAGGGCAGGGAGGGAAAGGCAGAGAAAGTGCAGTGGTCAGGTGGGTAAAGAGTCAAGAAGCATGGCGAGTAAGCAGGAGCTCGGAGGATCGAGGCAGAAACTCTTTACATGAGGAGAGCACGCTAAAAGTGTTGCTGATGAGATGTGACCTGATGACTCTCTATGCCCACTCTCTCGAGTGGGCATACGTAGCATAGTTGATGCATTTTCAAATGAAAATGTGGTAGTGTGGATGTAGCCTAAGTGTATTTCAGTGTGATCCCAATTATATTTTTCCTCTTTTCAGTCCCCCTGTTTACAGCACATTAGATGTGTTGGTTCCTGGGGGGAGAAACACATGAGTTGCTCTCTCTCTCTGCACCTTATAATCGGCTTACAGAGGCTTTATTCTCTGCCGTTGTATGACATGAATAGGCTCGGAGATTTTCCTTAGACTCCATAGTGTGTTCGAAGTAGTGCTTGATAGAGGACAGGACTTCTTCTCCATGTGTAAACAGACATGATGCATCAGGTCGTTTCTGCAGCAGATTTCACTGAGCAATAAAGCTGCAAGCGGAGAGACCTCATGGTTTCACCATGTGGCAACTGTTTGGAGAATCTGGCAAAACTCTGGTCAGCTATTAGCTCAATGAACTCTAATGCTCTTTTACACAAATACCTTCCAGTCTTTCGTACCACCTTTAACCCATCAGTGTCACTGTGGGACACCTCAGGCTTCACTGATGAGAGTACCTGAGACTTTAACTCCAAGATTCTTACCTGTTTACAAATACAAGAATCAAGCATCTCTCTCTCATCTTTGTCGGGATTGTCCCTAGAGGTGCAGCAATTAGTCGATCAACAGAAATATTTTCATAGGAGTGGATTTAGAGTGGCTCGTCCACTAACCAGAAGGTCGAGGATTCGATCCCTGGCTCCTCTAATGCCTATGCTGAAGTTTCCTTTGCCCCTAACGGCTGTGCCAGCAGTGTGTGAATAGTTTGTAATAGAAAACCAAGCATAGCATTGTACTCTATGTGACCTGTGTCACCTTGGAAACGGGGATATTTTTTCACTGTTTCCTGATGTTTTACAGACTGAACCCACATAGCTGCATTTTTTGGCCCAGATTTGGTCCACACTGTTTCACATCCACTCTGCCATCTGGCCCACATACAGCAAAGAATGATGGTACTTGGGCACTCCGCTCCTGTTTGCCAAATCTGGGCCACAAGTAAGCTATAGCAATACTGTATATCACCCAAAGGTGCCAAAGGTGGCCCGAATGTGTTTTGTGCTAATTGGGCCATGTTCACCATTTGCCACATGGACCACTTTCGGTTCACATCCGGATTACACCTCGACTAGAGCACCGCATGTTTGCCAAAAAAGGCACAGATTTGTTTCGGGATATTTGGGCCACTTAAGGCTCACACCCATAAGAAAATAATGTGCACATTAGTCGACAATGAAAATAATAATTTGCAGCCCAAATTCCATCTCATGTTTATTACTTCCCAATGACACCTTGAGTCAAAGAACTAGATTTTGTGTTCTTTTGGCAGTTGGCTACTTTGACCATAATATTAGGTTAAGCTCAGAAGGTCTGAGAAACTGATGGCTCTGCTGGAGTGTTTTTTAAATAATGTGCCATTTCATGTGTCGTGTACTGCAAAGGCCTAAAGTGGCTTTGCCTTTGCTACCATAAAAATGGTAGAAAAACCTGAGGACATGTATTTGGAGACTGATAAACCTTTAATCTGAGGTCAAGTCAGCTCAGAAGTGAAGGTGGGGTTTTTTCCTATCCGTGCTGATAAATCAGCTGCTGGCTTTCACTCACTTTCAGCAAACCTTTGTCCAATGTAACAGTAGCCTCGTCCTTCAGAGGAGCCCAGGGACCCTGGCTGCTCATACGGGTCATGTCATTGACTAATGGACTTTGCTTTTCTGAGACTGTGTGTGTGTGTGTGTGTGTGTGTGTGTGTGTGTGTGTGTGTGTGTGTGTGTGTG